>NC_091473.1:80240679-80568433 GCF_036971445.1 Narcine bancroftii | reverse complement strand
TGTTCCACAGATTCATGACCCTCTGGCTAAACAAATTTCTCCACATTTCTGTTTTAAATTGATGCCCTTTTATACTGAAATTGTGGCCTCTTGTCCTAGACTCCCCTACCATGTGAAACACTATTGCCTCATTCTACTCTGTCCAGGCCTGTCAGCATTTGAAATGCCTCGATGCGGTTTCCCCCTTCATCCTTCTGTACTCCCAACGAGTACATTCCAAGAGCCAACAAATGTTCCTCATATGTTAACCCTTTCATTCCTTGTATCTTCTCTGAACTCTCTCCAATACTAGCACATTCTTTCTCAAATAAGTACTCCAAGTGAAACACCCTATAGAGTCTCATCATTACATCCCTGCTTTTGTAGGCTATTCCTCTAGAAATGAATGCCAATTTTGCATTTGCTTTCTTCTCTGCCGACACAACCTGGAAGTTAAACTTTAGGGTATCCTGCACAAGGACTCCCAAGTCCCTTGGCACCTCAAAAATTTGAACTTTTCCCATCTAAATAATAAAGTTCCCATCTATTTCTTTTACCAAAGTGTATGAGTTCTCAACATTACATTTCATCTGCCATCTTTTTGCCCATTCTCCTAACCTATCCAAGTCTCTCTGCAGCCTTTCCGTGTCCTCAGTATCACCAGCTCTGCCACCTATTATGGTGTAATCTGCAAATTTATCTACAAAACCGGCTATCCCATCATCCAAATCATTTATATACAATGTAAAAAGAAGTGGCCCCAACACTGACCCTGTGGAACGCCACTAGTAACAGGTAACCAACCTGAATAGTATCCTCTTATTCCCACTCTCTGTTTCCTACCTATTAATCAATGCTCTACCCATGCTAGTATGCTTCCTGTAATTCCATGTGTGGTCATCTTGTTAAGCAGCCACATACGTGTCACCATCTAGAAAGCCTTTGAAAGTCCAAGTACACAATATCCACTGCTTCTCCCCTGTCCATCCTGTTATCTCCTCAAAATTGTAGTAGGTTTTTCAGACATGATCTTCCTTTAAGGAAACCATGCTGACTTGGACCTATCTTGTGAGGCTCATCTAGGTACTCTATAACCTCATCTTCGACAATTAATTCCAACATCTTCCCAACCAGCAAAGAGAGACTAATAGGTCCATAGTTTTCTTTCTACTGCCTCCTTTCCTTCTCAAACAGCAGAGTGACATTCACGATTCTCCAGTCATCTGGAACCATGCCAGATTCCATTGGTTCTTGGAAGATCATTACCAATGCCTCCACAATCTCTGCAGCAACCTCCTTCAGATCGGAGTCCATCCGATCCCAGAGTCATATCTACCCTTAGACCATTTTGCTTCCCAAGTCCCTTGCTCTTTTATGATCTTGGCAGCATTCACTTCACTTCCCAGAGACTCTTAAAAGTCTGGTAAGCTACTAATGTCTTCTACCATGAGGAATAATCCAAAATATTCATTCGGTTCCTCTGCCATCTTCTTGCCCCAAATAAAATTTCTCCAATCTCATTTTCTAACAGACCTTTGTCTACTCTTGTCTCTCGTTTGCTCTTTATATATTTAAAAAAGCTTTTAATATTCTCTTTGATATTATTTTCTAACCTCCTTTCATAATTCATTTTTTCCTTCCTAATCACTTTTTGAGCTGTCTTCTCTAAGTTTTTTTAAGTTTCCCAGTCCTCACTCTTCCCATTAATGTTTGCTTCCTTGTATGCCCTTTCTTTTGCTTTTATTTAGGCTTTAACTTCCCTCATCAGCCACAATTTTTCTCATTTTCCATTCACAAATTTTCTTTTTGGTATGTGCCTGACCTGCGCTTTCCTCATTTCTCACAGTAACTCCAGCCATTCCTGATCTGCTGCTTTCCTAATGTGCTTTTCCAATTGACTTTGGCCAGATCCTCTCTCATGCGACTGTAATTTCCTTTACTCCACTGAAATATCAAAACATCGGAGTCCAGCCTCTCCTTTTCAAATTTCAAAGTGAACTCAATCATATTCTGATCACTGCCTCCTCAGGGTCCCTTTACTTTAAGCTCTCTCTATCACTTCTGGTTCATTTGATAGCACCCAATCCAGAACAGTCGATCCCCTGGTGGGCTCATCAACAAGCTTCTCCAAAAAGCCATCCCATAGGCATTCCACAAACTCTCCCTCCTGGGATTCCAAGCTGACCTGACTTTCCAATCTATTTCCATGTTAAAATCCCCCATGATTATTGAAACGCTGTCCTTCTACGTGCCTTTTCTATTTCCAGTTGTATTTTGTAATCTACATCCTGGCTGCTGTTTGGAGACCTGTATATAACTGCCATTAGGCTCCTTTTACCTTTTTATCTCATCAAGCCACCTCCAGTTCCTTAACTCAACCCCTAAAGGATTCTACCTCTTCTGGTCCTATGTCACTTCTTTCCAATGATTAAATATTTTTGCTTACCCACAGATCCACGCCACCCCTTCTGCCTTCCTGCTTATCCTTCCGATACACCATTTATCCTTTTAATTCCCAATGACACCCATGGCTCAGTAATGGGCATAAAATCATACCCTCTAATCTGTAACTGTACTGCAAGATAATCCACCTTGTTTCTAATGCTGCGTACATTTAAGTATACATCTTTTAGACCAGTTTTTGTTTGTACTGTTACGAACCCAAAGGACCCCAAAACCCAGCAGCAATAGACATTCACCAAGACAAGTGGTTTTTAAAACAAAAGATATTTTTAATCAACTTCAAACATGAAAATAGAATCAAACTTTAACTTATCTCTATACTTATACTAAAATATACTCTATACTAACCCAAATTAACCCTCCTCTAATTCTAAGCGCACGTGTATGCACTGTGTGTGTAAATTCAAGAAAAGTTCTTTGATTCCAAGTTCAATCTCACTTCTCCTTCTTCCAAGTTCTCAGGATATGGGCAATTCTTACACTATGCACAGAATTCAATATGTATAAAGTTCACCAGGCTTTGGTGCTTGAAAGGTAAATGTTTACCGCTCAGGAAGATTCTTGTAGGGTTTGCAGTGAGATTTGTTGTTCCAGGAGTTCCACAACTGAGGTACCACCATTAGTCACCTCAAGGTCTCACTGATGAAACTTGTCCCATCAGAGTTTTCCAGATGGTAACCTTTTTCTTTCAGGTTATGACAGAGCTCCTTCTGTTCCTCTTATTCCAAGAGAAACATCAGACAGATAGCACTTCTAGCCATCCACTGCTTTTGGAACTTTTCATCAGTTCTTTCTGGATTGCACTGTGTCACACACACACCAGCTGAGAGGGCTTCTCTTCTCTTTCTCTCTCCAACTCTCCAACTGAAACTCCAGTGAAAAGCATGTGACTCTCACTTGCAAAACCCCCACCTTCTCCAGTAATCAACAGGAGTTCTTTCTTCTTCTCCCGTCTGTTGTTAGATCAACAAAACCTAGGAGTGACCTTCCTGTGCACTCTGGCAAAACCCTTGAAAAGAGCTTCCATCAGCCATCGTGTCTCCAGTTCCAAACAATCGTCATTCATTTTATGATGTCAGTTCAATTAACATCTACTTGTGAATGGTGCTTACATTCTCCAGAGATCTTCATTATTTCAAATAAGATCTGTTTTAAAATGTGTGTATGTATGTAACTTACTCTAAATCTTACAAATTCCCCAAAATATTATAGTCATTACAGTACTGTGTCTCCAGTTGCAATTTTGTCCCATCACCTCCTTGTCGTCCTCAATGCACCCTATCCTTGATTTATTTTTATTTGCCCTTCATCAGTTCTGGTTCCCACCCCTCTGCAAAATTAACTAAAATTTTCCTTAACAGCCATATTAAACCAGCCTGCCAGTATATTGGGCCACTTTGGGTTCAGATATATTCTATCCTTTTTGTATAGGTCATACTTTCCCCAAAAGAGCTCACAGTGATCCAAGAATCTAAAGCCCTGCCCTCTACACCAGTTTCTCAACCATGCATCTATCTGCCTGATCTCATTATTTTTGCCCTCACTAGCACATGGCACAGGCAATAATCCTGAGATGACCACCCTGGAGGTCCTGCTTCTCAGCTTCCTTCCTAATTCAGGTCACTTGTCTGAGAGCTTCTGGTACCATATAAGCCATTACTATCTGTTGCATGGTCGGGTGGTTGGTGACTAAAGTGACTCCCCACCAGGTCTGTCTGGTGCAGAAGGTGGCTAGACTCCTGCAGGATGAAAAACAAGACCTGTCAAAAGGCGGACAAACCCTCTCATAGGGTCAACAGCCATCTAGCAAACACATGCTGTGAAGCATGGAAAGGGCATCCCTTGCATCAAAGTGTGGACTGGCCATTCACTGCAACATGACTTCCCCAGGCATCTTGAACCTCACCTTGCTGCTGGATCTGGGAAGGGATGTTGGGAGGGTGGGTTTGGACTTTTGCAACCCCTAATCACCTAAATCCATTCACACACACACACTGTTCCTTTTTGAGGAGTGGGGTGCAAACCCCACAAACCGATTGAAAGGAACCATCATCATCCTATGGGATAGATAGCCAGAAGACGAAGAAATTCTTTGTAATCTCCCTTCAGGACCTCCTGACTTATCTTTCCTATGTCATTGGTACCAAATGTACCAAGACTTCTGGCAGTTCACCTTCTCTGCTCAGAATGTTTTGGACCTGATTGGAGACATTCCGTACCCTGGCATCTGGGGGCAACACATCATTCAGGTGTTTTTATCAGGACTGCAGAATCTCTTTTCCATCCTCCTCACTATAGAATCACAACTGCATGCTTCTTTACCTTCTGCATCACAATGCTAGACTCATTGTCAGTCACTCTGATTGTCCTCTGTCAGGTCAGGTCATCCTCAGTAATGCTATTTAGGACAATATACAAGTTGACGAAGGGGATGGCCACAGAGGTGGTCTCTACTAACTCCTGTCTATTATATCTTCACTCTCCTTAATGAGCAGTCGGTCATCAAGCCACACCTCCAGTTCCTTAACATGGTCCCTAAGGAGCTGCATCTGGCACAGATGTAGGCACCGGAGAGGCTTGGAGCTTCCCATGGACCTCACATTCAACACTCATAACAGAGCACTATCCCTACAGACATACTGCCTAGTCTATAAACAGTTTAATAAGTAATACACAATTCACTTACTCACACTGTAACCCTCATCCCTTACCTGTTCTCATTGAAGCCTGTTGTGACAAATCTTTACCAACCTTTCACAGTCTGCTCCTTTGATTGGACAATTCAGTGCCTCAACACCACTCCTTCATTCAATACCGGAAGATTATGGATGGGCTTTTTACCTCAGTGCCACTTTCCTGCATTAACCCTCTATCCCTTGAGTTCCCTAAAAGTCTTTTGACCTCTGTCTCAAACATACTGTGACCTCTTGGATAGAATACCAAACATTCACTACCTTCAGTGTAATAAAAATAATTTTAATCTCAGTGCTGAATGACCTCTCATTTGTGACTGTGACACAGCTCCAGACATACTATGCTGTCAAGCCCTGGGAGGATTTACATGTTTCAATTATATAACCTCAGTCTTCTAAACTCTAGAGATGCAAGTGCAGGCACTTTCATCTCTCTTGATAGGATTAACCATATCCCCTAACTCAATCCTAGGAACTGATATGGTGAAATATCTTTCTTATTTCATAAATCCACATCGACTCTGTTGGAGATAATAATTTAACAATATTTTCATGTCCATAATAATTTCAGATATTATTATTTTTGCTGTAATTGATATAAGACCAACCCATTTATAGTTCATTGTTTACTCTCTCCCTCCTTTCTAAAAAAAATTCTACATCTCAATCTGTAGGAGTTGTTCCAGTATCTATGGAATTTTGGAAGCCGTCAACCGATACATCGACTATCTCCTCGTCGACGCCTTCCGAGGCCTTGGCATGCAAGTCATCTGGGTATTTTGCAGCTTTTAGTCCAATTAATTCCCTAATACTATCTTTAGCTTATGCTATTTATTCCTTATCTATATGGCACCTGTTGTTTACTACTATTTCCAGCGCGTTTTCTGTCTTCCTCTCTAAAGACAACCATAAAATACCTCAATGCCATATCCTTTTATCCCACCATAGTTTCTCTTGCCTCAGTCTGTAAAGTTAACTTTGGTTAAGATTTTGCTTTTCATGTAATGATATAAACTTTTTACAGACTGATTTTATGTTTCGTGACAGACTACACATATTCTATTTTCCTTTTATTCTTGGTGTAGCTTTAATATTGTGATAGAAATGTTTGGCCTGGAAGTCAGCCTGAAGAAAACTGAGGTCCTCCATCAGCCAGCTCCCCACCATGACTACCAGCCCCCCCACATCTCCATCGGGCACACAAAACTCAAAACGGTCAACCAGTTTACCTATCTCGGCTACACCATTTCATCAGATGCAAGGATCGACAATGAGATAGACAACAGACTCACCAAGGCAAATAGCGCCTTTGGAAGACTACACAAAAGAGTCTGGAAAAACACCCAACTGAAAAACCTCACAAAGATAAGCATATACAGAGCCGTTGTCATACCCACACTCCTGTTCGGCTCCGAATCATGGGTCCTCTACCGGCATCACCTACGGCTCCTAGAACGCTTCCACCAGCGTTGTCTACGCTCCATCCTCAACATCCATTGGAGCGCTTTCATCCCTAACGTCGAAGTACTCGAGATGGCAGAGGTCGACAGCATCGAGTCCACGCTGCTGAAGATCCAGCTGCGCTGGGTGGGTCACGTCTCCAGAATGGAGGACCATCGCCTTCCCAAGGTCGTGTTATATGGCGAGCTCTCCACTGGCCACTGTGACAGAGGTGCACCAAAGAAGAGGTACAAGGACTGCCTAAAGAAATCTCTTGGTGCCTGTCACATTGACCACCGCCAGTGGGCTGATATCGCCTCAAACCGTGCATCTTGGCGCCTCACAATTTGGCGGGCAGCAACCTCCTTTGAAGAAGACCGCAGAGCCCACCTCATTGACAAAAGGCAAAGGAGGAAAAACCCAACACCCAACCCCAACCAACCAATTTTCCCCTGCAGCCGCTGCAACCGTGTCTGCCTGTCCCGCATCGGACTGGTCAGCCACAAACGAGCCTGCAGCTGACGTGGACTTTTACCCCCTCCATAAATCTTCGTCCGCGAAGCCAAGCCAAAGAAGAACTGTAGAGCGCGTCAAAAGAATCAAAAGCTTGTTGATCCAAACCAAGGCTTTTATTAATTAGAAGACTGGAGCATATCACATGTAGGTCGACCAGTCCCGAACGACCTGGTCTGGCTAGGAGCAACCCTTTAAGACCTGCCAGTAGGCGTGGCTACACTCTCAGCCAATCACAGTAATCCTACACTACAATCTGTACATATACACATTGGTGATAGAATCTGTTCTATCACAAATATATTCTGTAATTCATAATTCATAGAACATTACAGAACAGTGCAGGCCTTTCAGCCCATGATGTTATGCCAACGTATAAAATCCTACTCAACAACTAAGCCTTCCTTACCTCGCACCCTCTATTTTTCCTGCAGCCATGTGCCTGACTAAGAATCTTTTAAATGTCCCTATTGTACAATCCTCCACCAACTCCACTGGCAATGCCATTCTGTGTAAAAAGAAACATCCCTGGTGTCTCACCTAAACTTTCCTCCCCACAACTTTTACAGATTTCCTCTGGTATTTCCTACTGTTGCCCACCCTATCTATGCCTCTCATAATCTTATCAACCTCTCTTAAGTCATCTTAAGTCATCTCTCATCCTTCTTTGCTCCAAAGAGAAAAGACCCAGTTCTATTAACCTTCCCTCATTAGACACGTTCTCCAATCAGGAAACATCCTGGTAAATCTTCTCTGCGCCCCCTCCAAAGCTTCCACATCCTTCCTGTAATGAGGAGACCAAAACTGAACACGATATTCCAAGTGTGGTCTAACCAGAGTTTTATAGAGCTGCAACATTATCTCACAGCTCTTTAATTAAATTCCCCGACTATTGAAGGCCAAAATACCATAAGCCTTTAATTACTCTATCAACCTGTGAAGCAATCTTGAGAGATCTTTGGATTTGAACCCCATGGATGAAAGTGCCTGCACTTACATCTCTAGAGTTTAGAAGACTGAGGTTATATAATTGAAACATGTAAATCCTCCCAGGGCTTGACAGCATAGTATGTCTGGAGCTGTGTCACAGTCACAAATGAGAGGTCATTCAGCACTGAGATTAAAATTTTTTTTATTACACTGAAGGTAGTGAATGTTTGGTATTCTATCCAAGAGGTCACAGTATGTTTGAGACAGAGGTCAAAAGACTTTTAGGGAACTCAAGGGATAGAGGGTTAATGCAGGAAAGTGGCACTGAGGTAAAAAGCCCATCCTATCCCTTTGTTCTTCTACACTTAAGAATCCAGCCTCTAACCATAATGCATCACTTCACACTTAAGCAAATTGAATTCCATCTGCCACTTCTCTGCCCAACTCTACCTGTTGTAGTCTCTGACTGCCTTCAGCACTAACTACAACACCTTCAACCTTCATGTCATCTGCAAACCATTGAGGAGGAGGAGGAGGAGCCAGGAGACAGCATCAGAGAGGTGAGTAGAATAAATAGCTGGACTTACCGGGGCTCGAACTTCGAAAGGTTGGACTCGGGGTCAGAGGAGGCAGTGAGTCAGCACCTGGTGTTGTGTGAGAGGAGGAGGAGCCAGGAGACAGCATCAGAGGGGTGAATAGAATAAATAGCTGGACTTACCGGGGCTCGGACTTTGAAAGGTCGGACTCAGGGTCGGAGGAGGCAGTGAGTCAGTGCCTGGTGTCGTGTGAGAGGAGGAGGAGCCAGGGGTTAATTGGGGTTAATTGGTAAGGGCTAATAAAAGGAGTAGAAAGGGAGGGAGCGGCGCAGTGAGTGAGTAGCCCAGTGAAGGAGTGGGGACTTGGGACTTTGGCTTGAGGGACTTCAGCAAGCAGGGGCTGAGAAGGAGCTCCTTGTGTGGAAAGGTATCTTTGAAACAACATATTTATAGTAAGAAAGGAGGAAATGGAGTCAGTTGGTGTAGTTAAGTGCTCCAGTTGTGGGATGTGGGAAATCAGAGACAGCACAGCTGTTCCTGATGACTACACCTGCAAAAGGTGCATCCAATTGCTTATAATGGGTGACTGTGTTAGGGAGCTTGAGCTGCAGTTGGATGAACTGAGGATCATAAAGGAAGCAGAGGCAGTAATAGAAAAGAGTTACAGGGAGGCAGTCACCCCTTGAAGGCAGGAGTCAGGGAATTGGGTGACTGTGAGGAAAGGAGGGAGAGTGCCTGTGCAGAGTATCCCTGTGGAAGTGCCACTCAGCAACATGTATTCGGCATTGGATACTGCTGGGGGGAACAGCCTAACAGGGATGAGTCGTGGGGGTCAGGTCTCTGGCACAGGGGCTGCCCCTGAGGTTCAGAAGGGAAGGAGGGATAAGAACAGGATACTTGTAGTATCCTGACTCATTAGTCAGAGGGACAGATAGAAGGTTTGTGGGATGAGATCGGGGATCCAGGTTGGTATGTTGCCTCCCTGGTGCCAGGGTCAGGGATATCTCTGATCGAGTTCATAGCATTCTGCAAGGGGAAGGAGAACAGCCAGAAGTTGTGGTCCATGTGGGGACCAATGACTTAGTTAGAAGTGGGGATGAGGTCCTGAAACAGGATTATGTGGAATTAGGTAGGAAGTTAAAAAACAGGACCTCCAAGGTAGTAATCTCTGGATTGCTGCCGGTGCCACGCGCTAGTGAGGGTAGAAATAGGAGGATGTGGAGGATGAATGCGTGGCTAAAGAGATGGTGCAGGGGGCAAGGGATAAGATTTCTGGATCATTGGGATCTCTTCTGGGGAAGGTCGGACCTGTACAAAAGGGACGGACTCCACTTGAACTGGAGGGAGACCAATGTGCTGGCAAGCAGTTTTGCTAGAGCTGTGGGGGAAGGTTTAAACTAGTTTGGCAGGGGGGTGGGGAACAGAGTGTAAGAGCAGTGTCAAGGAAGCATAGCCACCTAGATAGGAATAATAATGATAACAAAGGTAGGATGGAGATTAGGGTAAAAGGTAGAAAAGAGAATATAGGTGAGGGTCATTCTCTGAAATGCATATATTTTAATGCAAGAAACATAGTGAACAAGGTAGATGAGCTTAGAGCATGGACAGATACTTGGGGTCATGATATTGTGGCAATTAGTGAGACCTGGCTACAGGAGGGGCAGGACTGGCAACTTAATATTCCAGGATACATTTGTTTTAGATGTGATAGATCAGGGGGTAAAAAAGGGAGAGGGGTTGCTCTGCTTGTTAAGGAGGACATTACTGCCGTGAGGTGGCAGGATGGTCTGGAGGGATTGTCCAGTGAGGCTGTTTGGGTGGAATTGAGGGGTGAAGGAGGCATGAGGGTGCTAATAGGGGTGTTTTACAGACCACCAAATGGGCCAAGAAAATTAGAGGAACAAATTTGTAGGGAGATAACATATATGTGTGAGAATCATAAGGTAGTGATCATGGGAGATTTTAACTTCCATCACATTGAGTGGGATACCCATGCAGTTAGAGGGCTGGATGGGCTAGAGTTCGTTAAATGTGTTCAAAATTGTTTTCTAAATCAATTAGTAGAAGAACCGACTCGGGACGGTGTAATACTAGATCTCCTGTTAGGGAACGAGCTAGGTCAGGTATTGGACATTAATGTTGGAGAACAAATTGGGTCTAGTGATCATAACTCTGTTAATTTTACGGTAGTTTTAGGGAAGAGCAAGGAGGGGCCTAAAGTTGAGGTTCTGGATTGGAGAAGAGCAAATTTCGAAGGAATAAGAAGGGATTTGGGGAGTATTGAGTGGAATAGGATACTTTCGGGTAAGGATGTTAATGAAAAATGGAGGATATTCAAAAAAGAAATTTTGATGGTACAGAGTAGATATGTCCCAGTGAGGATCAAAGGAAAGACTGGAAGTCATAGGGAGGCTTGGTTTTCGAGGAATATTGGAAATTTGGTTAGGAGAAAAAGGGAGGTGTACAAGAGGTACAAAGAGCAGGGAGCTGAGAATTTGAAGGAGGACTACAAGGAGTGTAGAAGGAATCTTAAGAAAGAAATTAGAAAGGCCAAAAAAAGGCATGAAGAGGCTTTGGCAGACAGAGTAAAAATAAATCCAAAGGGTTTCTATAGGTACATTAAAAGTAAAAGATTAGTGAGAGATAAAATTGGACCCCTTGTAGATAGCGAGGGTAGGCTGAGTGAGAAGTCTGAGGAAATGGGGGAAATTTTGAATGATTACTTTGCCTCGGTATTCACTAGGGAAAAAAATATTGAACCAGTTGAAGTAAAGAAAAATAGTGGGGAGGTCATGAAGCATATAAGGATAACCAAGGAGGTAGTGATGGCTGTGTTGAAAAAGATAAAGGTGGATAAATCTTCGGGACTGCACAAAATATTCCCAAGGATACTCGGGGAGGGTTGTGGACAGATAGTGGAGCCATTATCAGAGAAATTTAGGATGTCACTGGCCACAGGGGTAGTGCCAAAAGATTGGAGGGTTGCGCATGTGGTTCCGCTGTTTAAGAAGGGGGTCCAAATGTAAACCTGGGAATTATAGGCCCGTGAGTCTGACGTCTGTGGTGGGCAAGTTGATGGAAAGTGTTCTGAGGGATGGTATTTACAAATATTTGGAGGTACAGGGATTGATAGGGAGTAATCAGCATTGTTTTGTCAGGGGTAGATCATGCTTGACAAACCTGATTGAGTTTTTCGAGGGGGTTACAAAAAAGGTTGATGAAGGGAAAGCTGTGGATGTTGTCTATTTGGACTTTAGTAAAGCTTTTGACAAAGTTCCCCACAGGAGGTTAGGAAAAAAGGTGGAGGCATTAGGTATAAATAAAGAGGTAGTGAAATGGATTCAGCAGTGGTTGGATGGGAGGTGTCAGAGAGTAGTGGTAGAAAATTGTTTGTCCAATTGGAGGCCGGTGACTAGTGGAGTTCCTCAGGGATCAGTCCTGGGTCCACTATTGTTTGTTATATATATTAACGATCTGGAAGTAGGGGTGGAGAATTGGATAAGCAAGTTTGTGGATGATACAAAGATTGGTGGTGTTGTGGAGAGTGAGGAAGATTACCGTAGATTAAAAGGTGATTTAGGAAGGCTGGAGGTGTGGGCTGAGAAATGGCTGATGGAATTTAATACAGATAAATGTGAGGGGCTACATTTTGGAAAGGCATATTTAAATAGGTCATATGCATTAAATGGTAGGCTATTGAGATGTGCAGAGCAACAAAGGGATTTAGGAGTGATGGTAAATAGTACCCTCAAGGCTGATACTCAGGTAGATGGTGTGGTGAAGAAGGCATTTGGAATGTTGGGCTTCATAAATCAGAGTATTGAATTCAAGAGTAGGGAGGTCATGATGAAATTGAACAAGGCATTGGTGAGGCCAAATTTGGAGTACTGTGTACAGTTTTGGTCACCAAATTTTCGGAAAGATATAAACAAAATAGAGACAGTGCAGAGAAGGTTCACGAGAATGTTGACAGGATTTCATGGTTTGAGATACAGGGAAAGGTTGTGCAGACTGGGGCTTTTTTTCTCTGGAGCGTAGAAGATTGAGAGGGGACTTGATAGAGGTGTTTAAGATTTTAAAAGGGACAGAGAGAGTAAATGTGGATAGGCTTTTTCAATTAAGAGTGGGGAAGATTCGGGGGGTGTGGCAAGATGGCGTAGGGAACAGACGTGCCTTCCAGACCTCTCCTGACTCTGATTTATTGTTTTGTCTTTAAGTGCCCGTTAAAGTTCTTTTAAAAATTTATAAATAATAAGAGGTGTTGGATTTGTGCCTAATGGTTTATATGCAAAAAAAGAGGTAAAAGAAAATATCAACACACTGTTAAAAAACTACATCTTCCGAAATTGTCTGAGCCTACTTGTTTACAACAAGCCAGGACTCAACGTAGAATGGATCCAGAGGAGGACGTGCAGAGCTCGGCATTGAAGCTTCGTTTTAAGCCGGTGAGGCTCTCTGAAGGTCGCATTCAACAGCTTTCAGAACAAGGGGCTGGACGGGTGCCAGTATTTCACACAGTGGCCACTGCAGGTGTTGTTGCTGAGGCTTTGACAGTTGAATCAGCTGGGGCACCTCCAGCTGGAGAGTTAAAGAGTTGTCATTCGACTGCTATAGTGGTGGCGCTGCAAAATGCATCTTCAATTACAACGGTTTTTCCAGACATCGATTCAGTGAAGATGATTAAAGAGATTTGGCTTAAAGATAACTCTGATCTTCAGTCTCCTGGCATTGCTGGGGGGACTTTGAGAGGGATTTTTATACGAAGTCAAACTGCTAGAAAGATACTAAATTAAGGGAAGGGACAGAAGATTCCGTGGTCTCTAAGGAACAGCAAGACCCCATTATGCCTGAATCTACTTCTGTTGAAATGTCTGTTAAGGATCTTGAAGATAAGATATATTCTGCATCAAGTCACTTAGCTAATTTTGTGAACCTGTTTATTTCCAAGATTAATGTGATGGCGGAAGTCATTAATGGAGCTTTTAATCTTGAAACCATTGAAAGGTTTGAAATGTGTGATCAAGGTTTAGTCGATGCACAGGATCAACTGCAAGATGAAAATAGAATAATTGAAACATTGCAGATCCAAAATAAAAATTTAGCAAAAAAGGTTGATTATTTGGAGAATCAATCTAGACGGAACAACGTGAAAATTGTTGGTTTCCCAGAAGGCATAAAAGGACCAGATCCAAGAAAATTTTTTACTGAATGGATTCCACGAGTGTTAGGACAGGATAAATTCCCTGAAGGTTTAATACTGGAATGTGCTTATAGAGTTTTAAGAAGAAATTCTTTTTCAGGACAGAATCCAAGATCTGTTTTGATCCGTTGTTTAAACTATTGTGACAGAGAGACAATTTTACGTACGGCTATTAGAAATGCCCAGCAAAATAGATCTCCTTTGATGGTTCAGAATAATCCTGTTTTCTTCTATCAAGATTTGAGTCAAGAAATTATGTTTCAACGACGCGAATTTAATTCTGTGAAAGAACGGTTGTGGAAAAAAAGACATAAGGGAACATTCAGGTATTCTGCGGTACTGAAGATTTTTTAGGATGGAAATTAGCCAAAGTTCTTTGACAATCCTAAAGAGGTTATGGACTTTGCTCAGTCTCTACCAATCATGCAGTTTCAGGAACGATGTAGTCCTTCAAGGTCTCCAAAGAGAGTAGAGATGTAAGGTGGGATCCAGTTTTTTAAAAGAAATGGAAGCAATGGTGACCGAAGCGGTAACGTTGATTTATATATATATAAAAAAAAATCTTTTTTTTTTTTTTTGAGAAGAGTTTAAATAGTTTAAATAATGATGATAGTTTAATGAAATGGGAGTTGGGAGAGGGAACTGGGTGGGCACTAGTTTCCAGAAGTCATCAGCTACCTGTGAGTTATCTCACACCCAATATTTTGGGGGAGTTACCGCTTTGGGCGGTTTAAACAGGAGGAGGTAGTTGTGACCTCAGACCTGTTTTTTTTTCTTTTTAATTTTTGGGTTAAGAAGTGAAGGTTTTTTTTTATTATTTTTTAAAAATAAATAATTTCTTTTTTAAACTCTTTGTTTTCTGATTGTAATTGAGAGGGAATTAGGAGATTTTTTCTCTCCTTTTTTTTCTCTTTGGGTTTTTTTCTCTTTTTTTCTTTCTTTTTTAAGAGGATGATGTCACAGAAGATAATAAGTCAAAAATTGAGGATGTTGAATTAGATGAAGAGGAAGTTGAGGGAAAAGGTGATGAGAAGAAAAAGAAGAAAATTAAGTACAAATACATTGAGGGATAAGAGTTTAATAAAATTAAGTTAATTTCGATAGAGAATTTTGAAGATGTTATAAATGAAGAATATGGAGAATTTTATAAGAGTTTGAACTTTTTTCTTTTTTTCTTTTTTTTATAAGGGGAGGGGAAGGGAATAAAAAGTTTATCTGATTGTTTTTCTAAGGGATGTTTTTGTTCTCTCGATGAATTATAAAGGAAACTTGGTATTAATGGAAATTCTGTATTTATGTATTATTAATTATGATTTTTTGTATAACAGATATGTGGTTGATATATGATTTTAATATTTGAACTTAGTTTTAAAGTGGATTTCATTTGTTAAATACATGTATTATGTTTGATTTAAATATATGTTTAAGGGTATTATTTTAGTATTGATTTTTTTTTGTTGTTAGTAATTTTTGTTGTTGTTAAGTTTTATCCATTTTTTTGTAAGTGGGGGTTCTTTCTATTTTATTTACAATATTGTTAATTAATTCTTCACTCTTTATTTTGGGGGGAGGGTTGGACTAATTTTAAATTAGATGATTAATGTGTTATAATTATTGGGGAGGTTAATTTGTGTATTTTAATGATGTAGTATTCTAATTTTTATTATCTTATATTTTATTATTTCTTTAAATGTAATTTTTATTTTATTCATGTCATAAAATTTTAAATAAAGTTTTAAAAAAAAAAAAAAAAGAGTGGGGGAGATTCAAACTAGAGGGCATGGTTTAAGATTGAAGAGGGACAATTATTACGCAAAGGGTGGTAGGGATGTGGAATGAGCTTCCAGTAGACGTGGTTGAGGCGGGATCATTGGTTACATTTAAGGATAGACTGGATAGTTACATGGAGCGGAGAGGACTGGAGGGGTATGGACCGGGTGCTGGTCAGTGGGACTAGGAGGGTGGGGATTTGTTACGGCATGGACTAGTAGGGCCGAACTGGCCTGTTTTGTGCTGTAAGTGGTTATATTGTTATATGGTTACTGATCCATCCGTCTACTTCTTTGTCCAGGTCATTTATAAAAATCACAAACAGTAGGCATTCCAGAACTCCACTGGTCACTGTCCTCCAGGCAAAATGCATTTCATCTACTACACCCTCTGCTTTCTGAGGGTAAATCAAATTCTAAATCCATGCAGCCAACATTTCATGGAATCAATGCCTCATGACTACCATGGGAACCTTGTCAAATGCCTTACTAAAATCCATATACACCACATTAACTGCCCTACCTTCATCAATTTCTTTTGTAATTTCTTAAAAAAAATTCAATTAAGCTCCTGCCCCTCACAAAACCAATGCGGATTCACCCTGAGAAGATTATACTTCTTTTAATGCTTGTAAATCCTATCCCTAAGAATCCTCTCCGAGAGTTTGCCCATTACTGATGTAAGACTCACTAGTCTATAATTCCCTTCCCTGGATTTTCCCGAGTACCTTTTTTAAACAAGGGGACCACATTTGCCATTCTCCAATCCTTCGGTACCTCTCCTGTGGCCAGGAAGGACACAAGGATCATTGCCAGTGCCCCAGTAATCTCTTCCCTTGCTTTCTGTCATAACCTAGGGTGCATCTCATCTGGTCCAGGATCTTATCAATCCTAATGTTTTTGGGAAGGTCCAGCACTTACTCTTTCTTAATCTCAACATGCTCTAGCACAATTGCTTGGTTTATTTTGACCTCACATTGACCAAGGTCACTCTCTTTGATGAACACTGAAGAAAACTATTCATGGTTATATGTAGGACCTCCCCTTCCTCCTCTGCCACTAAGAGTGTTGTCTCCTTTGTTTAAGTAGCCCTGCCTTCACTCTAGTCATCCTTCTGTCCTGCACATGCACACAAAAGACCTTAGGGTTTTCCTTATTCCTAGCTGGCAAAGCCTTCCATTGTCCCCTTCTTGCTCTCTTTTAGTCCTTTCTTAAGTTTCTTCCTGGCTACCATATAATTCTCAAGTAATGATTCATATCCTCAAGATTACTGCTTTTCCTGGCAACATTATAAACCTGTTAAGATATATATATTTGATTGAATATTATGTTTTATCTTCTCCTTCCCTGTCATTGCCTTTTTCCTTGCAACCATAGGAGGTGCAACACCTGTCTCATCACCTCCTCCCTCACCACCATCAAAGGTCCCTTTGGAGTGAGACAGAGAGTCACAACTACCTCCAGCAAACAGGTCTATTGCATTTGGTACTAGGAATGTAGTTTTCTCTCCATTGCTGTGACTAGGTGATGCCTTGGACTCTGTCTACAATAGCCATCTTATACTCCGAGATGAAAGTTATTTTAACTCCTATTCCCATTCCCACACCAGCCCATCCATTCTTGGCCTTCTCCACTGCCAGGCAAAATGCAAACGAAGGAACAGCACCTTGTACTCATCCTGAACATTGAACTTTTCATTTTCAGATCACACTTGCCTGCAATGATCTCTCTACCTCCCCCCATTCTGATCTATCTCTAATCCTCCTATTTTTGTCCCATACTCCTATTCCAGCACTGCCACCATTTTGACATCTCTCCTTCTCCTGCTCCAACCTTCTACCAACACACTTCACCCAGCAGAACCCCTTCCCAAACTTCCCCATCTGCTCATCTAATGATTCCCATGACCACTTTACTGACATCAGATTCCAGCACCAGTCGCCTGTATTTTACTTATCACCATTTATCTCCATCTTCACCCTTCCTTCCCCCACTTCTGTCTGCTTCCAATTCCATACCACTTCTCCCCCATTGAGCTCCATCTGCTCACCATCCTTCACCCCTCTATCACCTATTGGGCCATCTTACCACCCCCCCCTCCTTCACTTCTTTATACAGGCTACCTTCCCTCTCCACTTTCAGTTCTAATGCAGGGTTCAATCTGAAACATTGGCAATTCCTCCTCTCTGTCTCCCTCCCCACTGACGCTGCTTGAACCACTGGCAGTTTGATTTTGCTCCACTTTCATGCAAGTGTCCTGTGTCCCCACTTACCCTATCCTGCTTTTTAATTCATTGGCTGGCTTGGTGGAGAAACTTTCTATTCAGACAATTCAACTTCATAGACTTTTATAAATGTTTATACAGGTACATTGAATTGAAACAGAAATCTACACAAGCAATTTATAGATCAGTAAAGGTGAAATGGGGAAACCACATACTCCAGTCAGAAAGTGACATTTCCCTGCAGAGGAAATTATATCACGAACAAAAGAACCAACAAGCAGATAAAATAATTGGAATCATTGATACAGACAGATATGATACATTGACATAGAAACATATTTTTGGCTCTCCAAATGTTAAATTGAACAGAATAATTTTCTTCTGATTATTATGCAAAGTGTTCCATTACTTTTAGCTTCCAATGACTTATAAGATGAAGGGCGATGTCATCTTTAGTTATTGTTAAAAGAGTATCTGAATCAGAATTTATTGTCATGAACAAGTCACAAAATTTGTGGTTTTGTGGCAGTTTTATAGTGCAAATATTCATATCAACCACCTTTCAAAAATAAATAAAAACAGTGTTCAAAAACTCAAAGTAAGGGCGTGTATTTGATTAATTGATTATTCAAGAATCTGATGGCAGTGGAGAAGAAGCTGTCCTTGTGCCGTTGAGTACTCATCTTTAGTCTCCTGTACCTTTTTCCTGATGGTAGCAGAGTAAAGAGGCATGGCCAAGGTGGTGGGGGTCTTTGAGGATAGAGGCTGCTTTTTTAAGACACTGCCTCTTGTAGATGTCCTCAATGGAGTGAAGTCTCTGTCTCTGGTGCCTGTGATGTCGCAGGCCGAGTTAACAAGCCTCTGGAGGTTTTTTTTGTCCTGAGCATTGGCACCTCTGTACCAGTCAGTGATGCGCCTGTCAAAGTTTTTGAGAGGCGTACCAAATCTTCTCAAACACCTCACAATGTATAGCTACTGGTGAGCCTTCTTCATGATTGGATTGATATGGAGGCTTCAGGACAGATCCTTGGGAATGTTGACACCCAGGAATGTGATGTCCTTGACACTCTCCACTACTGAACCCTCGATGAGGACTGGATCTTATTCTCCTGACTTCCTCCTGAAGTCCACTATCATCTTCTTGGATTTACTGACATTGAGTGCAAGCTTGTTGATGTGACTCCACTCATCGAGCTGATCCTGTATACTTTCTCATTGCCATTTGTGATTCTGCCAATAACCATGCTGTCATCAGCAAATTTGTAGATAGCATTGGAATTGTGCCTGTCCAGACAGTCATGGGTGTATAGTAAGTAGACAGTGGCTAAGCATGCATCCGAGAGGTGCACCTCTGTTGATAGTCAGTGAGGAAGAGATGTTGTTTCCAATTCATACTGACTGTGGTCTTCTGATGAGTTAAAGATCCAGTTGCGGGGGTGGGGGGGGGTGGTGGTGGGGGGGTGCTGAGGCCCATGGTTTGGAGCTTCTTGACCAATGCTGAGGGAATAATGGTGTTGAAGGCCAAGCTGTAGTATGAATGAGTTGCTGTTTTCAAGGTGTTCAAGAGCTGAGTGAAGAGCCAATGATATTATGTTTGCTTTGGAGCAATTGTGATGATAGATATATTGTACTGGGACCAGACCTTTGTTTAGGTACCTGTTATTTCTGACCATGACCAGCCTCTCAAAGCATTTCATCACAGTAGAGTTAGTGCTACTGGGCAGCTCACACAGCTCTTTTTTGGCACCGGGATGATTGATGCCCTTTTGAAGAAGGTGGGTACCTCCGACTACAGCAATGAGTGATTGAAAATGTCTGTGAATTCTCTGCCTAGTTGGTTGGCGCAAATTTTCAGTTCCAGGTACACTATCAGGACCTGAAATCTTGAGAGGGTTCACCCTTTCGAATGATATTTTAACGTTGGCCTCAGAGACAGATATCACATGGTCCTCACCTTTGCAGAGATTCTCATTGGCACGTTTGGGTTCTCCTCAAACCAGTCATAGAAGATGTTCAGCTCATCGGGTAATGAACCATCACAGTCATCTATAGTGTTCACCCTCGCTTTATAGGCTGTAATGGCCTGCACTCCCTGCCATAGCTGGCATGTATCTATCTCTGTCTCTAGCTTCCTCTGGAATTGTCACTTTGTTTCAGAGATAGCCTTCAGTAGGTTGTACTGGACTTCTTGTAGAGATCTGGATCCTCAGCCTTAAACGCCCTTGATTTCTCCCTCAGCAGGTTGCAAATTTTTTGATTCATCCGAGGCTTCTGGATGGGGAACTCCCAGAATGTACATATCGGCACAAACTTGTCCTCGCAGGTCTTGATGAAGATAACACATATTTATATAGACAATATTATTCTAATGACTTCCCTTTGAAATTCCCTTCCCCAGAGAGATGAATAATCAAATATTTTTGGTGTACAGGGTGTCAAGGCTTATAGGAAACAGCTAAGAAAGCAGAACCAATGTCAAGATCAGAAATAACATGACGTTATTTAATGGCAAAGCAGATGCAAGGAACTTGATGGTCTGCACATGAAAGAATGACTGGGAAATGTGACAAGGAACCTAGTGGTATGGAACAGTCTACAGTCACAAGCGAGCAGGAAATTTTTGCACAAAGCAACAGCCTACCCCTCTTTTGGTTTTGATAGCTATAGAGCAACTATCTGCCATGGTTTCCAAGTGAAAAATTTCTGTGATGCCAGAGTTAACCATATAACCATATAACCACTTACAGCACAGAACAGGCCAGTTCGGCCCTACTAGTCCATGCCGTAGCAAATCCCCACCCTCCTAGTCCCACTGACCAGCACCCGGTCCATACTCCTCTAGTCCCCTCCTATCCATGTAACGATCCAGTCTTTCCTTAAATGTAACCAATGATCCCGCCTCGACCATGTCTGCCGGAAGCTCATTCCACATCCCCACCACCCTCTGCATAAAGAAATTTCCCCTCATGTTCCCCTTATAATTTTCCACCTTCAATCTTAAACCATGTCCTCTAGTTTGAATCTCCCCCTTTCTTAATTGAAAAAGCCTATCCACATTTACTCTGTCTGTCCCTTTTAAAATCTTAAACACCTCTATCAAGTCCCCTCTCAATCTTCTACGCTCAAGAGAAAAAAGCCCCAGTCTGCACAACCTTTCCCTGTAACTCAGACACTGAAATCCTGTGAACCTTCTCTGCACTCTCTCTATTTTGTTTATATCTTTCCTAAAATTTGGTGACCAAAACTGTACACAGTACTCCAAATTTGGCCTCACCAATGCCTTGTTCAATTTCATCATGACCTCCCTACTCTTGAATTCAATACTCCGATTTATGAAGCCCAACATTCCAAATGCCTTCTTCACCACACCATCTACCTGAGTATCAGCCTTGAGGGTACTATTTACCATCACTCCTAAATCCCTTTGTTGCTCTGCACTCCTCAATTGTCTACCATTCAATGTATATGACCTATTTAAATTTGCCTTTCCAAAATGTAACACCTCACATTTATCTGTATTAAATTCCATCAGCCATTTCTCAGCCCACACCTCCAACCTTCCTAAATCACCTTTTAATCTACGGTAATCTACCTCACTGTCCACAACACCACCAATCTTTGTGTCATCTGCAAACTTGCTTATCCAATTCACCACCCCTACATCCAGATCGTTAATATATATAACAAACAATAGTGAACCCAGGACCGAACCCTGAGGAACTCCACTAGTCACCGGCCTCTAATTGGACAAACAATTTTCTGCCACTACTCTCTGACACCTCTCATCCAACCACTGCTGAATCCATTTCACTACCTCTTTATTTATACCTAATGCCTCCACCTTCTTTCCTAACCTCCTGTGGGGAACTTTGTCAAAAGCTTTACTAAAGTCCAAATAGACAACATCCACAGCTTTCCCTTCATCAACCTTTTTTGTAACCCCCTCGAAGAACTCAATCAGGTTTGTCAAGCATGATCTACCCTTGACAAAACCATGCTGATTACTCCCTATCAATCCCTGTACCTCCAAAAATTTGTAAATGGCATCCCTCAGAACACTTTCCATCAACTTGCTCACCACAGATGTCAGACTTACAGGCCTATAATTCCCAGGTTTGCATTTGGACCCTTTCTTAAAAAGAGGAATCACATGCGCCACCCTCCAATCCTTTGGCACCACCCCCGTAGCCAGTGACATCCTAAATATCTCTGTTAATGGCCCCACTAACTGTCCACTAGCCTCCCTGAGTGTCCTAGGGAATATTTTGTCCGGTCCGGGAGATTTATCCACCTTTATCTTTTTTAATACAGCCATCACTACCTCCTTGGTTATCCTTATATGCTTCATGACCTCCCCACTATTTTTCTTTACTTCAACTGGTTCAACATTTTTTTCCCTAGTGAATACCGAGGCAAAGAAATCATTCAAAATTTCCCCCATTTCCTCAGACTTCTCACTCAGCCTACCCTCGCTATCTACAAGGGGTCCAATTTTATCTCTCACTAATCTTTTACCTTTAATGTACTTATAGAAACCCTTTGGATTTATTTTTACTCTGTCAGCCAAAGCCTCTTCATGCCTTTTTTTGGCCTTTCTAATTTCTTTCTTAAGATTACTTCTACACTCCTTGTAGTCCTCCTTCAATTTCTCAGCTCCCTGCTCTTTATACCTCTTGTACACCTCCCTTTTTCTCCTAACCAAATTTCCAATATTCCTCGAGAACCAAGCCTCCCTATGACTTCCAGCCTTTCCTTTGATCCACACTGGGACATAACTACTCTGTACCCTCAAAATTTCTTTTTTGAATATCCTCCATTTTTCATTAACATCCTTACCTGAAAATATCCTGTCCCACTCAATACTCCCCAAATCCCTTCTTATTCCTTCGAAATTTGCTCTTTTCCAATCCAGAACCTCAACTTTAGGCCTCTCCTTGCTCTTCCCTAAAACTACCCTAAAACTAACAGAATTATGATCACTAGACCCAATTTGTTCTCCAACATTAATGTCCGCTACCTGACCTATCTTGTTCCCTAATAGGAGATCCAGTATTACACCGTCCCGAGTCGGTTCTTCTACTAACTGATTTAGAAAACAATCCTGAACACATTTAACGAACTCCAGCCCATCCAGCCCTCTAACCGTATGGGCATCCCAATCAATGTGTGGGAAGTTAAAATCTCCCATGATCACTACCTTATGATTTTCACACATATACGTTATCTCCCTACAAATTTGTTCCTCTAATTTTCTTGGCCCATTGGTGGTCTGTAATACACCCCTATTAGCACCCTCATGCCTCCTCCACCCCTCATTTCCACCTAAACAGCCTCACTGGTAGATCCCTCCATACCATCCTGCCACCTCACGGCAGTAATGTCCTCCTTAACAAGCAGAGCAACTCCTCATTTTTTACCCCCTGATCTATCACATCTAAAACAAAATGCTTTGGACAGCTGATGTGAAACAAAACAATTGGGGTATGCAAGAACTATAAATTGCAACTTGCATTTTCAGGCATCCCAATAAAGGCATCCCTCTCCCCCATCGATGTGATTTACTGGGATTGTTGTCTAAAGGGCTTGCAAAATCCCCTATCACCCTGCACGCAGCATCTTACAGCTACTCCCACCGGGAAAGTGATACAGGTGTATCAAAGACAGAACCACCAGGCAGAGAAATAGCTTTTTTCCCATAGGCAGAGAGACTGCTGAATGACTGAATAACTGTTCAAACAAACCCTCTGTGTCTCTACTATTTATTTAATAACAATATTTATTTATTTTAATATTTGTATGCATGTACTGTGCATATGTATCATTGTTCTGCATGTGTTATGTCTGTGTGTGTTTGCAGTTTTTTGCACCGAAAACTGGAGAACACTGTTTTGTCAGGTTGTATTTCTATAATTGGATGATAAATTAACGTGAATGTAAACTTGAACTTCAAGAAGAGACCAAAGTTGCTTTGCAGAGGAGAGGGAAAATGGTCACTATATAGAGAATGAATAAAAATAATATGACTGACAGAGAGGGAAGGGAACCTAAATCCTCACAGAAATCTAACAGAACACAAGGTCAAAAGGAGTCACAAGCCTAACATTCCCACACTCAAACAATCCTGACCATGGCAGTGTTATGTGATTAGCCTTATCTCCTGTGGGTGATGCTGGGTGAGACTGATTGCTCAAAGAGGCATCTTGAAGTGGCACTTAAATCATTATCCGTAAGAACTGGAAGGATTTGAGAATTCAAACAATGGCCTTTGTCCAGGTGATAAAGTTAACCCTGCTAAAAAATTTGGGGATAAGATTTGGAAAAGAATGAAAATAAAGGAACGGATATTTTTCAGATGATGCATCATGAGTGCAAATAAAACAGGATAAATCTTTATTGGGAATCATTTCTGTTTCTCTGCTTTAAGACTATTCTTTGTACATTACCTGGGATAGTCTACCCAGGTCCCTTTGCTTTTCTTTTTTTTTGGATTTTCTTTTTTTCCCCGTAAATATACATAGTAAACTCTCCAATATCAAAGTGCACATATAGAGAGCAATGGTGCAGTGAATAAAGCACAACAGAAGTTGTCTGTGAGCTGAACCAACAGAACTGTTCAATGGAATCTTCGCAGGAGTTTAAATAATTACAGTTGCCACGCTATCACCATCACCCAACCTCTGAAGTCACGCACATTCCAGAGTTATTTGTGTCACCAGGAACTCCTGATCCTTTAGGACCCTGCAACTATGGACATCAGTTTGATAATGGAGTGGCACGGTTCGCCACATAACCCTCCCCCACCCCCACTAGAATCAGAGTTTTGAGGTGACACCACAGTTTTGTCTATTTGGCTAGAATGGGCTGGCAGATGCCCCCTGTGCCAGGGGCATGCTACCTGTACCTGCTGATCTAGGTCCACATGTGCTAGCTTAAGGCAATCTACCGAAACCATTTCTTGCTTGCCACCAATGTCTATAACAAACGTGGAGCTGTCATTCCGTACCACCTTGAAAGGACCTTCATATGGCCATTGCAACGGCATCCTGTGCACATCCCTATGCAATAATACATAAAGGGAGTCCTTGAATTTAAGCAGAATGTATGAAGTCGTCAACCCATGCCGGGTGGCTGGGATAGGCTCCAGTGTACCCACCTTCTCCCTTAAGTGTGTGAATCCTGAAATGGGAGATTCCTGCTGCCCACATGCTGCCAGAATGAAATCCCCTGGGACTGTTAGGGGGGGTTCCATAAACCAATTCTGTGGAGTACGTAGCTAGATACCTAAAAGTACCCAAGGCAGTTCACCTATCTAATCTGGTCCCTTAAGACGTGCCATGAGAGCCGTTTTCATATAACAGTGAAAATGTACCACTAAGTCATTGGACTGGGCTGTCGACCGATGCAGTTGTGGGCCCAGCAACTGTGCGATTGTGGACCATAACCCAGATGTAAACTGAGCTCCTCTATCAGAGGAGATGTGCATGGGTAGTCTGAAATGCGCTATCCAATTGGCGATGAGGGCTCTCGTACAAGATGAGCTGAAGGTGTCAGAGAACGGGATAACCTCTGGCCATCTCATGAATCTGTTTACAATTGTGAAGAGGTAAGTAACGTCCTTGGATGGGGGCAATGGGCTGATGATATCCACGTGGATGTGATCAAACCTGCGCTGCGTAGGTGCTAAAACCTGTGGTGGGACTTCAGTGTGGCTCTGAACTTTCGAGGTCTGGCACTGGATACATGTCCTTGCCCAAGTGCCAACTTGCTTACACAGGCTATGCCACATGAATTTGCCCACCATGAACCTTCTTGTCATCTTAATTGAAGAGGGAACCAAACTGTGTATGGCATCAAACACCCGACGTCACCACACAACAGATAAAATGGGCCTTGGTTGGCCGGTGGATACATCACAAGGTAGGGAGGCATTTGCTGCACCAAAATGTATGTCCTCCAGTTTCATTTCCAAGATGGCAGTGCGATATGCGGCCCTATCTCTTCATCTCCCTGCTGAGCTGCTGCCAAAGCCATGTTGTCTACACTGGGAGCAGGTGAATGGAGGGAAGTGATGGTGGTGCAGGATAGTGTGTCGGTGACTTGATTGTTCTTCCCAGTGACGTGTTTTATCATAGTCATAAACTCTGAAATGTAGGAGAGTTGTAATTGTTGAGGTGCTGACCACGGATCTGACATCTTGGTGAAGGTAAAAGTCAACGGCTTGTGATCCGTGTAGACCATGATCTCTCTGCCCTCCAGGAAATAGTGAAAATGCCATATGGCCAAGTAGAGGGCAAGGAGTTCCCAGTCAAAAGCACTGTACTTTTACTCCAATGGAGTTTTCAAGATGCCCTTGATGAGCTGCTCCAAGATCTCGCTACTGCAGTGCCTGACGCATCCACTTTCAGAGCCATTGGCAGGTCAACCCTTGGGTGCACGAGCATAGTGGCTCTTACTAGTGCTCCCTTGGTCATCTTCAATGCGGCCGCAGGCTTGTCATCCCATTTCAGTTCCTTGGGAGTCCGGGCAAGAATTTGAAAAGTGGCTGCATAACTGACAGCAGCTGGCATGAAACTATGGTAAAAATTAATCATACCAACAAACTTCTGCAGCCCTTTAATGGTAGAGGATCCTGGAAATTTGCAAATGGCTTTGACCTTGGAAGGTAGTGGAAATGCTCCGTGCTGACTGATGCGGTGGCCAAGGAAATCGGATTGATGTGGCCAGGTTGAATGCTAACCCGTGGTCATCTAGCCACTGACATAATTAATGGAGATGGGCTTGGTGCTGCCGTCACAAGAGGCTGGCGATAAAGATGTCATCCAAATAAACAAATATGAAATCCAGGCCCCAGGTAACTGTGTCCATTAGAGGTTGAAATGTCTGGACTGCCCTTTTTAAACCAAAAGGCATATGGAGGAATTCAAATAGCCCAAATGGGGTAATCAAGGAAGTCTTAGGAATGACATCTGGAATTATGGTAGAGAGATGAATTTACCTACTTTAACGAGATTTGAATCTTTGATTTCCTCTGTACCAAAGAAGGGTTATATTTTGGTTATGTATCATTTGTTACAGGATAATATGGATAAACCTGATTGGGAAAAATCTAAACTTAAATGGAAAAGTGACTTAGCGTTTATTTTCCTTGAAGATGATTGGGCGGATATGTGTCAGGATAATGTAATTAAATTGACTAATGTAAGATATGGAATGGTTAATTATAATTTTCTACATCAATTATATTTGACCCCGGAGAAATTGAAAAAATATGGGTTTAGTAATTTGGATTCTTGTTTTAGATGTGGTTTATGTACTGGAACTTTTTTACATGCTGTTTGGTCTTGTGTTAAAGTTCAACCATTTTGGCAAAGAATTAAGGTAGTTTTGGAAAAATTATATAACTTTAAATTACCATTTTGTTGGGTGATATGGTTTCTCTGAGAGGAATGGGGCTGGATAAAATTCAAATTGCTTTTGTACGTTTAGTGCTATCAGTAGCGCTTAAATGTGTAGCTAGTACCTGGAAAAATAGTACAGAGATTAATACAGCACGATGGGATAATGAATTGAAAGCTTGTATTGTTATGGAAAAAAATACTTATAATTTGCATGATAACTATTTTTTCTTTGTTGATAAATGGTTTCCATATTTGGAGTATATGTATTTAGATATACTTGGAATTGCTATTAATACTTATAATTTTTCTTATAATTCACATTTTTGGCTCCCCTTATGGGGTGGGTGGGATGGTTTTTTTTTGTTGGGTTTTCTTTAATATATATTTCTGTAAAATTAATTTTTGATTGTTATTAGACTGTATGTTATGCTTTTATTATCTTTTAAATAAAGTTTTAAAAAAAATGACATCTGGATGAACTGAGATCTGATGGTTCGCATGCACCAGGTCAATTTTGGAGAAAATCCTAGCACCGTGAAGGATCACAGAGAAATCCTGTACTCGGTGAACTGGGTAACGATCTGCCTCTGTGATGCCGATCCTGATATTCCCCACAAAGTCTCCACTCTCCAGACACCTTAGGTACCATATGCAACGGTGATGCCCAACATTTGTTGGAGTGGTGAACAATCCCCATTTCCTTCATGTGTTAGAATTCATCTTTAGCTAATCGTAATTTATCCAGAGGTATCCTGCATGCTCAAGCATGCAGGGGACGCCCACGAGTAGGATTGTGGTGCTGTACTCCATGTTTCAGTTGGGCCGTCGAGAACTGTGGAGTAATAATGCTGGGGAATTGCACTAGGATTCTGGCGCATTTATTGTCCGAGCGTGTCACCGAGTCAAGTCGAGTTGCAGGTAACACTGCAGGATGCAAGGCGGGGGACTCAAAAGTCTTTGAATTAACTAGGTGGAGACCTTTGAGATCTACTAGAAGGGAACGTGCTCGCAAAATATCAGCTCCAAGGAGTGGATGTGATACGCCGCACCCCTATCCAGAGTGGACATGGTCGGGCCCTTTGCAGAGGCACTGCTATGCGCCCAACCATAAGTCTACCAGTGTAGACTGCTTAGTGAGCCAGAGCGCATCAGCACAGGCTGCTAAGAGACGGGGGTCGTTAAAGTTATTTACAAGCAGCAAATGGATGTCTTCTAGTATTTGCTCGAAAAAAAGTAGCTCTTAAAGCAGACAGAGCTTGTGTCTGTCCATGAGTGGCAGCATCTCGTCATTAGTTTGGAAGGTGTGTGATCATCCAGGCCGAAATATAGAGGTCATGCTGCCCTGTTGCATTGGGAAAGGTCAAAAATATGTATGAACAGGTCTTTGATGGCTTCATATCTGTCATTGGCTGGAGGCTGACATAAGAAATTGACAATATCCCCCACGGTGTCTTGGTCCAGCGATGCAATGACATAGTAGTACTTCGTTGCATCAGCGGTAATCTGACGCAGATGGAACTGGGCCTTGGCCTGTTTGAACCAGACTGTGGCAGTGAGTTCCAAAATACTGGGAGATTGAGAGCAATGGCATTCTGTGCATTCTTTAGTGAAGTCCAAAATGTTGTTTGGACCATCAGGGTCACCAATATAGCAAGTGGTGCAGTGAATAAAACACAGCAGAAGTTTTCTGTGAACTGAACCAACAGAACTGTTTGGTGGAACTTTCGCAGGAGTTTAAATAGTTACAGTTGGTGTGCTATCACAATCACCCAACCTCTGAAGTCACATGCCAACCAGAGTTCTTTGTGCCTTCCCCCCACCCCCCACTGGGAACTCCTGATCCTGTGGTGGTCTGCAACTACAGACACTGGTTTGATAATGGAATGGTGCTGTTTGCCACTATATATGTCTATCTATATATAATATAATCTCTTACAAAACAAAACATCTCTCCCCCCCCCCTTTTCACAGTATAAATCCACATACCATCAGGGCTCACATTTATGCTGACCATAAAAAATTCTATATGGGGAAATCATTGCATTTCTACTGTAGCACCATCTATTATTGACTTTTTTATTATTGTAGTTATAATTATAATTGGGCCCCTATATGATCCAAATATGGCTGCCATGTCTCAATAAATATGTCATTTCTTCTTTAAGTCGTATGTAATTTTTTCCATAGGTATGCAACTATTCATCTCTTCTGTCCTACGTGCTATATGTAGAGAGAAGTCAACTTTCAAGTAAACGCAGTGCATTTCTTAGCCTCTGCTAAGGTTATTTTAACAAATGAAATTTGGAATTTAGTTAATTTATTGCTTATTTCAGTTAAATTTCCCAAAAGATAAAGCAGTGGGATGCCTGTAGCCACTCCTGTTATCCTTGTTAATATTTCAGTAATATTTTGCCAAAAAGGTTTTACCTTTACATACAACCACACAGCATATAAAAATTCCTATTTCTGTCCCACATCTAAAATACATCTCTGATATTTCAGATTTTGATCTATGCAGCTTCTGTGGTGTGAGTTATAATTGGTGTAGGAAATCACATTGAACTAATGCGTATCTTGCATTTATAATTGATGTCATGCTATCCAAACACCAATCAGACCAACATCTTTCCATTATTGCTACTCCTAGATCTGACTCCCATCTCTCTCGATCTCTGTAAATCTAGTTTGGCACTTTCATTCTGGAGAGCATCAAACATAGTAATAAATTTATGTGTATTCCCCAGACATTAATAATTTCAGGTGGGGCCAAATTTGGCTCCATCTTTCTCTTGGGAATGATCTTAGCTGGAGATAACAAAAGAAAGTCCCATTAGCTTCTCCAAATTTATTTTTTAATTGTTCAAAAGACATGAGATCCTTCCACATAACATTCATCAATATATCTTATTCCTTTGTCATACCAGGAATTCAATATTTTGTTGCCCAGGTTCATGGGCAGCAACACATTTTTACATAATGGTGTTTTTAATGATATACCTGCTTTTTTAAAAAATGCACTTATTTATTTCTTGCCATATTCCAATCATATATATTAATATAGAGTTATCCATTTTTAAATTAACAACATTCCACTTGTAAATAAAGTCCTTCCCTGTCCCCTCTTTTATTGAATTCAATCCCAATCGGATCCAAGAGGGGGGCTGTCTTCTTCGAAGAAGAATGATAAAAATCTTGCTTGTGTTGATAAATAATACTTCTTAATATCCAGTAGCCTAAATCCTCCCAATTTATAATCTCATGTTAGCTTTTCCAATGAAATTTTCAGCACTTTGTTATTCCATAGGAATTGCCTTATATAATTATGTAATAATTTAAAGAAATTTTTAGGTAATGCAATAGGCAGTAATAGAAAAAGATACTGTAATCTTAACATCACCTTCATTTTAATACAATTTATTCTTCCCACTAAAGTAATTAGCAAACTTTGCAGTTCTGTAAATCTTTCTCTTTTTTCTATGTTATATAAGTTCTGTAAATTATTATCCATCATTATTCCTAAATATTTGATTTCATTTATCTTCCATTTAAATCTACAAACTTTTTGATATCTTTCATAATCAAAATTCATTAGTGGCATTATCTCACTCTTGTCCATATTTATTTTATAACCTGACATTCTTCCATATTTTTCTAATGTTGTTTGTAATTTTATCAAGGATTCAGTTCGGTCAGACATATATAATAGCACATCATCAGCAAATAAATTAATTTTATGTTCTTCCTGTCTAATTTTGAATATCTATCCAGATCTCTCCTTATAATCTCTGTCAGTGGTTCAATTGCAAGGATAAAACACCCATGTCTACTTGATCTTCTCAAGGGAAAAACCTGCTGACATCTGATTATTAGTAATGATTTTGACTTGTGGTTTATGATAGAGTTTTTATCCAATTTTACATTTTCTGCTATACCAAATTTTTCCATTGTTTTAAATAAAAAAAGACCATTCTAAATGGATGAATGGTTTTTCTGTGTCTGCAGAGATTGCTATATGTGGATTCAACTTTGATTTTGCCATATGTATCATGTTGAAGAATGTCTTCCTTTAACAAATCCCACCTGATCTCCCAATTTATTAGTTAGAACTTTTGCCAATATTTTATAATCAGGACTTTCCAACAGTCTGGTTCCAAGGAATTTTTAAAAATTGCTTTTAAACAAAAAGCTCCAATACGCCATATCCTTCTACAATTGAAAGCGACCTGATGAGAGAAAGGATTCAAATGTGGGTCTATATGATGAAATTTTAAATGGGTCTCTACTTTTCTTCAGTAACACTATAATTATAGCAGTTGAGAAAGATTCCAGAATACACACTACTTTGTTTTACTGTTATCTCAATAGCTAAAGTTAATGGTGAATGATCTGATAAAAGTCTCTCCAAATTTTCTGTTTTTACCACTCTATTTTTTAACTGGGCATACATTAAAAACAAACCAATCCTTGTATATAAATCATGTACCCTTGAGTAGAATGAATAATCTCTTGCTACAGGGTTAAGCTACCTCCATATATCAATCAAATTTAAGTCCTTCATAAGTGATAGTGTTGTTTTTGCAGTGTTTGCCTTTGTCACTGTTTTGACTGATTTATCCAGTATTGGATCTAGACAGAAATTGAAATCTCCTCCAACCAGTATATTTTGTCTTCCCTCTGCTGTTTTCAAAAAGATATCTTTCATAAAGGCATCATTGTCATAATTTGGTGCATAGATATTGATTAAACACCATGATTTTGGATAAATTTTACAATGTGCCATTACAAATCTTCCAGTTTAATCAGTCTGTACCTCTTCCATTATTATTGGTATATTCTTATTAGTTAAAATTACTACTCTTCTTGCTTTTGAGCCAAGTGAAGACAATATTACTTGTCCTATCCATCCTCTTTTTAATTTTGCATGTTCCAATTTTGTAAGATGTGTTCCTTGTAGAAAGATTATATCTGTCTTTAATTTTTTTAGGTGTGCCAAGTGTTACAAGCCCAGAGGACTCCAAAACCCAGCAGCAATAGATATTCACCAAGACAAATAGTTACTTAAACAAAAGTTGTTTTTAATTATCTTTAAATGTGAAAACAGAATCACACTTTAACTTATCACCATTGACTTAACTAACCTAACTTAACCCCCTTCTAATTCTAAGGACACATGTACGTAATGTGTGTGTAAGTTCAGAAAAGTTATTTGATTACAGTCCAATCTCACTTCTTATTCCTCCAAGTTCACTGGTTGCAGGCAATTCTTATACTGTGCACAGAATTGAACATTTATAAAGTTCACCAGGCTTTGGTGCTTGAAAGGTAAATGGTTACCACTCAGGAAGGTTCTTGTCAGTTTTCAGAGAGAGATTTGTTGTTCCAGGACAGCCTCAACTGATTTACTTCCATCGGCCATTTCAGTGTCTTGCTGGTGAAACTTGCTCCCTGAGGGTTCTCTGGATGATAACCTCTTTCTTTCAGGTCCCCACAGATTCCTTTTTGTTTTGCTTATTCCAAGTGAAACATTAGACAGCCATTCCTCTCCTCTTGCATGAACCACAAGGGCTTTGACCAGACTGAATTAAGAACTCACAACCTGTCTTCCAAATGGGGTTTTCCACAAGCTTGTCAGCTTGTCCTGTTCCAGTCCCAGCACCTGTTACTGGCTATAACACTGTAGAAGTGATGTGTGTGTGCATGTGTGTGTGTGTGTGTGTGTGTGTGTGTGTGTGTGTGTGTGTGTGTGTGTGTGTGTGTGTGTGTGTGCGTTTGTCTCTCTCTCTCTCTCTCTCTCTGAGAGTAAACCTGTTTGACTCTCGCTGCTTGCAAAACCATATGACCTCTTAGAACAGCAAGTTCCCCTCCAGACAAAATGAGGCTCTGACAAGCTCTTTCATCTGTTGCCTTTTTTTAAACAACAATCCATTAGTGAACTCTCGGGCACCCTCCATGCTCCAGTATTTCAAATAAGGTCTGTTTTAAAGTGCTTGTGTGTGACCTACTCTAAAAAACCTTTCCTAATTTATCTCCCAAAAACGTATCTATATACTCTCTCACAGAAGACCCACCTCATTTGCACTGATCCCATTTATCCCATTAACATTAAAACTAATAAATTTTTGTGTTCTAGCCATATTGATTTTTTATACAAATTTTGTTTAACAATTAAATATTTTAAATTATTTAAATAATACAGTGATCTTTCCCCTTCAAAAAAACTGTACAATGTCCCTGCCCTCACAATGATGTAAACAGAAAACCACAAAACTCATGGCAAAAAGCCCACAAAATCCTTCAAGGTAGAAGAAACCCTCCCTTTAGCATCATCTTTTATAGACACTCCTGTCTGGGTGCCATTCTCCCCTTAGACCAGAGTCTCCACCCTGCTATTCCCAATTTTTCACTCTTTTCTGAGCTCTCTGTGAACATTTCAATAAAATTGACTTTTCAACAATAAATACAAGATGGTTTAAAAAAAATTAAATACATATATATCTATATATCTATATATATATAGATATATAGATATATATATAACTTTTACTTAGTCCCATTGTAAATATTCTTCACAATCTTCTTCTATAGAAACCTTTGTTTTTTCCACCTCGTTCTTAGTCTTGAAAGATATTCAATTACCTTCTGGTATTTTGACCCTCAGAGTCATGGGGTATATCATTAAATATTTCAAGTTTTTGGAACACGGTTGTCTTTTTACATCATCATACTCCTTCCTTTGCTTAATCAAAGTGTGACTAAAAACTTGAAAGAAATAGCACTTTTTCATGGTCAATCTCAGGTGGGCTATTATTTTGCTTAGAGCATTCATATGCTGTTCCCAGAATTATCTCCTGCTCCCAGAAACTCAAACGTCTTACCAGATCTGGTCGTGGTCGCTGATCGTCGGGTCTCCTAGGTCTGAGGGTCCAGTGAGCTCTTACAATATTTGGATCAAGCAGGATTTATTAAAGGAAGCCATTACTCAAATAGTCTAGGAAGATAATTTAATACATATGGCAAAATCTGAATGAAATCCAAGTATTACAGTCCCCCTAGATGTGAAAAAAGCATTCGATCATTTGTAGTGGCCCTTCTTATTTAAAACATTGGAAAAATAGGCCTCTGATATCTCTTGTGTCAGTGTCCAACAATAGTCAACCAGCATTGATACATTCCAATTATCCTGATACCACTTTTCCATGATTGCATTGTCCTGGTGAAACCTTTCACCATGTTTGTCACTGACTGCATCAAGATCAGCAGGGAAGAAGTTCAGGTGCGAATGCAGAAAATGAATTTTCAATAATATATTGCATTTCATGCTTTTGTATGCTTGAAGTAGACTTAAAATATGACAGAAAATCACAAAAATAGGTTATATCTTAAAAATGGTACATGATAGGAACATTTTAAAGTGATTTTCATGATCATCAGTCCAAATTCTTTTTTTGTCCAATGTTCATAAATGGTGCAGATGACACTTTTCAAGTTCTAGTATTTCCCAATTTAAAAACATGTTATCTTCAAAGAAACATGAATTACTATCTTATTAATCCAATAAATCAAATGTTGTAGATGCAGCTTTAAGTAGCTTTAATTCATTGATAAAACAGATAAACATTTTGCATAATTTCACATTGGGATTCTCATAGTGATGAATGAACAAAACATACTGTATAATGATATAATGATATTCAAGTTAAAACAGATACAAGAAGAAAAAGATGAAATTAAGATGAATTAAGATGTATTCAAAGAAAAGTATCCTGAGCTTGCATCCCATTCATAATTCTTTGAAGAATGAGATGCAAGCTCTCAGTCCTCTTGGATATTATGACATATGACATCATAGTCACTATGGTAACACTAAAAGTAATACTTTTATTTAAAGGGATAGGCACAAAATTAACTGTGAATAAAAAGCACAAGGTTTTAACCTTTACAATGGTACAATGAGAGCCTGCACTGATCAACTTGCAGATGTACTGACAGATATCTTTAATCTTACCCTGAAAGAGGCTGCAGTTCCCACTTGCTTCAAGAAGGCCTCCAATACACAATAACTGAAGTGCAATAACAGGCCTAAATGACTACATCCACCATCTTGAAGTGCTTTGAGAGTCATTCCATAAAACATAGGAGCAGAATAAGCCTATTCAGCCTATCGAGACTGCCCCCCGTTATTTAATCATTTAATCATTTAGTTGCCCATTCAGAGCCAGCTCTTCAGCGCTTGATGTCCTGTTTTGCGGAAACTGCCAAAATGTTTGGCCTGGAAGTCAACCTGAAGAAAACTGAGGTCCTCCATCAGCCAGCTCCCCACCGTGACTACCAGCCCCCCCACATCTCCATTGGGCACACAAAACTCAAAACGGTCAACCAGTTTACCTATCTCGGCTGCACCATTTCATCAGATGCAAGGATCGACAACGAGATAGACAACAGACTCGCCAAGGCAAATAGCGCCTTTGGAAGACTACACAAAAGAGTCTGGAAAAACAACCAACTGAAAAACCTCACAAAGATTAGCGTATACAGAGCTGTTGTCATACCCACACTCCTGTTCGGCTCCGAATCATGGGTCCTCTACCGGCATCACCTACGGCTCCTAGAACGCTTCCATCAGCGTTGTCTCCACTCCATCCTCAACATTAATTGGAGCGACTTCATCCCTAACATCGAAGTACTTGAGATGGCAGAGGCCGACAGCATCGAATCCACGCTGCTGAAGATCAAACTGCACTGGGTAGGTCACGTCTCCAGAATGAAGGACCATCGCCTTCCCAAGATCGTGTTATATGGCGAGGTCTCCACTGGCCACCGAGACAGAGGTGCACCAAAGAAGAGGTACAAGGACTGCCTAAAGAAATCTCTTGGTGCCTGCCACATTGACCACCATCAGTGGGTTGAAATCGCCTCAAACCGTGCATCTTGGTGCCTCACAGTTCAGCGGGCAGCAACCTCCTTTGAAGAAGACTCACCGACAAAAGACAAAGGAGGAAAAACCCAACACCCAACCCCAACCAACCAATTTTCCCTTGCAACCGCTGCAACCATGTCTGCCTGTCCCGCATCGGACTTGTCAGCTACAAACGAGCCTGCAGCTGACGTGGACATTACCCCTCCATAAATCTTCATCCGCGAAGCCAAGCCAAAGAAGAAGAAAGAAAGAAAATCCATTTTCCCACTCAGCCCCACTGCCCAGCCTTCTCCCCATAACCTTTTTATAACCTGTTTAATCAAGAACCTATCATCGCTTCTTTAAGTGCATCCAATGTCCTGGCTTCCACAGTAGCTCGTGGCAATAAATTTATCACCCTCTGCATCCCTGTTCTAAGTGAATACTCTTCAATCCTAAAGGTGTGCCCCCTTGTCCAGACTCTACCACCATCAAAAAAAAGCTTTCAACATCTACTCTGTTCATGCCTTTCAACAATCAAAATTTTTCAAGGAAATCCTCCCCCCCCATTCTCCTAAATTCCAATCAGGCCAAGAGCCATCAAAAGTTCTTCATTAAAATAACATTTCAATTCCCAGAACTATCCTCTGAACCCTCTCCAATGCCAGCATATCCTTTCTTAAATAAAGAGTCCAAAACTGCTCACGATACTCCAAGAGGTCACATCACATCCCTGCTCTTGTATTCTATTCCTCTTGAAATGAATGGCAGCATTGCATTTGCCTTCTTCACCACTGACTCGCATTTTTCTAATATGTGGCAAGACTCTCTTCCTCTTAATGTTCTGTTCAGGCCATTAACATTAAACCTAACATATTTTATACACTTAACCATTGCTCCCAGGACTCTCAGACTGGTGTCTCCACCATACCTCCACCACTGCAAGTTCGCCATCTGTCCAACCTTCTTTCTTCAGCTCGTGGCTCCCGCTCACAGAGCCCATGACAAATCCTTGTAAAGTTAAACAAACACAAAGACAACTAAACAAAAAATGACAGGTAAGAAAGAAAATATCCAATAATCAAAGAAAAAGGGGAAAAAACATCAACAATAACCCATGACATTATCCCAATCCCCAGCCCCTCACCACATTCACTTATCCTATCCCACCTCATCCTTCTCCCGCTGGCAACCACTTCTTTCCTGCCACCAACATGTCCCTCTATTACTCGGTCCCTGTGATCCGCGACTTTCTCTCCCACCTTCCTCCCCTACCCCCACCTCAGAGTTCTCCCAGATCCCTTCTTTTATATCCCTCCCGGCCTGGGGTCCACGAGACAGGGGGGGTAATGTCTCAATGAGTTTGCTGCCAATCTGCAGGGCTGGCATGTTTAAAGTAAACATGGTGGGAGCCCCGTGCCCTCTAGAAAGAGGCATAGCAACCCAAGTTGCTGTTACTCAACACACAGTACCGCGTGTACGTGGTCCAGGCCCAGGTGAGTGCATCCGCTGGTGAGCCGCACTGGTGACGGTTCGCGATACTGCGCTATGTGCCCTTTCGGTCTGCTACACAGTCGTTACGCCACCTTATTTATCTTTGTCATTTTCTTCTTCCTAGTGTTTTTCCACACCACTAGTGTGACAGATTATAGATATGTTTTTGGGAGATAAATGGGGCAGGTTTTTTTGTGTAGGTCTGTAACAATATTAATATTTGAGGAGAATTTATAAGATTTAGAGTAGGTCATATACATACATTTTAAAACAGATTTTATGTGAACGACTGAAGAATTCACATTGCAGGATCTCTGGAAAATGTAAGCACCTTTCATAAGTAGGTGTTAATTGAACTGACTTCATAAAATGCTTGACCATTGTCTTGTTAGAGTCATGCTGTCTTTTGCAAAGTGCTCACAAAAAGGTCAATTCTGGACTGTTTACCTAAGATAACAACTTGAGAAGAAGAAAAAACTCCTGTTGTTTTGCTCAGGAAGGTGGGGGTTTTGCAAGACATGAGTCACATGCTCTCTTTGGAGTTTCTGTTGGAAAAGAGAGAGTTGAGTTAACAGTTTAGTCAGTCAGTCAGTCAGTGTGTGGGACACTGACAAGTAACTGAAAAGTGCAATCCAGGGAAAACGGTTTGAAACTGATGAAAGCAAGTTCCAGAGCAGTAGATGGCTGGAAGTGCTATCTGTCTGATGTTCCTCATGAAATAGAGGAAGAAATGGAACCCTGTGGTAGCTAGAAGAAAGAGGTTACCATCTAAAAGACCCTGATGAGGCAAGTTTCATCAGTGAGACCCTGAGGTGACTAGTGGTGGTACCTCAGTTGTGGAAATCCTGGAGTAACAAATATCTCTCTCTGCAAACCCTACAAGAACCTTCCTGAGCGGTAAACATTTACCTTTCAAGCACCAAGCCTGGTGAACTTTATACATGTTAAATTTGTGCACAGTATGGAGATTGCCTGCAACCAGAGAACTTGGAAGAAGGAGAAGTGAGATTGAACGGTGAACCAAATAACTTTTCTTGAATTTACACACACATTACATACACATGCGCTTAGAATTAAAAGGGGGTAATTTGGGTTAGTACAGAGTATAGTATAAGAGTAGAGTTAAGTTAATGTTTGATTCTATTTTCATGCTTGAAGTTGATTAAAAATAACTTGTTTTGAAAGCAACTTATCTTGGTGAATGTCTATTGCTGCTGGGTTTTGGGGTCCTTTGGGCTCGTAACAGATCACATACAAACACTTTAAAACAAATCTTATTTAAAATACTGGAGCTCTGCTCATTCTAGACAGGCAGGCGCCAAGAGCTTTTACAAAAGCTTTGGAGACTTCACTAATGGATTGTTGTTTACAAAATGGCAACAAATGAAAGAACTTGTTGGAACCACAGGCTGTCTGGAGTGGAACTTGCTGTTCTAAAAGGGTCATGTGGTTTTGCAAGCAGAAAGAGTCAAACAGGCTTTTTTCTCTGAGGGGGGGATTCAGCTTTGCAGTTTTACTGTCAACAGCAACAGCTGGGGCAGGAACGGACAAGCTGGCAAGGTTGTGGACGTAATAAAGAAAACTGGATGGTGGTTTGCCTCCCTGGTACCAGGGTCCAGGATGTGACTATGTGTGTCCAGAATATCCTAAAAGGGGAGGGTAAAGAGCCTGAGGTCATGGTACATGTTGGTACCAATGATGTTGGAAGGAAGGAGGAAGTAGTCCTGCAGAATGAATATAGGGAGTTAGGCAGGGATCTTAGAAGAAGGACCACTAAGGGTATAATCTCTGGATTGCTTCCTGTGCCATGTGACAGTGAGGGCAGGAATAGAATCAGGTGGAGGTTAAATATGTTGCTAAAGGGGTAGAGTAAGAGACATCGTTTCATGTTCTTGAACCACTGGGACCTATTTTGGGGGAGATGGGACCTATACCGTAATGATGGGTTACATCTAAATCCCAGAGGGACCAGTCTCCTGGCGGAGGCATTTGCTAGGGCTGCCAGGGAGCTTTAAACTTGTATGGTTGGGGACAGGGTTTCAAGTTAGGCAGGACAGCAGGGAGAGGGTTTGTAGGCAAAGGAAAGAGGCATATTTAAATAATTTGAGGACGGAACGGCAGGAAGTAATAAATAGATGCTATAACGTCAATTGTGAGAATGGTAGAGAGGGTGACAGGCAGAAGGTGGGATGTGGGAATTCTCTGAGATGTATTTACTTCAATACAAGGAGTGTTGTAAGGAAGTTGGATGAGCTAAAAGTGTGGATTGACATGTGGCATTATGATGTTGTGGCCATTAGCGACACGTGGTTGAAGGAGGGCTGTGACTGGCAGTTAAACATTCGAGGATTTCGGTGCTTTATATGTGACAGAATTGGTGGAGTAAAAAGGGGAAGTGTGGCATTACTTGTCAGGGAAGTGGTGCTGAGGCAAGATAGACTGGAGAGCTCATCAAGGGAGGCAGTGTGGGTAGAACTAAAAAATAAGAAGGATGAAGTTACGATTATAGGGGTAATATTATAGGCCACCAAATGGGGAAAGGGAACTAGTGTGCAAGGAAATAGCTGAGATGTGCAGTAGAAATAAGGTGGTGTTGGTTGGGGATTTCAATTTCAAACATAGATTGGGAAACACGGTTAGTAAGAGGGCAGGATGGCTTAAAAGTTTTACAATGTGTTCAGGGCAGCTTTTTGCAGCAGTATGTGGAGATGCCCACTAGAGGGGGAGCAGTGTTGGATCTGTTGTTTGGGAATGAAATAGGACAAGACGGGGGTGAGCGTTGGGAGGAACTTCGGATCCAGTGATCATGGGTCCATTAGCTTTAGCTTAATTATGGAAAGAGATAGGTCGGGCCTGAAGTTGAAGGTCTTCGAGTGAGGGAAAGCCAGATTTGAAGAAATGAGAAGGGATTTGCAGAGAGTTGTGTGGGCTGATCTTTTTGCCAAAAAGGATGTAGAGGAAATTAGAGGGTATGTAAGAGTGGCATTTTGAGAGTACAGGATCTTTATGTTCTAGTCCAGCTGAAAGGCAAAGCCAAAAGTTCAAGGGAGCCATGGTTTTCTAGAAAAATTAGGAAGTTGGTTCGGGACAAGAGGGAGGCCTATGCTAAATATAAGAAACAGAAGATTGAGGAGATGTATGATTATTACTTAGATTGCAGAAAGAACCTTAAGAAGGAAATTAGAAAAGCAATAAGAAGGTATGAGGAGTCCATAACCAATAAGGTGAAAGTGAATTCCTAAGGGTTTTTACAGATATGTGAACAGTAAGAGGAGGGTTAAGGATAGAGTAGGTCCATTGGATGACGGGACCAGTGGACAATGTGAGGAACCGTATGAGATGGGAGAGATATTGAACGATTTTTTTTCTCAACTGTATTCATGAGGGAAAGGGACATTAGGCTATATGAGATAAGTGAGGCAAATGGCTTAGTTATGGAAAGGATAGAATCATAGAAACATAGAAGATAGGAGCAGGAGTAGGTCATTCAACCCTTCGAGCCTGCTCCGCCATTCAACGAGATCATGGTTGATCTTAAAGTTCAGTACCCCGTCCCCGCCTTCTCTCCGTAACCTTTAATACCCTTATACTGAAGAAATAGATCTAATTCCCTCTTAAATAGATTTAATGAATCTGCCTCTACTGCCCTCTGTGGCAATAAATTCCACAGATTCACCATCCTCTGGGTAAAGAAATTCCTCCTCATCTCGGTCCTAAATGGTTTGCCTATTATCCTCAAACCATGGCCCCGGGTTCTGGATTTTTCCATCATTGGAAACATCCCATCTGCATCCATTCTGTCCAGTCCTGCCAGAATTTTATAGGTCTCTATGAGATCCCCTCTCAATCTTCTAAACTCCAGCGAGTACAATCCCAATTTGCGCAATCTTTCCTCATAAGCCATTCCTGCCATTCCAGGTATCAGCCTGGTGAATCGCCTCTGCACTCCCTCCATTGCAAGAAAATCCTTCCTTAGATAAGGTGACCAAAACTGCACACAATACTCCAGGTGGGGTCTCACCAAGGCCCTGTACAGCTGCAGTAAGGTATCCTTGTTCCTATACTCAAACCCTCTTGATATGAAGGCCAACATACTATTTTCCTTTTTAACCGCCTGCTGTACCTGCATGCTCGCCTTCAGAGACTGGTGTACAAGTACCCCTAGGTCTCTCTGCACTTCCCCATCTCTTAATCTATTGCCATTCAAATAGTAATCTGCCCTCCGGTTTGTATTACCAAAGTGGATAACCTCACATTTATCCACATTGTAGTGCATTTGCCATGTATCTGGCCAGTCCCTCAATTTATCCAAATCACACTGGAGCTTCCTGACCCCCTCTTCCATGCACACAACCCCTCCTAGCTTAGTGTCATCTGTAAATTTGGAGATATTACATTCAATCCCCTCATCCAGATCATTAATGTAAATTGTGAACAGCTGAGGTCCCAGTACAGATCCCTGTGGCACCCCACTGGTCACCGCCTGCCACTCAGAAAACAAGCCATTTATCCCAACTCTCTATCTTCTACTTGCCAGCCAGTTCTCAATCCACATCAATACTTTGCCCCCAATCCCATGAGGCTTGATTTTGGAAGCCAGTCGTTTATGCTGGACCTTATCGAAGGCCTTTTGGAAGTCCAGGTACACCACATCCACTGGCTCTCCCCCATCTATTTTACCTGTCACCATCTCAAAGAATTCCAATAGATTTGTCAAGCACGATTTACCTTTTGTAAATCCATGTTGACTCTGTCCGATCCCTTCTCTGCTAGTCATATGCTTCGCTATTACATCCTTAAAAATGGATTCCATCATTTTGCCCACTACTGATGTAAGGCTCACCGGCCTATAATTCCCCGCTTTTTCTCTACCCCCCTTTTTAAATAGTGGGGTAACATTAGCTACCCTCCAATCCATGGGTACTGATCCTGAGTCTATTGAGTTCTGGAAAATAATTCTTAAAGCATCTGCTATCTGAATGGTCACTTCCTTAAGTACTCTAGGATGGCCCTTGGGATTTATCTTCCTTCAATCCCATCAATTTCCCCAAGACCATGTCCTTAGAGATACTGATTTCTTTCATTTCCTCCCTTGCATTAGTCTCTGTTTCCCAATATTCTTGGGAGGTTATTTGTATCCATACTGGGACAGAACTAAAGTAAGAATTTAATTGGTCTGCCATTTCCTTATTCCCCATTATATATTCCCCTGATTCCGACTGCAAAGGACCTACTCTGGATTTCACCAATCTTTTCAGATATGTGATTAGTAAAGTGAGGGTTTTGGAGCTTCTAGGGTCAATAAAGGTGGATGTCTCCTGGTCCTGATGGGATTTTTCCCAGGACATTAAGGAAGGTCAGGGAACAAATAGCAGGGGCTCTGACAGTGATTTTTCAAAGATCACTGGAGGAGGGTGTGGTGCCGTAGGATTGGAGGGTTGCAGATGTAGTTCCGTTGTTTAAAAAAGGCATAAGGTGCAGACCAAGTAATTATCGGCCAGTAAGTTTGACTTCGGTGGTGGGGAAAGTTATGGAGTGTATTCTTCGAGATAGTATATACACATATCTGGATAGGCAGGGATTGATTAGGGGCACCCAGCATGGGTTTGTGAAAGGAAAGTCATGTTTGATCAACCTTGTTGAGTTTTTTGAGGAGGTGACAAAAAAAGTGGTGAAGGTAGGGCAGTTGATGTGATCTATTTGGATTTTAGTAAGGCTTTTGATAAGGTTCCGCATGGAAGATTAATAAGGTTAAGTCGCTAGGGATTAATAGAGAGATAGTGAGATGGATTCAGAGAGGCTTGAAAATAGACAGCAGAGAGTCATGGTGGACAACTGTTTGTCAGGTTGGAAGCTTGTGACAAGTGGGGTGCCTCAGGGATTGGTGCTGGGTCCCTTGTTGTTTAACATTTATATTAATGATTTGGAGGAGGGTGTGGTTAACTGGGTAAGCAAATATGTAGATGATACATATTTAGATGTTGGATTACCGAAGGATTTTGTTTGCTTGGGTTGAAAGATGGCAGATGGAATTTAATGTAGACAAGGGCGAGGTGCTGCATTTCGGAAAAAATAACCAAAATAGGGGAGGGCATTGAGGTATGCAGAGGAACAGAGGTTATGGTTATGGGGTTATGGTACAGAGTTCATTGAAGGTGGATTCCCATGTAGACAGGGTGGTTAAGCTGGCCTTCATAAATCATAGTATTGAGTATAGGAGCTAGGAAGTGATACTGCGGCTGTTTAAGGCATTGGTGAGACCATGTTTGGAGTATTGTGTTCAGTTCAGGTCTCCAAATTTTAGAAAGGATATAGATAAGGAGGAGAGAGTGCAGAGAATATCTACAAGGATGTTGCCTAGCATACAGCATCTAGAGTACGGAAAAAAATTAAAGAGACTGGGACTTTATTTATTGGAACAAAGATGGCTGAGAGGGGAGTTGATAGATTTATTTAAAATTATGAAGGGAATAGATAGACTAGACGTAAATAGACTCTTTCCCCTGAGGGCAGGGGAGGTTGGAACAAGAGGGCATGAGTTAAGGATAAGGGGGAAAACTTTAGGAGAAATATTAGAGGATGCCTTTTCATTCAGTGAGTGGTGGCAGAATGGAATGATCTTCTAGAAGAGATAGTTGCGGCAAGGACCCTTCTGTCATTTAAGAGAAGGTTTGATGTATGCATGGAGGTGAGGGGATTGGAGGGCTATGGGCTGAGAGTGGGAGGGTTGAGCTTGTGGACTTGTTCACGTGAACTGGCGCAGACTCGAAGAGACGACGTGGCCTGTTTCTGCGCTGTAAACAGTTATATGGTTAAAAGAATGGACACTACGAACTATATTGGACATTTATCAGCCTATATTTGAATGCCAGTAGGTCTTGTTGGAACAAGATGTGAGAACAGTTTAGCTCAGGGTGGATTTGTGGAAAAGACTCGGTGGGCCAAATGGCCTACCTCTGTTCCTTTTTTGTGATCCTGTGATGTAAGCATTTACAGGTTCACTTTCTGATGAGTTGTTGCTGCAATTGAATGTTGCACAATTGTTAGAAAAGATCCATCCTCATGATAAAGCAGCTGAAGTAGCGTGGTCTTCATTCCTGGAGCTCGGATGATTGACTTCCAACAGACATACCACCCTCTTAGGTGTGAAGTATGATGCCAACTAATGAACCTGGATTATTTGGCAATGTCACACTAGTTCTGCAATTTTATTTATATCTTCATATATTTAGGCACTACTGTCCTTTTAGTGGAACATTGCCCTCAATTTTTCTTTGCCCCAAGATGAAATCATTCTTCAGAAACCTGAGACCAAATTGCTTTTCTAAATTCTAAACAACAAACCTCCCAATAGAGAATACTGGCAGAACTTTGATTTCTTTTTTGATTGATTCAGTAATTACTTAAATTCATTTCCGTTTACTATTTTGTATCTTGAGAGTCAATCTGATACTTTCCCTTATGTCATTTTCTTTGATCTTAGTTCCAAATTTTGTGCCATATCTATTTGAAAATTTCAGCATTTTGAAAACTTCCTGCGTTTGACAAGATGTGATACTTTCTTGTAACAGGGAATGTCCATTGTCTTCACAATTATCTGATGACCTTGTTTTTCAAAAATGCACCTGCTTGAAATTGACAGGTCTTGACAGGTTTCACGCAGAGAGAATATTTCCTATTGCAGAGAATCTAGAACTAGGGGGGGGTCCCAGTTTAAAAACAAAGAATTTCGCATTTAATAGAGAAATTATTTATCTGAGAGGGCCATGAATTTTTGGAACGTTCTTCATCAAAATGCAATGGAAGTAGAGTCTTTTAATATTATTCAGATGGAAGTAGACAGATACCTGGAAAGCAAGGGGGTGAAAGATTACTGAAAATAGTTGGGAATGTTGAGGTTACAATCAGACCAGCAATGAAATTAATGAATGTCAGTGCAGGTTCAAGGGCAAGGTGATCTACTCCTGCCCTTAATTCATGTGTTTTTATGAGAGCTAACCTGGTTCGATGTTGTGGCTGCACTCCACAAACATGCCAACATTCAGGGATTATGATGTCAGTGTTGCCTTGGCTCTGACTCAAAGTCCATTGAGTTCAAGTCTCCCTTTAAAAATTTGAATGCATAGATTAGCACTTAACTGCAGTAAAGAAGATCTCATTATTCAGATGAGACATTAAACTAAGCTCTCGTCAATCCTCTCAAAGGTGGAGAGCTTATACCATTCGATTACTCAGATGAAGAGAACCTCTCAATAGTGTTCTGTACTGGTCACAGAAATGCACAGTGTAATGCAGAATTTCTTGATACTAACACAGTCCAACATCAAAGTGCAGTTTACTCATCTTCCCCAATACTTGACTGGTGACTGGGCTACTGTATTACATTTTAGATCTGATCCCTGGATCAAAGATCCAGGTTAGAATCCTGCACTGTCTGTAAGGAGTTTCTATGTTCTCCCCATGTCTGCATGGGTTTTTCCCCGGGGCTACGGTTTCCTCCCACCGCTCAAAACATAACAGGGTTGTAGGTTAATTGGGTGGCATGGACTCATGGGCTGAAATGGCCTGTTCCATGCTGTAGTCTAAATGTAAAATTTAAATTTAAAGATAGCTGCATGTGCAGTGGTAACAATAATTAGTTTTTTAAAGATCATCTTCAAAAAGAAATAATGTCTGACATGGACATGAATCTGTGAAACAGAATGGATGGAATTCAATTTGTATCATCCCCTTTACTCAAGATTCCAGTCCCTGCACTGGTATTTCTGTCATAAAACACAAAACCTGCCGACTCCGTGGTTAAAGTAAAAGCACATGCTGGAGAAACTCAGACTCCGTGGTTGAAATAAAAGCACATGGTGGAGAAACTCAGACTCAGTGGTTGAAGTAAAAGCACATGCTGGAGAAACTCAGCAGGTCAAACAATCTACTTTATAGAGCAAAGATAAAGATACTTTGATGAAGGGCTCAAGCCCAAAACGTTGGTTATGTATCTTTAGTAAAGATACATATTTTTACCTTTGCTCTATAGAGAACACTTAGACCTGCTGAGTTTCTCCAGCATTGTGTTTTTACTTCTTGCATTTCTGTTTTAGCTTCAGTTTGGTGAGTGGTAGCAGGACAGTGACATTCTGCAATGTCTCTGGATCACCTCAAAAACAGCAATTAATTCATATAGTTGCTGTTCATCGACTACACCTCAGCCTTCAACACCATTATTCCCTTAGTGCTGGTCAAGAAGCTACAAGCTCTAGGCCTCTGTACCCACCCCCTCAACTGCAACTGGGTTCTCGACTTTCTCATCGGAAGACCACAGTCAGTACGAATTGAAAACAATGTCCCCTCCTCACTGATCATCAACACAAGCACACCTCAAGGATGTGTGTGTAGCCCACTGTCGGCTTGTTATTCACCCATGACCGTGTGGCCAGGCACAATTCCAATACCATCTACAAGTTTGCTGTTGACACCACAGTTGTTGACAGAATCACAAATGGCAATGAGGAAGTGGGAGATAGATCAGCTCGTTGAATGGTGTAACGACAACAACCTTGCGCTCAACATCAGCAAAATCAAGGAGATGATTATGGACATCAGGAGGAAGTCAGGGGAACATGACCCGGTCCTCATCAAGGGCTCAGTAGTGGAGAGGGTCAAGAAGTTCAAATTTCTGGGTGTCAACATCTCCGAGGAGATTCAGTATGCCCCAGAAGACTCTCGAACTGCTACAGATGTACTGTGGAGAGCATTCTGGCTGATTGCATCACTGCCTGGTGTGGAAGTGCCAACATTCAGAACAAGAAAAACCTCCTGAGGGATGCTAACTCGGTCTGTGACATTACAGGTACCAGACCACTCCATCAAGGACATCTACATGAGGCAATGTCTGAACAAAACAGCCTCTATCCTCAGGAGCCTAAGACAAGCACAAGGACAGCTTCTTCCCCTCTGCCAGCGGATTCCTGAATGATCAGTGACACGACCTTACTTTTTGTGTACGATGATAGCTATTGTTATTTTATTTTTAAAGTAATGCTGTAAGCTGCTTATATAATATGAATATTTATACTATGACATCGCTGCAAAAATACCAAGTGTCATAACTTGTTCATGACATTAAATCTTGATCCTGATTCTATTGAATTTAGTTTGTTCTGTTGCAATCTCGTTTTGGCTATTTTCCAAAAAAAACCTCAAATATCACTTTCTTTTTCTTTATTTGTAAGACTATTGCCGTAACTGGTCGGCTATAGTCAAGCCTGCAAATGGTCCGGCCACCACCAATCCGCCCTGGAATTTCCATCAGGCTCTCCAGCATTTCCCACTGTGAAAGAACCTGGCCTTCCTTCAAATAGATACCTGGGATAAAGGAATTTCCCTATGATTCATCTGTTTTATAGAGCGAATCGGTCCCATGGGGTGAGCTCTAATTCCACACAATGCCACGTTCAAGTTCTGTCCAAAATCTAGTTCAATATTTGCCAGATCCCGAAATGCGCGGGAGAAAGTCGCATTGTCTGTTTCACTTTCATGCTGCACTTGTTTGAGTTTGTAGAACCAGGCGCCCAATTTCCTTCCGCAAATTGGCTTTAAAACAAGCCCTTTCTTAGTGCAACTGACTTCACTGCGGCTCACACAAATTGAGAAAATAATGCTGCCAATCCAAACACCAGACAAATCCTCCCAGAGAGAGCAACGTCAGACTCATCGGAAAAAGACTGGATGCTGACTTGGCTGTCCGATGCAGAGTGGCATTTGTTTGCCGTTGGGAATCGTCTGCAAGAGTTACAAATCACTACCCTTGGATGCTGTCTGACTGGCTCTGTTCCTCCAGCAATTCTTTATTCACCATTCTAGCGTCTAATACAGTTTTTGTGTTTTTCTGGTGAATTTATCATTGTTATTCATGAGTTTCCTGCCCTCTGCTTCAACCTGTTTTGTTATCCACTATTGGCCTCCAAGATAATTTCCTAATTTCCTTTGGAAAGGTGGGGGCCAACTGCTGGAACACTTCACAGGCTGTCAGAAGTTAGACCCAGTGACTATGGAGGAAGGGCAATCTATTTGAAACTCAGCTTCAACTTCCAATTGTGCTTTACCTCACAGTTCTCTGCACTTACTGCTTTCCTTCTGAGATGTACCCACACATCCTGGGTGAATACGTTTATACTATTTCCACTGATAAATAGAACTTTCATATATGTTCCGTACATTACAATAATCCATCTCCTGCACCAGTGACCCTCTCATCTTGTGACACAGACAGGAGTGATATTCCTGGAACTGAAATGTGAAGCAAGACTAGCAAATGCTAGGAGCTCACAGCAGGCCTGGGACAGCAGCCCTGGAGAGGTGAAAGGTGAGGGATCTCCTTTTGTCTATGTTTTGTCCCTGTTTTTTTTGTCAATGGAACGACTGTCCTATCCTTTCTCATTCAATCATTGCTGACATTATTGAATGAGAAAGGCATGGTTAGCGCAACGCTGTTCCAGCACCAACGATTGGGACTGGTGTTTGAATCCTGCACTGTCTGTAATGAGTTTGTACATTCTCCATCTGCTTGGATTCTCCCCGGGGGCCTGGTTTCCTCCCATCCTTCAAAACATACCAGGGTTTATAGGTCAATTAGTTGTAATTAGACAGCACAGGCTCATGAGCCAAAAGGGCCCATTACCATGCTGTATGTCTTAATTATTTTTTAAAAATTAAAAATTAAATTTAAATAAACCTGGCAGCAGGAAACAAAGGACGATTTGAGAGCAGTATTTGCCCTCCTTTATTCTTACACTTTGGGGTGTGTTTTACTTTACTGCACTTCCACAGGTCCCTTGCACTTCAACCCAAACACATTTCAGAATCAGAATCTGAATCTATTGTCATCAACGCGTCATGAAATTCATTGTTTTGCAGCAGCGTCAAAGAGTAAATATTCATATTATAACCATCTTACAACATTATTATTAAAAAAATTAAAATAATAATGCACCAAAAGTAAGACAGTGTCTTTTGTTCTTTGATTATTTAGGAATCTGATGACAACGGGGAGGACGCTGTCCTTGTTCTGCTGAGGGCTCATCTTTAGGTTCTTGTACCTTTTCCCCGATGGTAGCAGAGTGAAGAGGGCCTGGCCTGGGTGGTGGGGGTCTTTCAGGATAGAGGCTGCTTTTTAAAGACACCGCCTCATGTAGATGTCTTCAATGGAGTGGTCTGGTGCCTGTGATGTCACAGGGCGAGTTAACAAACATCTGGAGTTTATTCTTATCCTGTCAGTTGGCACTTCCATGCCAGGCAGTGACGCAACCAGCCAGAATGCTCTCCACAGTACACCTGTAGAAGTTTACAAGAGTCTCCAGTGACATACTGAATCTCCTCAGACACCTCACAAAGTATACCTGCTGGTGAGCCTTCTTTATGATTGCATCAACAAGGCCCTAGAAAGTTGATGCGGTCAGCGTTGGTCCAGAGTTACCGCTACCAGCATCAGCACGTCGTCCGAGGGGGTCCATTGTCTTCTGGTCATCTGATAGGATGGCGCTCATGTTAATAGCCCCCATGGCCCACACATGGCCCCGTCATCACTCGCCGGAAGAGAAGGAGAAAGTGGAGGTTACATCATTGCCGGAAGTGATGAGGGAGAAGACGAACATGATGTCATAGCAGTCAGTGGTCTCCATAGCACGCGTGCACGGGCATTCCCATTCCCCAGAAGTGGCGGTCCCCGTTCGCACGTGGCATTGCTGGGCTTGTGGCTTTGTTTTGACTTACAGACCTCAGCAAAATGTCCCTTTTTCCAGCAATTTGTGCAGGTGGCGTCCTTGGCAGGGAAGCGTTTCTTCGGATGCTTGCTCTGCCCGCAGAAATAACACATCGGGAGGTCGCTGATGGCAGCTGAATCAGGTCGGAATGAGCGGGAGGGTTGCGATCCTGCCTCCCAAGATGGCGGTGTCTGTGTTCCCCACAAGGTGGCTGCATGCTCACTGATTCAGGGTTGTGGATGGCCCCTTCTAAGGTATTCGCCAGCTCAATGGTTTGAGGTAGCCTCAACTGTTTCTGTTCGAGTAGCCTTTGCCTTACGTAGTCGGAGTGAGCTCCCGCTAAACAGGCGTCTCTCATCAGTAGCTGTGCATACAGTTCTGTGCTCACAGCCTGGCAGTTACAGTCCCTTACAAGCTCCTGGAGGGCTCTGTCAAAGTCATTGAATGTCTCCCCGGGTTGCTGTCTGCATGAGTGGAGTATGTGCCAAGCATTGACCTCATTCACCTGTACCTTGTGTTGGTCTTTTAAGATATCCATGGTGTCTCCATAGGTTCGGCAGTCTCTGACCATCCAGTAGACCTGATGCCCAATAAACAAGAGCAGTAGGTGGAACTTATCTTCATCATCCTGGATCGTGTCTGTGGAGTCTGTAAGGAATCTTTCGAAGCATCGATGCCAGAGAGCGAATTTGTCGGCTGCTTTGGGTTCTCTTGGGTTGATTTCCAGGCAAACCAATTTCAGATACTTATCCATGTTCCATGGAAGCAAACTCTAGCTAATAAAATTGATGCACAATCAAATAACCAAAAGACTGAAGTATTGAAACTGAAGGCTTTTATTAGCTAGAGATGGACAGCATCTCTAGAGTTGCTAGCTCACACTGACCCGTGCTCAAACTGGGAGTAGGTTTGTGACATGTCAGCCTTTTTGGGGGATAAAGGGAAAGAATTTTCCTGGCCAGTGAAAGCAGGGTCGGACATATAAGGTCAAGGTATTTACACATGCAGTGGTTTCAACACAATCGGTCTTCCCAAGAATGTGACCATAGAAAGTGCCCCAAGGACTGACACAGAGCTGGCAAAAGTATTCAAAGACATCTTTCACTTCTCCCTGCTACAATCTAAAGTTCCTACCTGCTACAAGTAGACCACAAGATAAACAAGACCATTTGCCTTCACTACTGTCATCTGGTGACTCTGACATCCATCAGGATAAAGTGCTTTGAGAAACTGGTCTTGGCCCGCATCAGTTCAACTTTCCTGAGAACCTTGATCCACTACAATTTGCCTATAGCTGCAGCAGGCCCACAGCAGATGCCATCTCCCTGGCCCTACACTCAGCCCTGGAACATCTGGATAACAAAGGCACAGTTGTTAGACTCCTGCTTATTGACTATAGCTCCACTTTCAACCTCATACTGTAGTGTCAAATAAATTAATCTCCAAACTCAGTGACCTTGGCCTCAGCATCCCCCACTGCAACTTGATCTGCAACTTCCTGACCTGCAAATCACCATCAGAGAGGATTAATGATAACTCTTCCTCGACAATAATCCTCACCACCAGTTGCCCACAAGGCTGTGCATTCATTATCCAAAAATACGTCTCATACATTTGTGACTATGAGGTCAACTCCATTTATAAATTTGTAGATGACTCCACCATTAATGAGGAAATGGAGGTCGATGACAATGATAAGCATTAGTATTAATTAAGGGTTAAGTATTGGCTAGGACACCCTCTTGTTTTCAAAATAATGCCATAGGATTGTTTGATTCTCTTCAGAGAAGTTTTAAGGTTTCACCCAAAAGAGGCCACTTGAACAGCTCAGAAATTTCTAGTTGGAATAGCAGCCTAGATTGTTATGTTAAAGGCTCTGATGTTAAATTCAAATCCACAACAAACAAGAAGCAGGATCAAGAATGGGCCATATTCCCCATCACTACCCCAGCGACATCCCAAAATCTTCACTACTATTCAAAAAGAATAGAATTGAACTGATTTTATTCTGATATCCACATATCTGCCTGATGTCTTATTTTGAACCCGTGTCCCTTGTTCTAGGTTCCTGCATAAAGAAAAAAACATTTATCAGTCAAATCCATTCAGATTTTATTTTTAGTTTTAATAGGACCACCTCTCATTCTTCCAAATTCCAATTGAAATAGGTCCAACTTTCAGTGTTATCTAAAAGAGAGCCCTCAAATGTTCACAAGTCAGAATCGTTCAAAATCAGATCACGTAAATGCACTGGAGGATGAACAAACCTGAGAACTTCCTAATCTGTATGACTCTATGACTCAGGATATAAATGTAATGAATTTTCAGGATAATTGGTTTTGTCCAGGGGTGGCCAAATTTGCTTAATGTAAGAGCCACAAATGATAAAGCTCAGATGCTTGAGAGCCGCAGGACAAGAACAAAATTCACACATACGTTTTTAATGTTACATACATATCTTGTAACAAAAAATGTATATAAATTTTAAGAAATGCATATTACATGCAATAATATTTATTCATGAATGTAGTTTTTAAACTGTTAATTTGTATTAGTTTCAATAATCACAAAGACACAAATATGTAAAAAAGGTAAACCAAAAAGTGAGAGATATTTTAATCAGATTTCCACCATACAAAATTAGTCTTATTATAATCATATTTTTAATGACTAAAATACAATGCTACAAATATCAGGTTATTAAAGATGAGGGTTGGGTGGGTGAGGGGGAGAGACCGGCAGCACGAGTCGGGCGAGCGAGGGGGAGAGACCGGCAGTGCAAGATGGGTGGGCAAGGGAAGACACCAGCAGCACGAGTCGGGCCGGTGAGGTGGGGAGACTGGCAGTGGGAGCGGGCGGGCGCGGGGGAGAGACTGACAGCATGAGTCAGGCGGGTGGGGGAGACCGGCAGCGAGCCGCATATTAAAGGTCAAAGAGCCGCTTGTGGCTCACGAGCCGCGGTTTTGCCACCCCTGGTTTAGTCTGTAGCATCTACTGGTAAGCAGGAGAACATGATTTATATTTCTAATTCAGTGGTTCTCAACCTTTTTCTTTCCACTTACATATCACTTTAAGTAATCCTTATGCCATCGGTGCTCTCTGATTAGTAAGGGATTGCTTAAGGTGGTATGTGAGTGGGAAGGGAAGGTTGAGAACTACTGTTGTAATCTAACCTTCTGCAAAATTCAAGCTTCTCACAGAGTTTTGAAGCAGCACAAGGATTCACTGTGGAAAAAATCATTCCCTGAAGGAAGTGAAGGAACAGTAGATGCTGCAAATCTGCTTTGACAATGCAACCCTGACTGAAAGTAACAGGAAAAAAATAGTGTCCCATGCACCTCTAAACATGTTCAGATTGGAATGGAAATGTCCATGAGGTGCAGAAAACACTTGAGTTAAAAATTGTCACCAGTCTTGAAATATCATTACTTTCAGGGCTTGTCCTATTCAGAATGTGTACAGTACATTTTAAACCAATAAAAAACAAATCAATATCACCAACTCTTCTGATTCCAAAGGTGGACCTCTTTTGAGGACCTGATGTGAGATCATATGACAGACAAGATGGACCATTACTTAAAAAATACAAAAGGGTATTTGCAGTCTGTTCATTAGGTCATCACATAACAAACTCAAATTAAGTTTAAAAAATAATTTAGACATCATGTGCAGTAATAGGCCCTTCCACCCCATGAACCCATGCCTCCAAAATGCACCGATGGACCTACAAACTCTGTATGTTTCTGGAGGGTGAGAGGAAAACAGAACCCCTGAGGAAATGCATGCAGAATGGGGAGAAGAGACAAACTTCTTACAGACAGCATTGGATTTGAACCCAAGTGGCTGGCGCTGTAATCAGAATTTATTTGATTTTCTACAGCAGCATCAGAGTGCAAACATTCATCATGTACACCACCTTACAACAATAATGTTTTTTAATAAAGCACAAATTCATAAGGTAGTGTCTTTGGATCATTCATAGCATTATATGCAAAGATACTCTCAATAGGTTGAAGTCTCACCCATCATAGTGATTTAAAATACACAGATCTTTGGCTTGGCTTCGCGGACGAAGATTTATGGAGGGGGTAAAAGTCCACGTCAGCTGCAGGCTCGTTTGTGGCTGACAAGTCTGATGCGGGACAGGCAGACACGGTTGCAGCGGCTGCAGGGGAAAAATGGTGGGTTGGGGTTGGGTGTTGGGTTTTTCCTCCTTTGCCTTTTGTCAGTGAGGTGGGCTCTGCGGTCTTCTTCAAAGAAGGTTTAAAAAGACATGTATATGCCAATATCAAACAATTAGCTTTTAAGGGTTACTACCTGAGCCATGTGCAAATAGGCACAGGGTCCAGAAGATTAGAGTTAAATGTGTGGCTCAAGGATTGATGTGGGAAAAGTGAGTTCCAATTCATGGGAAATTGGCACCAGTGTTGAGGAAATGTTCAAAGTGGACGGGCTCCATTTGAACTGTGATGGGACCTGGATCCTGGCGGATTGCATAACTAGGACTGTGGACACGGCTTTAAACTAAAATAGTGGTTGGGGGTGGGGGGGGGGGGTGAATACAATAGATTGATGGAAAAAGTAAAGGACAAGAGCATGGATAAAATAAAAACAAAAGTTAAAAAAGAGAAAAGTATGAGTAGAGGGGATAAAAGTCAAGTGAAAAAGAAGCAAAGATTACCAGATTTTAAAAGCACAATGGGAAAAGGGGCACTTTATTTGAATACCCATAGAATTCGAAACAAGGTCAGTGAACTTGTGGCGCAAATCAGTACCACAAGGAGTATGATTTAGTGGCCATTACAGAAACATGGTTACAGGGTGGAGAGGTTGGGGATTTAATATGTAAAGTTATACGAAGGGACAGGCAGGAAGATAAGGGAGGTGGGGTATCACTCTTTAGGTAAAGATGAAATCAGGGCAATAGTGAGAGATGACGTAAGATCTAAGAAGCAAAATGTTGAATCCGACTGGGTAGAGATTAGGAAGAGTAAAAGGGAAAAAAAAAATCACTGGTGGGATTTGTCTAGAGACCACCCAATAAAAACATGAGAGTGGCACAGAATATAAACCAAGAAATGTCGCAGGCATTTAAGGATGGAACAGCAGTTATCGTGAGGGATTTTAACACGTACGTAGACTGGGTGAAGTTTTTCAGTTTTTCAGTTGGTTGTTTTTCCAGACTCTTTTGTGTAGTCTTCCAAAGGCGCTATTTGCCTTGGCGAGTCTGTTGTCTATCTCATTGTCGATCCTTGCATCTGATGAAATGGTGCAGCCGAGATAGGTAAACTGGTTGACCGTTTTGAGTTTTGTGTGCCCGATGAAGATGTGGGGGGGCTGGTAGTCATGGTGGGGAGCTGGCTGATGGAGGACCTCAGTTTTCTTCAGGCTGACTTCCAGGCCAAACCTCACAAAGATAAGCGTATACAGAGCCGTTGTCATACCCACACTCCTGTTCGGCTCCGAATCATGGGTCCTCTACCGGCACCACCTACGGCTCCTAGAACGCTTCCACCAGTGTTGTCTCCGCTCCATCCTCAACATCCATTGGAGCGCTTACACCCCTAACGTCGAAGTACTCGAGATGGCAGAGGTCGACAGCATCGAGTCCACGCTGCTGAAGATCCAGCTGCGCTGGATGGGTCACGTCTCCAGAATGGAGGACCATCACCTTCCCAAGATCGTATTATATGGCGAGCTCTCCACTGGCCACCGTGACAGAGGTGCACCAAAGAAAAGGTACAAGGACTGCCTAAAGAAATCTCTTGGTGCCTGCCACATTGACCACCGCCAGTGGGCTGATAACGCCTCAAACCGTGCATCTTGGCGCCTCACAGTTTGGCGGGCAGCAACCTCCTTTGAAGAAGATCGCAGAGCCCACCTCACTGACAAAAGGCAAAGGAGGAAAAACCCAACACCCAACCCCAACCAACCAATTTTCCCTTGCAACCGCTGCAATCGTGTCTGCCTGTCCCGCATCGGACTTGTCAGCCACAAACGAGCCTGCAGCTGACGTGGACTTTTTTACCCCCTCCATAAATCTTCGTCCGCGAAGCCAAGCCAAAGAAAGAAAGAGACTGGGTGAATCAGGTTGGTCAATGCAACCTCGAGGGAGATTTTGTAGAATGCATCCGTAATAGCATTCTTGAACAGCATGTTCTGAACCTACAAGGGAACCTGCTATTTTGAATCTGGTCCTGTGCAATGAGACAGGAAAAATTAGCAATCATGTAGTTAAGGATTTCCCGTGGAAAGAGTGATCACAGTATGATTAACTTTCTCATACAAATGTTCAATCTAAAACTAGTGTATTATACCTAAACAAGGGAAACTGCAAGAGGACATGGGAGGAATTGGACAGGATAGACTGGGAACATGGGCTATATGAAGGGACAGCTGAGGAACAGTGGAAGATTTTCAAAGAGATTTTTCATGAAGCTCAACAAATGTATATCCCAGTTAAAAGCAAGGACAGAGAGGGTGGGGACAGGCAACCTTGGATAACTAAGGAAGGTATCAAATTAGAAACTTGTGTACAAAGTCGCCAAGAGCAGTGGGAAGCTAGAAGATTGGGAAATCTTTAAAAAGCAACAGAGAACCATGAATTGAACATTAAAGGTAGATTATGAAAAAGCATAAGCACAAAATATAAAAATAGACAGTAAAAGGTTTTGTTATATAAAGCACAAAAGGGTGGTCCTTTTGAGGATGAGAAGGGGGAATTGATATTGGGCCATGAGAAAATGGCTGAGTCTTTGAATGACTATTTTGTATTGGTCTTCACAGCGGAGGACACATCCACCATGCTGAAGATAGATGTGGATGTAATGGGAGATGAGGACATGGATGCAATATCTATCACTAAAGAGTTAGTACTGAGCAAACTTGCGGGTCTAAAGGATGATAAGTCCCCTGGTTATGATATAATCCATCCCAGTGTAGTGAATGAAATGGCAGAAGTTATTGTCGAAGCTTTGGTGATAATTTAGCAAAATTCTCTGGACTCGAGCCAGGACCTAGCAGAATGGAAGATGGCACATGTTACACCACATTTCAAAAAAGGATGCAGGCAAAATGCAGGGAACTATAGGCCAGTTAGTTTAACATCAGTAGTTAGGAAAATGCTTGAAGCTATCATTAAAGAGGAAATAGCAAGGTATCTGGAGCGAAATGGATCCATCGGGCAGATCCAGCAGGGGTTCAGCAAAGGCAGGTTCTGTTTGAAAAATTTACTGGATTTCCAAGTAAACTCTCTGGTGCTCGATAAGGAGCTGCATAAAAGACTTTTACATAAGGATGCATGAGGAAGACAGAAAATGAAAATAATAGATGGATTAACATCATGGTTAGAAACAGGAGAGGCAACAACTACAATTCAGAGGGTCAGACACCACAATGATGGAGAGACAAGATCGCCCATGGTGAATGGCAAGGCTCCTGAAGCAGCGGAGTTGGATGTGATGTACAGTACAACTCCGATTATCCAAAATAACTGGGACCGGGCCCATGTCAGATAAATATTTTTTTGGAGAACTGGTCATTCTTTAAAAAGAGCTCAGTAGCAACAGCAAATCAGTTGTATCAATGTTTAAACAACAAGAGAATGGCTTTTTAAGCATTTAAATAATGTTTAATTCTCACCAAAAAATTGCTGGCCACCACGGATCACTGAGACAAACCCAAAGTGGCAGCTGATCACCGAGCCCTCCTAAATGCTGCTGCCGATCACCGACATGAACCCACTGCTGCCACTAACACAAATTAAAGCTACTTACGGCTGCAAATACAAAGTTTGATTTATTAGAAATAAGATAGTAATTCGGAAATATCATCACTTTTTTTTTACATTTCTGTGAAGATGACATCTTTTGAAATTTGGAAATACAAGAACTTGAACAGTGTCATCTATGTTATTATTCAAAGAAAAGTAAAATTGTAAACTTTGTTTGGAAGAAAGAATCATAGAAATTTATCTGAGAGAATTTACAACCAGATTTAAAATAGAGAAGTAGTTTTCTGTGAGAAAATGTATACCAGCCATGTATGTCTGATTGCACAGTTTAAAATTCAAACTAAGAATGTTTGACTGCAGACACCTGTTGACCTTGGGAAGATAAGATAGAACTCTGGTTAACCAGAATTGGTAGGAAGTGCAGATTCTGTGTTCTATAAACACCTGATATGCCAACCTGTTTCCTGAACATTGATTTAAGAAAGACAGAGAAATCCGCTTAAACGGACCATGCATGATACAAATTTGTTTACAGTTCCCAGGAGCCAGAAGAAGCGAGTAGAAGACATGCTGCAGTGTGATGAATTCAAAATGGAGAAGAAATGTTTGATTGTGAGTTGAGCCAACAAGGCAGACCGAGAACACTTGGAAGGAAATTGGAGCCAGCCACCATTGAAGAAGCGGCTTCAGCTAGCAAGCAGGTAGAGGACCATGAAAAGGCATGACAGACCTCATTCACTGACTTAGAGGTTAGTGGAACTGGAACAGGTGAATGTATGTTGCAAAGCCCCACTGGTTCTGTACCAAGCGAAATGCTGAAGATAGAGACTCAATCAGCAGTATCTGAATGTTCAGATGTGAATCCTGATAATAGTATTCCCAGGGTTATGAGTGTAGAAGATCTTCAAAATCTTCAAAAGCATCTAGAGCAAGTACAGCTTTGCATGCTTCAAGTACATCAGCTATGCATGCTAAGGTGCAAGAAGACTTGGCCACTATATATGCACAATGTGAGTGGTTTGAGAAAAGACATGCTTTAGAAGATATGAAAGCTGAAATGAAGAATCAGCAACTGAAGTTACAGATACCCAAGGTGCTAGCATCCAACATTCCAGCAGGTCAATGAGTACCGCAACCACAAGAATCGAGTATACTTGAGCAAGGAGCCATGGGTGGCGCTGCTAATGCTCGAACATCAATGACCAACCTGTGGAAAGGGCTAGCGACGTTCTATCTTTTCCAAGCACACAATTTATGAATCTTCCTGAAAGAAGAGCATTTCAAAAAGGTCCAACTATGCGAGTTGATCATACTCAACAATTAATTTCTCTTTGTGTTGCTGAATAACCAGCGATAAGTCGAGGATCTCCACCAGTACCATCACTTACATACCAAGGAACCCCATTAATGCCATCACTTACAACTCAAGGTCCTACACTGATGGCACCAGTTCAAGTTCTGTTTGCTCCATTCACAAGACAACCAGTCACAAGCCATGGTGGACAAGATAATATATTATCACTCATAGCAAAACAAAATGAAATTTCTGCTATGTTATCACAGCAACAAGGTTTATATGGTTGACCCACGAAGGAAATTCCAGTTTTTAATGGAGATCCATTATAATATCTGATGTTCATGAAATCCTTTGAACATCACTGAAAGTAATACTAAAAATGCCAAAGATCGTCTGTATAACCTGGAGCAGGATACTGGAGAACATGTGAAGGAACTAGTCAAAAGTTGGCAATATATGGATCCACACCAAGGTTTTAAAAGGGCAAAAGAATTATTGTGTGATCATTATGGCAATTAACATAAAATCGCAAGGACCCACATAGACAAGATTCTTTCTTGGCCAGCAATAAAATCAGAGGGTGCAAAGGCTTTACAAGCATATGCACTCTTTCTGAGAGGATGCTGTAATGCAATGGAAAGTAGTGTACATTTGCATGAGCTTATTTTGCTTGCTAATTTGTCAATTATTGTCAACAAATTTCCTTATAAGCTGAAGGACTTATGGAGAACCAAAGTTCCAGAGGTTAAAATGATTCCCAGAAAAGATGCTACCTGTGAGGATGTTGTACAATTTTTGGAATGGCATGTACATATTGACACTATACCAGCATTTGGAAATATTCTTCAATAGTTTGTAAAGATGTAAAGAAGTCTAAATCTTTGTTTCAACAGAAACCAAAGGGAAGACCTTTGTTACTGTTGTGTTAGATACAAGCACAAGAAAGAACAAGGAAACAATGGAAAAAGACCAGACTGTTCCATAAAGCTGTTTATATTGCAAAAAGATCTCTCTGCACTATTGAAATCACTTTTTTTCTTGCACTACTATAATTGTGAATAGTTATTATCTTTTATATTTATTATCTCTTTCCATCCAGTAATTTAATGTACACAATTGAAGTTTTTTTTAATACATAGTATCATGTTGGCTATATCAAGTAAGAATTTTAGAAAAATTGTATTTTTCTCTAAAGAGGCCGGAAATTGGAACTAGTGTAGAATAGCTTAGTGTAGATTTACGGAACTGACTCGATGGGCCTAGTGGCCTGCTTCTGTTCCTTTGTCTTGTGATCATTTTCTCAGTTACACCACTTTGCTGACGCAAGTGAAGGCGGTTTTGGTCCTGTCACTTATTTAGTACTGCAAAATAACCAAGAGTGAGCACATTGTGGATTTGTAATGGGAAAAGTCAGAATGGCTCTATTAAAGCCAGTCACCACACCTCGAATGGAATTGACTGCCGCTACTTTGGCGAGCAAAATGGACGCTATGTTAAGAAGAGCATTACAGATGGAGTTAGCAGATTCTATGTTTTGGACTGAAACTACATCAGTATCTAAATACATTAATAACAATACCATGAGGTTTTGTACCTTTGTGACTAAAAATTATTGAGATTGAAAAGGTTTTGCATGTTAATCAATGGAAATATGTTAAAACAGTGGATAATCCAGCTGACATGGTTTCACGGGGATCAAAAGTTCAATTGTTTCTGAAAAGAGCCAACATTTGGGTGTTCGGTCCTCAATTTCTTTTGCAATCTCAAGAAGAATGGCCTCAAAATCCAGAAGAGTTAAAAGAATTTTCAATAGAGAATCCAGAAATCCAAAACACTAGTTTGAATACGATTCAAATATCTAAAGAGAATGATCCAATTATTTATTTGATTTGCTATTATTCTTCATGGTTTTGTTTGAAAAAGGCAGTAGCATGGATTCTTAGATTAAAAACTATGTTTTTACATCTTATCAAAAGAGAGAATCTGAAGTCTCAAAAAAGCTGTTACTTAACAGTTGATGAAATGGTGAATGCTAAATTAGAGATAATTTGTTTTTGTCAGAAAAAAAGGCATTTGATAATGAAATATCAAAATTGAAGAATCTGAATGTTACAAAAGCAATTCAAAATTGGAATCAACATCAAATTCATGATGCATTACTTCAAAAGGAAATTAGTTGTATATTTAACCCACCCACAGGATCACATCATGGATGTGTGTGGGAAAGAATGATTAGATCAATCAAGAAAATTCTTAATTCCATTTTGAATGGTCAAATACTGAAATGATAACAATCTTCAGACAGTATTGTGTGAGATTGAGGTTATATTAAATAGTTGTCCAATAATGAAAATTCCTGTTGATTCAAATGACATCAAGGTGCTTACACCAAATCATCTTACTTCTTAAATCTAAACCTTTCATGTCTTTGGGTCAATTTCAGAAAGAAGATATTTATGCAAGGCACAGATGGAGACAAGTGTAGTTTATTGCAGATTTATTTTGGAAAAGATGGAATCAAGAATATCTTTCATTATTACAAGAAAGACAAAATTGTCTAAAGCTAAATACAATTTTGTATGCAGAGACATTGTAATCATTATGGATGATTCTGCACCAAGAAATTCTTGGTTGCTGTGGAGAATCATGGATACAGTTCTGGACAAGAAAGGTTTCGTTCAGCAAGTGCAGATTAAAACCAGAACTGGTTACTTAAATCAACCTATTACTATAATCTGTCTTTTATAAGAAGCAGAAAGTTTTGATTTCTAATCTTATATTTACCATATTTACTTTTGTATATGTAACAGTCATTATTATGTATTAGTCATTAATGTCTTTAATAATAATTAGGGGCCAGAATGTTAAGGTTATAACCTTGTATTTTTTATTTGTAATTAATTTTATGATTATCCCTTTAAGTAAGAATTGTTTGTAGTGTTACCATGGTTACCACAATGTCACATGACGTAATATCCATGCAGACTCAGAGCTTGCTTTCTCATTCTTTGGAGAACTATGACAGAGATGTAAGCTCTCCAAATACTTTTCTTTGAATTCATCTTATTTCAGCTTAATCATCTTTATTGTTTTATATCATTAGGTCATTATGTCTTTAAATATGTCTTTAAACAAATGCTTTATTTACTCATTATGAAAATCTCAATGCAAAGTTATGCAAAATGTTTATTCCTTTTATCAACAAATTAAAGGTACTTACAGCTGCAATTATGAAGTTTGACTTATTGGAAATAAGATAGTAATTTGTAAAATCTTTGCTTACATTTCTGTGAAGATGGCATGTTTTGAAATTGGGAAATACAAGAACTTGGAAAGTTTCATCTATAGTGCATACAAACACATCTATTTTCTAAGAGGCCTGAGGAGATTTGGCATATTGTTGGATACTCTATGTGAGCTATGGAAAATATACAGACTGGTGGCATCAGCCTGGTTTGGTAATTCCAGTGCTCTGGTTTGCAGAGGATTGCAGAAAGTAGCAAGCAATGCCAGGTCCATCACATGGTCCATTGAAGACATCTATGTGAGGTGGTGCTTCAAGAAGGCAGCCAACATCATAAAGGACTATCATTGCCCTGGTGGTCATTGCCTCTTCTCACTGTTACCTTCAGGAAGATGATACAGGATCCTGAAGTCCAGAACCTCTAGGTTCAAGAACAGTTCTTTTTTACAATGGCAATCAGGCTCTTGAACCTTCCCAATAGTAGTCTAATTATAAACTGCTCCGACAATACAAAATATCTCTGCACTATTGAAACCACTTTTTTTCTTGCACTACTATAATTGTGAATAGTTATTAACTATCTTTTATATTTATTATGTCTTTCCATCCAATAATTTAATGTACACAATTGGAGTTTTTTTTAATACATAGTATCATGTTAGCTATAGCAAGTAAGAATTTTAGACAAATTGTATATGTATGACAATAAACTCAACATTACCATTATTATCATATGTGCTAAGCCCTTCTTTTTAATTAAATTCTTTACAAAATAATTCAGGAGTTTCTGGTTTATAGTTGTTCCAGCATTAAGTGCATGTACTTGTGAGGGATAATTGACTTGATATCTTCACAATGAATTATGTCAGTCCATAATTGAGCAATGCAAGCTTGAAGATTGCTTTCCCACATTGTATCTAACAATTCAATGACAGAATTATGTGAAGAAATAAGACTTACATCATTCTTCATTTAAGACTGTTATGTTAATGATTTGAGCCATCTATCTTTAAATCATTCAGGTTTTTTTTTGCCTGTATTTAATGGCATTCTTTTTCTTCTTTGCAATTTTCCACTCACAAGCTTTTCACCTTCTTTTACATTTAAATTTAGAGATGCACCATAGTTACAGGTCCTTCCAGTCCACAATCGGCACAAAATGTGCCGATGTTAACCTACTGTTACCAAACATCTTTGAAACAGGGAGGAAATCAGAATGCCCGGAGGAAATCCAATCTCCTTACAGATAGTGACAGATACCAACCTGGGTTGTTGGCGCTGTAATAGCATTGCACTAACTGCTACGATAGCTGTCTTTAGGATAGTGATACGTCAGCAGATACTGGGACCCACTTGGTGAGTTGTTCATTATCTCATTGAGTCGTCAGGCAGAATTATCATAATAACCCAACTAACATGAAAATGTGTAATGAGGAATGTGCCAGTTCTTTTGGACATCCCTTTCTATAATCAAATCAGCTGATTAACCTTAGAAAGCCATGCCAAGGCCAGCATCAGACAATCCTAAAAATGAGGTGCCAACATAATGAAGTTACAAGTAGCAAAAGCAACTTGCAGTTGACTACTAAACAACCTCATAATGACAGATTAGATCAAATCTCTGCTCTCCTGCCACAGCTGGCCATGAAGCCAGTAAACAGTTAAATGATGCACAGGAGGAGGCTCCAAGAAGGTCTCTAGCCTCAACAATGACAGGGCTCTACACGTGAATGCTAAAGACGGGTTGAAATGTTCACAACCATGAAGAATTACACTGCAAAAGCAGCTATAATAATGCAGTTACAAAGCTGGCAAACATCACAATATGGAAAATTGTCCGACTATGTTAAATTTGCAAAATGTTGGACAAATCACCCTATCCTGTTGGACTACCTTTATCTTAAGGATCTCTAGCTTTGTCAGCAAAGCCCAGACCTGAAAAAAATAGATATATAAATGCATTGCTAGATTTATAGATAAATGGATAAGTAAATAAATAATAGACGAACAGGTAAGTAAATAAATAGACAAATTACTACATAGATTGATGCATAAATGGATAGATGGATGAATGGATAAACAGACAAATGGATGGATATAAATAGAAGATAAGTTTGAACTTGTGGGCTCCTTTTTATTCAATAACGATAAGGCATCAGCGAGGCACTCATATTTTAAGATTAATGTCTGACTGATTTTCAAGTCACATTAAGCTTCTACAGCAGAATTGCAACTTCAGCTCCCTCTGCTGTTGTTCTTTTGTAGTTAATCACTGAACAATATTTGTGTTAGTTCAAGATATGCTGAATATTTAACATGCTTTTTTGATGGGCCTCTAAGTTACATAAACATAGGGTCTGTCAACCAACCAACTCGCTGGCAGCTCATTGAGCTATGCAGTTTATATTTGATGGATTAATGAATCAGAGAATGATAGGACATAGAAGGTGATCATCAGACCCAAGCTGTGTGCCCTAGCACTTAGTCCAATGACTTAGCAATTAGTCACACTCCCTTGTTCTTTCTTAATTTCTTTATATTTTCTTTTCCAAATATTTGTCCAATACCATTTTTAAAAATTATAACTGAATCTCATTTCAGTACCCCTTCAGGCATAACAATGTTCCATGAAAGCTAATGTTTCCTCATGTCCACTCAGGTTTATACTGGGGATTATCTTAAATTTGTATCTTGTGGATATGTTCCATTCTTCTACTAGAAATTGAATTTATAATTGCATTAGAATTGTTCATGAATTTGAAAACTGCTGTAAAAACTCCTAACATTTTTATACTTTAAGGATAAGTATTCCCAACACCTTATTTTTTTTTATTTTGTTGTAGTCTTCCAAGGAATTGTTGAAATTTACCAGAATAGTACTGGTGTAGGTCGAGAAATGGGATGAAGATTAGAACAGAAAATGCAGTAGTCAAATAACTGGTGGAAGAGAAGCAGTGTGGGAGGAGGAAACGATTTATTTAATTTGGTGGATAATTAGAAACTGGAATGCATTTCCTGGAAGTAGATTCAAAAGGCAATTATCTTTCAACTAAGAAAAAGCAGGAACAGCACTGGATTCTGCAGATACTCCACTCGTGATTTTTTTTCAAAATGTCCCCTAATTCTACCCAGAAGGGTCTCACCTTGGTGCATAGCCACAGTGAATGCTCAAAGGTTCCTGTCTCTATGTCATATCTAAAACACAATTCTGTGATTTCTGGATAACCTTATGTAATTTTTGTGGCGTGAGGTATAGCTTGTGAAAAAAATTGTATTGCACCAGCCTATATCTGGCGTTAATAACCCCTTTCATGCTGTCCCGGCAGAAGTCGGACCAGCATCACTCAGGAATTGTTGTTCCTAGATCTGACTCCAATCTTTGCCTCACTTTATTGAGACCCAGTTTTGGAACAAGAGATTATGGATATTATGGACGTAAATCCAAGATTGTCCAATCACCAAATTCAATTCGTGAAGGTCGTCTTGGCAGTGGCCAGGAAATGCATACTAGTTACCTGGAAATCTGACTCTCAGCTAAGAACAAGATGGAACATGGAGATGCCAAGCTGTGTTCCCTTGGAGAAAATAACTTTCAACTTAAGAGGGAAATATGGCACATTCATTGAGGTGTGGCATCCATACTTCCGACATGTCAAAACTGTGATTAGCCTTCACAGGGCCTTTCTCCATAGGAATACAGTGAATAACAGGATCATAAAAACCCTGAAATACTGAGAACAAGGAGACAATTTGGAACTTCTGCCGGCTCTCCCCCCACCCCCCCCCCTCCCTTTTTCTCTCATGTATTGTTATTTTTAATAATTGATTTTTATCCTTTTACTTGGGTTGAAGTGGGAGGGAGGGTGAAAGATAGGGGTGGGGGGGGGGGGAGGTGGAGAGGGGAGGAGAAAGGAAAAAGAAAGGACTTGGCAAACAATGACCTGTAAAGGGGAGGATTGTTCCCCAATAACATCTGGCTAATTCGAGTCTGTAAAACTATAAATATTCCTTTTTAAAAACTAATAAAAAACATTGCAGAACTATAAAAATGGAGCAGGGAAGAGGCATAAGTAGTAAACATGTTCAATATTTCTCCATGAACTGAATAGCTCCTTTTGTACTGAACAAGTTCAGTATTGGCTTGCTTTGCAACAAGGCACAATTTTAACTGTGAAATACAGGAAAATGTAAGAGGTAACTACATAAAAATAAACTCAGTTTTTCAATTTAATCAAATGTTCTAGAATACATGGCTAAGAACCTGTACCAGGATATTTTTAAATTCTTATATGGATGCAGAAAAATACTTCCAGGTTGGGGTTAATTAGTAGAATTAAGACTTCATTTCAAGTTTAAAGAATGTGACTTAAGGATCATTGGACTCAGTTACTTCAAGACAGTGACACAATTGTCAATGGGTTTTATTGCAATATTGCTGATGTTTTCTGCTGTTTTGTTTGGAAGAGTGATCCTTGAAGTAAACTTTAACAAAGTTGTTTGGCTTTCTTTCAATTGCAGTACATTCAAAGTTGATAAGATCATCATCTTTTGGCACTTGACCTGCACTTTCTCATTGCCTTGTTTCCTTCTGCCCTCCGTCTTCCCTCAATTAAAAATTATTGGAAGTGTACCGTGCTTTTTAATGTTGCAGAGTAAAATATTCCTAAAATGAAGGGCTGTATCATTTACTGTAAGAGTATAAAATACTTTTATTTAAGATAAATTCGAGCCTGAACATTCATTCATTTTTAAACCCCAGATAACTGTTTCAATTGGCCAACTTCCACCCTTCATCAATATTAATCCAAAACTCCGCTCAGAACACTCAGTGACAACAATTTTACCCATCCTCTGGCATTTATTGACTTAATTTAATTCATTGATTTTGGCGTTCTTATACGTGAATTTAATGGATACATGATGACCTTTCCCATCTCTATAATATTCAACCTCACAATTCTCCAAATTCTCACCACTTCTCCAGTTCGAGCTTCTTGCACGTTCTCAATCATAAAATAGAAATACTGAGTCTTATGTAGCCTTTCAGTTGACTGTATTTATTAAAGCAAGGTCTCTATAACAATGAGAACTGACAGAAGTGAGCAGTATTCGAGTTCTACTCTAGAGATCTGAGCACAAACATCCAGGATGACACTGCTCCGTGGTGCTGAAAAATGTTAAGAGATGGTAATCCCTGTATCACTGAATACTCCATTACACAAACAAATTATTTTTACGGAATATAGTTCCTATTTTTCAAATCATCTCACAGCTCACCTGACACAGTCACTAGGCAAGCCAATCTCCGGAATGAGACCATGCAACCTGGAAGTAAAGGAGCTCATGGTGCTATTCAACCAGACAGGTGAGTTCTCCTCAGCATCCTGGATAATACTTATCTGTCAATAACTATCAGTAAAAGCTGCTTAACTGTCCTTTACTACTTTGTGTTTGGAGAGCAGGCTGTAGATATATTAGCTGTCACATTTCTTCTGCTACAGTCAATGCTACACAGTTGATATTTCTACAATTGGATGTAAACCTATTGTTTGCTGCCAACTCCCTTCCACTCACTTATCACAAAATAATGCAATACTTTCCCAAAAATGCATGCAGATTTATTTCTGAGCATAATAGAAGGTTTATGAGAAGGAACTAATCTTTGGTAGAGGATGAGGATGGCACAATGGCGCAGGGGCTCCCATCAGCAGTCACCCAGGTTTGATCCTTTGACCTTGGGTGTTGTTGCTATGGAGTTTGAACACTCTGACTATGTCCTCTATTGGTTTCCTCCAGATGCTCAATTTTCTTCCTCCACTACAAAAATGTGTGGATTGGTTGGTTAATTGGCCACTGTAAATTGCCACTGGTAATACAGAGGAGCGGCAGAATCTGAGACGAGTTGATGGGAACGTCAGGAGAGTAAAATTCATGCAGTTTTCTCAAATGAGCGCAGAGACAAAAGACTGCAGGTGCACCAAGGAAGGCTTGAAGGTGTAGCGGGCCGAGCAACCACATGGTTAGATGGGCCAAATTGCTGCCCCAGTCATCAGACTCAAAATGGCGCAGGTCCCCCTTTACTCCCGAGGAGAAGCCCACGGTTGATGCCATGTGTAGCCCAAGGGAACTCCCCGCCAGTGGCCAGGGAGTGATGCCGCAACATGCTGACATCACTTCCGGTTCATCCTCGCACCGTGTGGATGCCTCTTTATTCTGTAGCGCTGCTGTAGCAGATGCTACAAAGGTATAGAGACCAGCAGATAGCTTGGAATAAAAACAGAATTTTCAGAAGCAAATGCCATTCCGGATGTAAATCTGATGAGAATTGCAGGATTGGTGTTCATCTGTAATTATGAGGGTTTTCAAGAGCAAACTATGGGAACAAAATGAAGTATTTCTATTGGTCAGTAGCTGGAGGGTATAATGTTAAAAAGATTGCCAAAATCATTATGAGGTGAGAGATCATTTAAATTGGAAAGATGATTGGACATGAAAGATAGAAAATAAAAATTTAAATGGCTGTAGGCTATCAGAGATGTATGCATTTCAAAACGGAACCCTGCAGATCTTAGAATGGCCTACTCTCCTGCTCCAGAATCCCAGGTCTCTCTAAACACCTGGAATATCATAAAACATCGGAGCAGAAATAGGCTATTCAGCCTCCTTCCCCCACCCCCCCATCGCGCCACATCGAGTCAGCCCTACAACTTAATCATGAGCTGATCCATTTTCCCACTCTGACCTACTGCCCAGCCTTCTCTCCATAACCTTTGATGTCCTGGCTAATCAGGAACTTATCAGTCTCTGCCTTAAATACACCCAATGACCTCGCCTCCAAAACTGCCCATGGCATCAAATTCCATAGTTTTAGCACCCTCTGACTAAAGAAATTCCCCAGCATCTATATTCTAAGCAGACATCCTGAGTTATGCCCTCTTATTCTAATCTTGAACACTGTATGAAATCCGTGCATTTGTCACTGTAGAGCATAACTTGTTCTGTCCTGCCAATGCCTTACAGACCCATGTACTTTAGTAACATTGATCTTTGTTTCCTTCACCCAACAGTCCTGTTGCATGTTTTAGAGCAGAATGATGCAAATGTGAAGCAGAGGGTGGGGAAGGGTGGGGAGAGGAAATCTAACATTTGCTTTTTACCTTTCTAGTGCTGAGTTTTAAACAGTGTTGTGTGTCGAGTGGTGCCAACCGTGGGTGCAATCTTACCCTGGGCAGACACAGCATTACCTGTGCACAACAAACCACTTCATAGATAACACACAATGCAATTGGGACATCAGCAAAAACAAAAGGTAAGAGCTTTCACTCCTACATTGGCAATGATCAACTCGGTGCCAGGAACATGGTAGTTTCTACAAGTAATGTCAGCATGACATATACACAGGGATCTAATTTCAATATGACATGATGGTCTTGTGGAGCATCCACTCATCTCTCTGATGAAGAGGAACTTGTATAGCATTTCCTAGAGAATATGTCCCAACTGAAGCTGAATTAACCCACCCTCACCTCACATGAGCAGAAGGTTGGAACTATTTCTCTGCTCTGTCTTTTCCCATTTCAGATTTTTCTCTTTTTTGTAAAAATTCAGATTTTATAAAGCCATGGAAGAAAAGGTTAGGCAAAAGAAGGTTAGGCAGCTGCTAGATAACTGGAGAAACACACAAAATGCTGGAGGAACTTAACGGGTCTGGGAACATCCATGGAAAACAACAGACAATCAATGTTTCAGGCTGCAACCCTACATCAGGGCAGAAGCCTGAATAAAAGAATGGGCAGTGAGAGAGCATCATGGGATAATAGGTGGAAGGGAAAAGCAATGATTAAAAAGCTAAGAAGGTGATAGGAGGAAGGGGCAGAGTGCTGAGGAAGATGTACTTTTAAAGAAAGACATGGAATGAAGGGAATGGATACTGAATTCTAGAATTCATCACACAATAAAAATCCTGTTCCAATTTCAAAGGGAGGTTTAAGAAAACAGCATATGTCGGTGCAATGGATAAAGTAAGACTTTCGAGAAAGATATTTCTTTAAAAGCAAAGTTGTCAGTAAAGAGAAAAATGACAAAATAAACTAATTAATACATTTTGATTTAGTCCAATAAGTGAAACATAAAGGCCCATAGAATCATCTAATAAAAAGGTTGCACCATCTCCAAACCTTCCTTTGTATATGTGTGAAGATGTTGGGATTTTGAAAATGTCAGTTATAATCAAAACTCTCAGATGGAAGTATTATCTCCCTTTGATTAATCAACTGCCTAAACATTAACATTCTACCTCACCTCGACTAAAAATATATCGCACTGCAACTGAAAAACAAATTCATTTTTAGTTTAGTTCGCACTTCCTCGCACAATTGTTCCACAGCTCCTGTGAAGAAAGCATAATTTCTTGTTTTCTTTGCCCAACTTTCTATATTTTAAAAAAATTATAAATTTTAAACCACCACAGTAAATACATTTCATTCAATGAAAATACTTCTGAAGATTATACAAATGGTGTAAAACCTCCTCCCCCCAACACCCTCCATACCCCTCCCTCTCTCCCCCCCCCCCCCATAGACCTAGAAAGAAAAAAGAAAGGACTGGAGAATGTCAAAGGAATAAACTATATATATCATAAAATCTAATATTGGAGGTTATTAAGAAACAGAGAGTCTATTAAATGCTCATACCTACATTTTGCAAATATGGCACCATGTTTTCCAAAATACATGATATTTATTTCATAAACTATAAGTAATCTTCTGAAGTGATATGCAACTGCAAAGTTCCACATGCCATCTCTCCATCCCTATATCTGTATCCGATTTCTGAGTTGTTGGTATGCATTTCCTAGAAACTGCTAAAGCAATTTTTACAAATTCAATTTGATACATAGCTAATTTTAATTTGGGTCTTATAACCTTGATATGACCCAACAAAAATAACATCGACTCCTGCAGGACTTAACCCTGTTATTTGTTCCAAAAAATTGTCAACTTGGACCAAAAAAGGCTTAACTTTAGTACAGTGTCAAGTAGAATGGAAAAATGATCCAATCTCTCGTCCACAACTAAAACACCAATCCAATAATGCAGGATACAATCTTTTTAATTTTTGTGGAGTCAGATAAAACTGATCCAAAAAATTATATTGAACCACCCTATATCTAACATTTATAATTTTTGTCATATTATCTTTACACAGTTCCATCCAAATTTTCTCATCTATTTGCTGATTTAGGTCTACTTCCCATCTCAATCTCGACTTATGCATCCCTATTTTGGGTGTTTTCCTTTGAAGTAAATTATACATTACAGAAATAAATTTACTTACATTACCATAACAAATCAATAATTCCAACTCGGTTTCATCAAATTTGGCCCTATTTTATCAGTCAAGAAAGCCTTTACTTGATAATAACAAAGAAACGTATTATTAGACACATTAAATTTATTCTTCATTTGTTCAAATGTTATAAATCTTTCAGCTTCAAAACAATCTTCTATCCTCTGAATACCTATCTGCATCCAGTTCCTCAAAAATTGATTGTCCATAGAAAATGGGATGTCTATTTTGACATAAAGCATTTTTCTTGAAACTAAACCTCTCGTATCTATTTCATAATCAATTTTATTCCATAATACAATCAAAAGTTTCAAAATAGGTTTATCCCTACCTCCTATCAACAATTTAGAATTCCATTTATAAATAAAATCCTGCAAATTTATTTCTCCTATTTTACTTAGTTCTTTATTAACCCAAGAAAGGATTTTAACTAAACCAAACATTACAATAATAAATCTCAATTGGGCAGCTTAATAATAATTCTTAAAATGGAAAACCCTTCCCATTTTCCTTTTCAATAAAAATCTCCTAACACTTATATTCAAATCCTTAAATTTTTTTTGGGGGGGGGGGAGATTGGGATCAGGATCAACTGAAAAAGATATTGAACTCTAAGACAAATATTTATCTTAATACAATTTACCCTACCAAATAAGGTAATAGGGAGAGTATTTCATTTATTCAAATCATCAATAATTTTTATTAAGTAATGGTAAATAATTTAATTTATATAAATTATTTAAATCATTATTGACCCAAATACCTAAATATTTAATCTGGCCACCTAAAGAGAGTGGCCTTTCAACACTGAGTATAGACACACTTAACCAAATTTCACTTTTATCCCAATTAATTTTATACCCAGATATTTCACCATACTTTTCTAATATTGTATGTAATTGACACAAAGAATTCATAGGACCTTTCAAATAAACCAAAACATCATCAGCCAACAGATTTATTTCATATTCCTCATGATTAACCTTGATCTTAGGATCTTTTCTTATTATCTCAGCTAAAGGTTTTATTGCTAAAATAAACAAAGCTGGTGATAAAGGACAATCCTGTCTACTCAATCTAGTCAATTGAGAAGGAGTAGAAACTTGACCATTAGCCACCACCTTTGCACAAGGATCTTTGACTCTACCGCTTGATTTAACACCTCCATAAAAGAGGTATTGAAAGATCCTTAAATTTCTTATAAAACAGGCAGAAAACCATCCTCCCTCGGTAACTTACCACTTTATAATGAACTCAATACCTCACTAACTTCTCTTGCCATAAAGGAGCATCTAAGTCTCTTTGATCCAAATAATTCAGGCTAGGAAAACTTATTTTAGATTTTTAAAATTCTCAATCTTTGTTTCATTACACCTAAACTCAGATTTATATAAATTAGAATAATTTTCTTAAATAAATCATTTATTTCTTGGGGTTTGTAAGTAATCATCTTAGAATATTTTAATAGCATTAATTATTCTAAAATTTTGTTCTATTTTCAATTGCCAAGCAAGAATGTTATGAGCCCTTTCCCCTAATTCTTAATACCTTTGCTTAGTGTTTTTAATTATTAATTTCTTCCTTTTCTCCAAGGAACCCTTCTCTTTGTAAATCCTTCTCCAAACCATTTATGTCCTTTTCCAATCGATCACTCTCTTTCATATAATCTTTCTTAATATTTATTGTATAGCTTATTATCTGACCTCTCAAGTATGCCTTCAACGCATCCCAAATAATAAACTTATTATCAACAGAATTAAAATTTATTTCTAAAAAATCTTGAATTTGTTTTCTTAAAAAGTCACAAAAGTCCATCCTCTTCAACAATGTAGAATTAAATCTCCACCTACAAACCAACTCTTTCTTCTCAGGAATAAAACATGTCATCAAAAGTGGTGAATGATCAGACAAAATTCTAGCCATATACTCAACATGTATAATTCTTCCCTGCTATTCTCGAATAAGAGTCACGCTTATGTGAATAAAAGGAAGAATCCCTTTCTTTTGGGTTTAACCTTTGTCAAATATCTATCACATTCAACTCTTCCATCAAGCTCAAAGATGCTTTTTACCTTTTTAGCTTGTGTAACTGATCTTGCCAACTTATCCATCACCAGATCAAGACAACAATTAAAATCCCCTCCTATTAATACTTTCTCATGCACGTCAGCTAAAAACATAAAAGCATCCTGAATTAAATCCTTTGTCATCTACATTTGGTGCATAAATACTCATAAGTGTCCACATTTCAGAATAAAATAAAATAAATCTTTCTTTGTTAAATGAGCCTCCTGTCAAAAAGCAATATCAACTTTCATTTTTTTCATGAGCTAAACCCCTTTCCTCTCAATTTTATTATTAAGCCCATTGATATTAAAATTTACAAAATTTAATACTTTACTCACAGCCATTTCCCTACCCCAAAATTCAAAACTCCCTTTTGCCTTTCCTCTTGGACCTCCTACATCCTAAAATTTACAATCACACTTCACATCTCTGTCCAAAACAAGAAAGTAGAGAAAGGAAAGAAAAAAACTTTCTTAAAATAAACCACAAAAAAGATAAATAGTCAAAAAAAAAAGCCAGAACTACCCCCTCTACTGTGCAGGAAGTGGTCCTCACCACAAGGTGGCACATAATGGTTAAGGAAGGAGAAGGAAATCTCCACGCACCACTCCCACTCACCCCCCCCCCCTCCATGAGAACAATCATTGTATAAATTTAAAGAGAGAAAAAACTTCATTTACAGTTATAGGCAGCCTCCCCAAGATCCCTGTTCATTTGTTCATTCTCAAGATTTTCAATTTCTTTTTGCATCAATACATTTCCCGCAACTTGTATCTCTTCCAGTTGATTTGACAAAGCTTGTTGAATACCTAAATTTTGTATACCAACTTGTTGATCCTGTTTAATATCTGGAAGAGAATTTCCAAACTCCAAAGCTTCCATCATATTTGCAAAGAATCGTGCTTGGTTCTCTCTCAGAAACACTGAGACTGTGTTCTGAGTGTAGCTGGGTGGTGAAAAGAAAACTTGTATCCTTTCTGATACAGCTGAATTAAACTCCTTTCTTCTATTCACAACTGTCACGCTTAAGTCCAGATAGAAAAATTATTTTTTTTGGACCACCATCAATGGGCCCTGATGTTTTCGAGCATTCTGGACAGCCACTCTCAATATTGTCTCTTTATCTTGATAATGCAAGCACCTAATCAAAACAGAATGTGGAACCTGTCCCAACAATGGTCTCTTCCTATTGGTCCTATGTGCTGTATCCAATTCAATTCCATTCAGGAAATGGTCAGAACCCAAAACTTCTGGAATCCATTTTTGAAAAAGTTGTACAGGGTTAGAACCTCCAAAATCGTCTATCAAGCCAACAATCTCACATTGTTTCTTCGATAATGATTTTCCAATTTATCAATTTTTTGCAAAAGATTAATCTTCCAATTAATTAACTAAATCCTTATATTGTTCCACCTCATCATGAAACTCTTGCAAATTTCTTCAACTTTCCGAACTTGTGCTTTAACTTCAGTGTATCTTTTCATTTCCTCCTTAATAGTTTTCATCTCTCCTTTGACATAATCAAATTGTGTATTAACATCATGTCTTACAGACACAAATTGCATATTAATCTTCTCACTCATTGTCTGCAATTGATTCATTAATAAAAACATTTGTTCTTGTCTGCCTATACCCTGGCCTCTAGTTTCAGGGATCTTTACCTGCATGGTTTCTTCATCTCCAGCTTCTTCTTCCTCCTCCTCTCTGTCTTGATCCTCTTATTCTTCCAAATCGCTGGCTGTAGAACCAGGGACTTCTGATTCCACCTCCAACTCTACAGCTGGCCCAGCCTGTGAAACAGCACTGCTTATTCCTCTTGAAATAGAAGCTTGATCAGTTTTCCGCATGTGCGGACTCCCACATATCCATGCTTGTTCGTGAAGTAATTGTAGTTCGATCATCCTCTTCTGGACCACAGCGTCATCTTCTCCATCTCTCAGGAGAGGTGGCACTGGTGTCATCTTCGCGCGAGCCACTGCAGCTCTGGTCACCTGAGGAGGAAGAGGAACTTCAGTCCAAGGCTCTGATGTCAAGGTAGGCCCAACTTTCTTTGATTTTTTTTACTTCTTTCACAGCAGTTTTCTTGTCTGTATCTTCCCCTTCTTTGAAGCCATGATAAAAACAAAGTTGCAGGTAAGTTCCAAAAGCTTTATTAATATTTAAAATTTTTTAAAATAGCTTTTCAGGAAAACCAATTGCTTTTTAAAATCAGCCATTTTCAGATAGCCCAAACATTGAGATGTAAAGGCAGAGAAACTCTGCTAAAACACATAATCAGCCACTTTTCTGAATGTCTGGAGGCGGTCACCGAGCCGCATATTCCAACCCTTCCCCGAGAGGGATAATCTCCACATTGCAGCCCTCTGCCCATCAATCTAAATGTACAGCAACGCTAAGCGGCTGTTTAGGGATGGCTGATGATGTCATCAGTCTGCAACCCATCTCCCCATTCACCCCTCTCCCTCCAAGTCAAGGGGCAGCAAGGACCAGCAGGGCAGCGGGAGCCGTCGGGGGGCAGCTGGTGCAGGCTGGGACAGCCACACCGGGCTGTTCCGACTTTCAGGGCCACTCTCTGTGGCTCAAAATGTGGCAGAGCAATGGCCATCTTCCCTACCCATAATCCTCTACGTGCTGGAACTGTTCTGGGAACCATAGAGCAGTTTAATCTTCTGCCGCATATTTATGATGGGTGGTGCTATGGCACCAGTCGCCCCACCTCCATCAGATCCGGAGGGCACTACAAGGTGCCTCTGGATGTGGATGGGATGCTGGAGCAGCCTTTTAAAGCTGCTGTCTGAAAGGTAAGTTCCCATTTTTCCATCCAATCCACAGCTGATCTCAAGGCGGAGTCCCGATATGAAATGGCCTATTGTTTAGTTCTCCCAGGAGAGGTGTAATTTGAAATCCCTAGCTCATACCATTACTCCACACCCCTCTCCCTCCCCCCCCCCCCACCCCCCCAACAACCTGGTGCTTGAATTCTTTTTCTTAGTGAAGATAAAAAAAATTCACTGATTGGAAATCTAAAATGAAACCCACATATTGCGATAACACTCAGCAGGCTGTGGAGCATCTGTGGAATGAGAAGCAGTAAATGCTTCAGAAATCCTCATGATAGGTCTCTGACCTGCAAAATTAACTTTCTTTCACTTTTCCAAGGCGGTTCTTCTGATCGGTTTGCAACACTTTTTGTTCATAGGAGACTCAACGACTGGAGATGCTGGAATGTGAGGCTGAACACAATCTGCTGGAGGAGCTCAGTGGGTCGAGCAACATCAGTGGGAGAAACAAAGAATGGTCAACGTTTTGAGATGAACCCCTTTATCAAGAATAGTTAAATGAAAAAAGAGAATCTACTGTAGACAGGGGTGGGATATGTGATTAGTGAATCAAGTAGGGGTGCAACATGATGGACAGAGGCCTGCCTAAAGGGAGAGGCAAGAAAAATGAAGGGGTGAGTGGAGGAAGAAGTCGTGCAGGGTGGTTGGGTGATTGGAAGGCAAAGGCTGCCAGTGCTTACCAAAGGAATCTGTTGAGAAGATGAGAATGTGGCATGTCGAGGGCCAAGTCACATGTGGCATGGGACCCGAGGAGGTGGTGGGAAAGAGGGCAGAAAAGGGAGAAAGGCGAAATTCAGCGGATGAAGCCCCATCAATGGGAGAAAAAGGATGGTGGACGTTTGGAGCCGAAACTTCACATATGTTCACCAATCACATATCCCACCCCTGTCTTGCAGTCGGTTATCTTTTTTCATTTAACTATTCTCGATAAAGGGGGTTCATCTCAAAACGTTGACCATTCTTTGTTTCTCCCACTGATGCTGCTCGACCCACTGAGCTCCTCCAGCAGATTGTGTTCAGCCTCACATTCCAGCATCTCCAGTCGTTGAGTCTCCTCTGAACAAAAAAAAGTGTTGCAACCCGATCAGCAGAACCGCCTTGGAAAAGTGAACTTCGGGACCGATCTCGAAAGGAGACTTTGCTCTCTCTCTCTCCTCTACCTGCCGATACGTCAACACCAATTTCACAAGCACCGCTGCTGATAAAAACGTTCATTCGTGCACGCATCCTCTCCGAGACTGATTGCCAATAACATACGAGGCGACAAATCCAACCTCCACCCGAAAACACACACACACGGGCACTTCGCCAGGACAGGGACAGACTCCACGCTGGAGAGCCAGGCAGCTGGGTCTTTTGTGGTCCGGTGAACTTGTTCGGGCCGAAGGGTCACTGGGACACCGCGTGTATTCTTCCCGGTTCCACTGCGACCGACGCCCTGGAAAACTCAAGGCCGAGGACAGTTCGCAGGGACTTCCTGAACTCCTCGTTCTTGCGGGTGTACAGGTAGGGGCTGAGCACGAAGAGCAGGGTGAAGAGCAGCCAGGCGAGGTGATGGAGCAGAGCCGGCACCGGCTCAAAGAGTCCGAAGAGCAGGACCCACAGGAAAGGCTCGGTGCTCAGAATGAAGGCGCACACGACGAAGGAGACGGAGAAGCGCGAGTTCCTGTCCTTCCTGGCCAACGGGTAGGACAGGCTCTTGATGATCTGGAAGTTCAGGACGCTGACTCTCTTCACGCTGACCTGCACCCTGCGGAGGATTTTGTAGTAGGCGCAGAGCAGCACGGCGGTCTGGCCGAGAATGGTGACGGCGGTGACAGTCGCGGTGTAAGGGCCGAGTCGCATGAAGCAGCCGCGGGAGAGGGCGGAGGCGAAGGTTGGGAGCCGAGGGCAACCCCCGAGCGGCGGGCGGGCGAAATCTTGTCCCGCCAGCCAGGGCACCAGCAGCAAGGCGGCGGCCAGCCAGGAGCTGGCGATCATCGCGGCCGCGTTCCTCCTGCGGTAGATGTCCCGGTAAGCCGCCGGCACCTTGGTGATCAGAACGTAGCGGTTGAGAGCGATGAGCGAGTGCGAGAAGAGCGAGGCGAGCAGCCCGAGGAAGAACAGCCCCGCCGCGAAGGTGCGGTAAGCGGCCGCGGGGGCGGCTGCCGGCGGCGGCTGAGCCAACGCCACCGCTTGCTGGGGCATCCACAGGGCGCAGACCAGCAGGTCAGCGGCGCACACGTTGACGATGAAGGCGTTGCTGGTGCTGCGGAGCTTCCTGACCGAGGAAACCAGGTAAATGACCAGGAGGTTTCCCGAGCTCCCAGCCACGGCGAGCAGCGCATAGGTCACCGCCCAAGGGATGTTCTCACTTAAAGCTCCATCACAACAGGTCGAAGTGTTGGAAAAGTTGCCCATGCTGTAAGGCTCCCGGTGTGTCCGTCTGTGTGGCGCCTAAAGGGACCGATAGTTTGCTGACTCGGTCGAGAGAGAGTGGTCCAAGAAGGCAACGCGTGCGCACTCGGCTCTCGCTCTACCTGAGGAGGGGGTGGAAATTGCAACCACACCGATCACATCGCTGGTCTGCGGCAGCAGCTTTGGGAGCCACATCACCACCAGTGTCAAGGGCACAAATCTGCCAGAAGCAGACCCACTGTCCATGTCCCAACTGGTCCCAGTGCCTCTGTCACTAATATTCCCCGTGACGACCAGCCTCCAATTCCACTGTCCCTGTCACTACCAGCCCCAATGCCCTATCACTTCCAGCTCCAGTGCCCCATCACTACCAGTCCCAGTGCCCCATCACTTCCAGTCCCCGGTTACCTGTTACTGCTGGTAACTGTGCCCCTGTCACTAACAGTCTCTGCTCCCTATCACCTCTAGCCCTATTGCCCATCACCTCCAGCCCCAGTACTAACTGCCTCAGTGCTCCTGTCTCTTATAGCTCCAGTCACTCAGAACTGAGGTAATAGTGTCTCCCTTACCATCAAGGCTGCATTTAGTTAAGTGTGGCATCAATATAATATATAATTATTAATCAGTGAATATATTTAAGACAAGGATATTTACAAAGTAGGGGAATTTAGGGATATGGGGGGGGGGGGGGGTGGGGGAAAGCAGCCATGAGCTCATTGAATGATGGAGCAGACTTGACAGACCGGACGGCCTATTCTTGCTCCTATTTTTATGTAAGCCAATGAACACCAAGTGGAAAAAGCTCCAATGGGAAAAAAAAGATAGTTGTGTTTGTGGTGTTAATAATTCAAGCTCAAGGTAATGGAGTTCCTGAAGGTGGCATCTATCTTCATATGCTTTATCAATGACCTTTCCATCAAAATGTCAGAAATGGGAATGTTTCATGGTGCAAGTAAACACCGTCCCCACTAAGTTCCCCTCCATGTTGCATACTATGGTAATTTGGACATGCAATATATCACCATTTGAAATCATGGAATACCCAAGAGCACCCTATGACCAACACTACCAGAAACCCCGTACCAGAACAAGACAGCAGCTCATCACTACTCAGAGAAATGGGCAATGAATGCTCCTGTGTCACTGGCACAATCATCTCTAACCTCATGTAAAGCAATGGACCTTGTCTCACCCCTGCCACTAGCAACAAACCATTTTTATTAGGTCAATCCAAAAGGTAGCCAATGTGGCATTGCACATCACTGACGGCAGGTGAACATCACTGATGGCAGGTGAACTGGCTTTGCGTGTTACAGCTGTGACAGCGGAGCAGCTGTGTCAAGATGGTGCCACCGGGGTCACCTTTTCTGCTGGCTGGGTCGGGTCCACATGCACATGGGGCAACATCATGACATGGTTTCTGGTGCAAGGCAGGGACTTACTCATGGCCTTAATAAGGGAAGTTTCAATAAACAACTGGAGTGCAAATGAGCCCACCAATTACTGGTCTCATTCTTCCCAACTCCATTTAGCTGCCACTACATTGGTGACCCCAACAGGTCCAGATGCCTCTGGATTCAACAGTATGGATCCTGCAGCAGTCAGTACAATCGCCCTCAAATTCCCGTTTCTGGACACTTCGCCCATGCACTTGGTTTGGACAGAGGCACAGTTCCAGATAAAGCAGATAACCTCCAACTCCACCATGTCATCGGATCCCTGGACCAAGAAACCACAGCCAGAGTGGATAACCTCATACAGAACCCACCGGAGGAAGGTAAATACTCTGCATTGAAGGCGCTGCCCATCAGCATCTATGGGGTCTCCAGACATCAGAGAGCAGTCAGGCTCATGCACCTGAATGGCTTAGGGGACAGAATGCCATCTGCCCTCATGGATGAAATGCTCATGCTGGCAGAGAGCCACAAGCCCTGCCTTATGTTTGAACAAGGGTAGGAAAAGGAAGCTGTGGTAATTGAATGCATGACTGAAGAGTTGATACAGGGAGCAGGGGTTCAGATTTGTGAATTATTGGTATCTCTTCTAGGAAGGTCTGACCTGCACAGAAAGGATAGGCTGCACTTGTTGTGGAGAGGGACCAATATCCTAGCAGACAGGTTTGCTAGAGTAGCTGGGGAGGGTTTAAACTAATTTGGCAGTGGGGTGGAAACCAGAATATGAGTCCAGAGAATAGGGCAGAAGGTGGAAAGGATGTGTGTAGGTTTGTGAAAGACAGACAGGGGAGGAAGCATAAATGTAGTCAGTTGGAGGGTTTGAAGTTAGAGCATGGATCAGTACATGAAATTATAATGTTGATACAGAGATTTGGCTGGCAGGACAGGATTGGCTGTTGCAGGTACCAGGGTTTTAAAATGAATAGAATGGGAGGCAAGAGAGGGGGAGAGTAGCATTATTGGTCAGGGATAGTATCACGGTTGTAGAAAGGGAGGACGCTGTAGAGGGGGTGTCAACTAAGTCAGTGTGGTGGAAGTAAGAAATAGGGAGTGAGCTATCACTGCAGTGGCAGTAGTCTAGAGGCCTCCAAGTGGCCCCCAGGACACTGAGGAACAGATAAATAGACAGATTTTAGAATGGTGCAGAAATAACAGGGAAACTTCAATTTTCAAAGTATTGACAGGTACCTCCTTACTGCAAGATTGATAGATGGGACAGAATTTTTCAGGTGTGTCCAAGAAGGATTCCTGATACAGTAGGTGCGCAAGCCAACTAGAGGAGAGGCCATACTGGATTTAGTACTGGGAGTTAGTACTGGTCAGGTGACAGATCCCTCAGTGGGTGAGCATTTTGGAGATAGTGACCACATCAACAAGGAAAAAGCAGACAAAATGGAAACGTTTTTAATTGGGGAAGGGCTAATGATGATGGGATGAGACTGGAACTAGGGTGAGGAAATTGAGAACAGATGTTCACAGGAGTAAGCACAGAAGTAATGTGGAGGATGTTTAGGGACTATTTGTATGGAGCTCTGGATAGGTTTGCCCCACTGAAACAGGGAAAAGATGATAGGAAGGGGAACTATTTTGTGGTTGAGAAAACAGGTGAAACAGCTGGTTGAGAAAGGAGGAAGTATACATTAAATTTAGAAAGGCTAAAAAATAGGAAAGGCACATAAGAATTATATCGTAGCCAGGAAGAAACTTATGAAAGGAGAGCTCAAAGGAGGCACAAGAAGACCTTGGCAAGTAGGATTAAGGAAAACCCTAAGGCATTCTATATGAAGAACAGAAAGATGATGAGAGTGAAGGTAGGGCCGCTTAAAGGAGGCAGTGTGCCTGGAGGCAGAGGAGGTTGGGGAGGTCCAAAATGATTACTTTGCTTATCGGTGAAGGTGAGCTCAATTCACTCATGTGCTGCACCATGTTGAGATTAGGTAAGTACTGGATCTTCTTACAAACATTAGGATTGATAAGTCCCTGGGGTTGGACAAGATATACCCCTTCTTGCTTTGGGAAGGAAAGAGATGGCTGGGATGATGGCCATGGTCTTTGCATTTCTCCTTAACTACAGGGGAGGTGCCAGAGGATTGGAGAAAGGCAAAAAAAAAGTAATAGGGAGAATCCTGGGAATTATAGGCCAGTGAGTCTTATATCAGTTGTGTGCAAACTATTGGAGAGGATTCTTAAGGACAGTATTTATGAGTATTTGGAGAAGTACAGTCTTTTCAGGGATAGTCAGCATGGCTTTTCAAGGGGAAGATCGTGCCTCACAAGCCTAATAGAATTATTTGAGGAGGCTGCAAAAGAAATTGATGAAGGCAGGGTGGTAGATGTGATGTATATGGATTTTAGTAAGGCATTTGACTAGGTCTCCCATGAGAAACTCATTCAGGAAGTCATGAGCCATGGGATTCATGGAACCTTGGTGGCGTGAATTCAGAATTGGCTTGCCTGTAGAAAGCAGAGAGTTGTGGTGGGTGGAAAGTATTCTGTCTGGAGGTCAGTGACTCGTGGAGTTCTGCAGGAATCTGTTATGGGACCCCTGGTCTTGGTGATTTTTAATAATGACCTAAATGAAGAAGTGGAAGGATGAGTCAGTAAATTTGTGGTTGGTTTGGAGGAGTTGTGGATAGTGTTGAGGCTTATCAAAGGTTACAAAAGGATATAGACAGAATGCAGAGTTTGGCGAAAAGTGGTAGATGGTGCTCAATCTGGGTAAGTACAAGATGATACATTTTGCGAAGCCATCGCTGAAGGCTGAGTACAGGTTAATGGTCATATGTTAAACAGTGTGGAAGAACAGAGGAAGCTTGAGGTCCAAATCCATACATCTCTCAAGTTTGCTCCACAGGTTGATAGAATACTTAAGAAAGCCTATAGTATGCTGGACCTCATAAGTCAGGGGATTGAGTTGGGAGTCGAGAGGTCATGTTGCAACTCTTCAAATCTCTGGTAAAACCACACTTGGAATATAGGAAGGATGTGGAAACTATGGAGAGGGTGCAGGAGAGATTTACCAAGATGTTGCCTGGATTGGAAAAAAAAGTCTTATGAGGCAAGGTTAGTAGAGCTGAGATCTTCTTTTCTGGAGTGAAGAAGAATGAGAAGTGACTTGTGAGGTCAACAAGATTCTGAGAGGCATAGTTAAGGTAGATAGCCAGTGCCTTTTCCCAGAGTATGAATAGCACACACCAGGGGATATTTCTACAAAGTGAAAGGAGGAACATTTAGGGGAGACATCAGGAGTAATTTTTTTTCACAGAGAGTTGTGGGATCCTGGAATGCATTACCTTGGGTATTTAAGAGGCTCTTAGACAGGCACATGGATGAAATAAAAATAGAGGGTTATGAGGATGGAAAGGTATAGATTTTTTTGGTAGCAATATATAGTCAGCACAACATCAAGGGCTGAGCAGCCTGTATTATGCTGTAATATTCTATTTTCCCCAGACATGGAAGGTGATGGCCAGGTGGATGGGAGGATGAGTTGGTGAACACCTAGTGAAGTCGTGCACTTCTTCCATTACTTATGATTTAGACTTGATGAGTCCAGTAGCCTCCTTCTCTGTTGCAGGGAAATATGAAATGTGGAAGTACTATCTGCTCCCAAGGCATTTTTATGGGTTATTTTTTGGATCTGGGCTTCTTGGTAGTCGGAGGCTGCAGAGAGGCTGGCCTGGCTAGTAATGACTGAGTAATGGTTGATGTGGGGATCAAAATATTCCTCCCAGGAGACATTGTGCCTATCTGTCCATCATGAGTTCATCCCATTCTTGATTCTTAATGGTAGGGCCTGGAGTGTTTGAGCTATAAAGCACTGGAGAACCTTATGCAAGACTGTCAATGAGTCGGTGACTCCCCTGTGTTCTCTCTATCCACCATCAATTCTTTAGGTTCCAGCTTTTCCATTTCCCTTAATCTTCCAACCATCCTACCTGGTTATTGTTGAGGTGATAATGATAATACTTTAACATTGGCATAAAAAATTCAAGATCAAAATATGTATTTTATCCTGCTTTCATCATTATTCCTTCATGCTGTTATATTTTTGATTTTATTTAATGTCTTCTATGTCTTTGCATTTGGGTTGAATTTGATTGTATCATCTGGGTGCCAGCATATGTTAAAATGAATAACCAAAAAAATCACATTTTGCTAAATTTAGACGAGGCAGGAAGAGCTCTGTCAATCTTGTTGGAATGAATAATCACACTCAATAAAATTCTGTTTTCAACCTACTTCAAAATATGTACTCTGCTGGAAACAACTTCTAATTAATTAAAATAATAAATTAGACAGATGATTTTAATTAACATTGAAGTGAAGTTACACATTTTGCCTTGGTCCTATTTTGGTATATGTTAAATATTCGAGTACTTGGTTTTCTGTCTTTTATAGCACATTACATAAAGATGCTCAAAGTAGAAAACTGTGAAGTGATATTTACTTTAAAAATCTGTAAAGGTCACAAGATTACATTTGTTGTGAAGCAGGAAAGCATGCACAAATGGGTCATTGCTTTCAATACTATATTTGCCAAACTCAACAGAATTCTTCGAACATTACATCTCATATTTATAGCTTCATTTACTCTGAGTCACCAGGTCAACTTTATTGCAGAAGTTTAGTGGAAGCTCCACACCTCTGAAGGTACCCATTAAGTGGAGTTCTCCAATGTATGAATTTAACTCTTGGTAGGAAAGCAATCATTAAAAGACTTGGCTCCATTGTTATAGTCTAAAGGCAATGAATACTACACAGTAGCACTCAGATCTGTGATGAAATGCATTAAGAGGTTGGTCATGCCCAGAATTAACTCCTACCTAAGTAAAGATTGGTTATCCTTCCACCACAATTGCTCCACAGCTGTTGTAATCTCACTGGCTCACCACTCAACCTTGGATCACCTAGACAACAGCAACACTTACATCAGGCTACTCGTCATAGACTACACCTCAGCTTTCAACATCATCACACCTTCAGTACTGGTCTGTAAGCTTCAAAACCTGAGCCCCTGCACCTCCCTCTGCAACTGGATCCTTGTCTTCCTCATTGGAAGACCACAGTCAGAGAGAATCAGTAACAACATCTCCTCCTCACTATCAACACAGACACATCTCAAGGTTGTGTGCTTAGCCCACTGCTCTACTCTCTCTACACCCATGACTGTGTGCGAGATTCAATTCAAATGCCATCTACAAACTTGCCAATGACCCTAAGGTCATCGGCATAATCTTTGATGGCAATGAGGAAAATTACAGGAGCGAGTTAGATCAGCTAGTTGAGTGAAGTGACAAAAAAACACTCGCATTCATTGTAAGTAAAACTAAGGAAGTGATTGTGGACTTCAGGTAGGGAAAACCCAGAAGAATGCAAACCAGCCCACATTGAGAGGTCACCAGTTCAAATTCCTGGGTATCAACATCTCTGAAGATCTATCCTGGGGCCTTCATGTGGATGAAATCATGAAGGAGGTTCACCAGTGGTTAAACTTTGTTAGAAGTTTCTGGAGATTTGGTATGTCACCAAGGACTCTTTCAAATTTCTTTATGTGTACCATGGCAATCATTCTGACTGGTTGCATCACTGTCTGGAATGGAGGTGCCAATACACAGGACAAGTAAAAGCTATAGAGTTTTGAACTCAGTCAGCACCATCATGGGCATTGGTCTTCACTCCATTAAAAACCTCTACAAGATTTATATATACATAATGGTTCTATAAGTATATTAAGAATAAAAGGATAGTAAGGGACAAAATTGGTCCCATAGAGGATCAAAGTGGTCAACTATGTGTGGAGCTTCAAGAAATGGGGGAGATCTTAAATAGTTATTTTACATCAGTATTTATTCAGGAAACTGGCATAGTGGAAAAGGAAGGAAGGGAAACAAACAGAAGAGTCATGGAACAGATGGAGATTAAAGGGAAAGAGGTGCTTGCTGCCTTACAGTAAATAAATTACCTGGGCCAGATATGATTTTCCCTCAGACCTTGAGGGAGACAAGTATAGAAATTTCAGGGGCCCTGGTTGATATATTCAAAATGTCCTTAGCCATGGGTGAGATGCCAGAGGATTGGAGGGTAGCTCATGTTGTCCCGTTGTTTAAAAAGGCTCAAAAAATAAACCAGGTAATTATAGGACAGTGAGCCTGACATTATCAGGAAGTGGATGAAGGAAAGGTTGTGGATGTTGACTACATGGAATTCAGTAAAGCCTTTGACAAAGTCCCACATGGGAGATTTGTTCAGAAGGTTATGACACTAAGTATTCAAGGAGAGCTGGTAAACTGGATTTGAAATTGGCTGTGTGGGAGAGGCAGACTGTGGTAGTGGATTGGTTGCTTCTTATATTGTAGGCCTGTGATCAGTGGTGTGCCTCAGGGATCCATGTTGGGGCCATTGTTGTCTCTTGTCTATATCAATGATCTGGATGATAGAGGTAGTGAATTGGATCAGCAAGTTTGCTGATGATACTAAGATAGGAGGCGCTGTTGACAGCAAGGAAGGTTATCAAAGCTTGCAGAGGGATCTGGACCAGCTGGGAGAATGGGCCAGAAAGTGGCAGATGGAGTTTAATGCAGACAAGTGTGAGGTGATGCATTTTGGAAGGGCAAACCAAGGTAGGACAAGGTAGGGCACTAAGGAGTGCAGAGGAGCAGAGGGATCTAGGAGTGTAGATACATCGTTCCCTGAGGTTATGTCGCATGTGGATAGGGTTGTAAAGAAAACTTGTGGTATCTTAACCTATATAAATCAAAGTATTGAGTATAGGAGTTGGGATGTTATACTGAAGTTGTATAAGACATTGGTGAGGCCAAATTTGAGTATTGTGTGCAGGTCTGGTCACTTAACTACAGGAAGGATATCAATAAGATTGAAAGAGTGCAGAAAAGATTTACTAGGATGTTGGTGGGTCTTCAGGCGTTAAGTTACAGGGAAAGATTAAACAGATTAGGGCTTTATTCTTTGGAGTGAAGGAAAATGAGAGATTTGATCAAGGTTTACAAGATTATGAGAGGTATAGGCAGTGGATGCAAATAGGCTTCTTCCACTGATTTGGGGAGATAAATATGAGAGGTTATAGTTTTAAGCTGAAGGGGGAAAGGTTTAGGGGGAACATTAGGGGTGTGGTGAATGTTTGCCAAGCTGCCTGTCTCCCCTCTGGCGAGCCTTGCTGTACCAACATTGGCTGTGCATTATCTCTACTGTTAAGGACACTCCCCTTGGATATAACTGTATATGCACCTATTGTCTTTCATTATTGTACCATGAGTTTCTGCTTATAAAAGCCATGATTATTGTTTGACCACATCGTCTTTGTCTACCTCATCAACTGTCACTTCAATTTTATTAGCAGAAATGGATGCAGCCCTCAAGCCAGAGCGGCTGATAATCAACCCGTCTGCTCCGAGGGCCAGAGAAATTTTCAACCACTGGATTGCTTGTTTCGATTACTACATGGCTCGAAACAACGTAGTCGATGAGGCAATAAAGTGGGGCCACCTGAACTCTCTGCTGCGTGAGGTCCCTTTCGCCATAATGCAAGGAGCTACCACTCTGGCTATAGCCCGGGAACATCTCACTGCTTACTATGCAGTGCCACGGAATGTGGTGCTTGCTCGACACCAGTTGCTGACTAGACGCCAGAAACCCGGGGAAAGTGATGCTGCCTATGCACTGGCCCTCGACTCGCTGGCAAACGAATGTGATGTCAGGGCAGTCAATGTGCAACAACACCGCAATGCCTTGAAGCTGGATGCTTTTGTCAACGGAATGACTCCAGTTACGTCTGACAGAGGCTGCTGGAGAAGGAGCCCTTAACCTACGACCTGGCAGTCACTCTAGCCAAAACACTGAGAAGTGCCATGTGGTCCAGTGAAATGCTAGAAACTGAAAAGGAAACATCCAGGAGGTGCTGGAACCCCAAAGGAAAGAAATGGGCGAACTCCTGAAAAATGCTACTTTTGTGATAAGAGCTGGCACCCCAGACAGAAGTGTCCGGCTCGATTTGCTACCTGCAGCTATTGTGGGAAACTCAGCCACTTCGCTCAAGCGTGTAAGGCAAAAAGTACTCCCACTGATAAGAAGAAGAAGAGAAGCACCAAGAAAATGAGTCCTGGAGCTGCAGGAATGGAAGACAACTGTGAAAAGGGGGAATCTTCAGACGAGCAGGCTGAATCGACTTCAAGTAACGGCGAGGTGAGATCCCCTGTGAATGCTCAATTGACTGTAAAGCTTGGGGAATGTTACGGACTGGAACGGTCGACTATGAAGGGGAAGGTGAATGGTGAGACTCTTGATTGTCTAATAGACTCTTGGAGTACTGACAGCTACGTCCATGAGAAAGTTGCCAGAGCCTTAAATTTGCGGAGATATCCAGCAAACCGAAAGATATCGAAGGCTTGTAGTGAACTTACAAAAACTGTACGGGACAAGTGTAAAGTTACTTTAAATTTGCAGGGACATTGCCTTGCTGATGTGTGGCTCTTTATTATGCCGGAGCTCTGCGCCCCTGTGTTACTGGGGTTAGATATTCAATCTCAGATGAACAGAGTAGTGTTAAATTTCGGTGGGTCACTACCCACACTTACCATCCCCCGCGCTAGTTACTGCAGTCTGTCCGTATTAAAGATCAAAGCTCCTTCCCTTTTCAGTGATTCATTCCCTGAGTGTCAGCCGATTGCCACTAAGAGCAGTTCTTACAGCAAAGAGGATCGTGAGTTTATCAAAGCGGAGACCCAGAGACTGCATAAAGAGGGAGTAATTGAACCTAGTAAGAGTCCGTGGCGAGCCCAAGTGGTAGTCGTGAAAAATCACTCTAAGAGACGACTGGCTATTGACTACAGCCAGACAATCAACCGTTACACTAACCTGGATGCCTAATCCTGCCACGCATCAATGAAATGATTAATCAGATAGCGCAATACAAAATGTACTCCACCTTCGACCTCAAAGCAGCTTATCACCAAATCCCCATTAAGAAAAGGGAACTACCCTATTGGCTTTTGAGGCTGATGGGGGAGGGGGGGGTTATATCAGTTTAAAAGGATACCTTTTGGGGTCACTAATGGTGTGTCCATGTTTCAGAGGAAAATGGATAAGATTGTTAGGACGTATGAGATACAGGGTACGTTTCCCTATCTGGATAATGTCATTATCTGTGGGAAAACACAGGCTGAGCATGACAACAACTTAAAGAAATTTTTAGCAACAGCTAAAGAACTCAACCTTACATTTAACGAGGGCAAATGTGTGTTCAACGTGACGGAGCTACCCATTCTGGGCTACATTGTCCGCAAGGGCGAAAACCGCCCCGACCCGGAAAGAATGGCCCCCCTTAAGAAGTTACCACCCCCAGACTCAGCAAAAGCCCTTAAAAGATGTATGGGATTCTTTTCCTACTACTGCAAATGGGTTCGAGATTACGCCACGAAGGCATGCCCTCTGTTTGACACTTAATCTTTTCCTCTTTCTCCAATGGCCTTGAAGGCTTGAGAGAGAATTAAAGCTGATATTGCCAAAGCTGCACTCTCGTCCATTGACGAGGATGTCCCGTTCCAAGTGGAAACAGATGCCTCAGATTGTGCCTTGGCAGGAACCCTTGATCAAAACGGCAGACCTGTGGCATTCTTCTCCCGCACGTTACGCCGACCTGAACTTAAACATCCTGCCATTGAAAAAGGACCCCAGGCTATTATTGAAGCTGTTCACTACTGGAGACACTTTCTAGCCGGCAGAAAATTTACTCTTGTAACAGATCGGAAATCTGTAGCCTACATGATCAGTACTAAACACAAAAATAAAATCAAGAATGATAAGATGGCACGCTGGCGAATAGAACTCTCAACTTATAATTATGAGATCCAGTACAGACCAGGAAGGTTAAATGATCCCTCTGACGCATTGTCACAATCTGCTGCTGGTGCTCAGCTGGAGGGGCTAAAAGAGATCCATAGCAGAATGTGCCACCCAGGAGTCACAAGGTTCTTCCATTACATAAGGGCTAACAACCTTCCTTACTCTCTGGAAGAAGTCAGGAAACTGACTAAAAGCTGTCCCGTTTGTGCAGAATGCAAATCGCAATACTTCAAAGCTCTGGAGGCCACTCTTATCAAGGCAACCCGACCTTTTGAGAGGATTAGTTTAGATTTTAAAGGACCATTACCTTCCAACAACAAAAATGTATATTTCCTTACTGTAATTGATGAATATTCCAGGTTTCCCTTTGCGATAACCTGCCCTGACATCTCATCAGCGTCTGTCATTAAGTCACTTGACAGAATTTTCAGCATTTTTGGTTTTCCCAATTACATTCATACTGATAGGGGCTCAGCATTCATGAGCGCTGAACTGCGGCGAGCCCTGCTACGGAAGGGGATTGCTACCAGCCGTACCACGAGCTACAACCTGAAGGGCAATGGGCAGGTCGAAAGGGCTAATGCTACAGTCTGGAAGACTGTTAATCTTGCTTTAAAAACACATGGTTACCCTGTTACCCGGTGGCAGGAGGTGCTGCCTGAGGTGCTACATTCTATTTGGTCATTATTGTGTACTGCAACAAATCAAACACCTCATGAACTTATGTTTGCCTTTCCTCGGAAATCAGGAACTGTGATGGTCTGGCTAGCCTGTTTATCTAAGCCTGGAACCATATTGCTGAAGTGCCACGCTCGGGCGCGTAAAACAGACCCCCTAGTTCAACCAGTTCAGCTACTTCATACCAACCCCAACTACGCTCATGTTAAATTCCCAGATGGGAATACTGACACTGTACCCCTAAGAGATCTGGCCTCACCTGGTTTGCCCCTTCCTCACACGCCTACTCAGAGTGAGCCTGAGAAATTGGACTCTGCCCCCCCAGCCTGTGACCCCTAGTAAACTTTCAGGGCCATGCTGAGGCTCCACTGCCTCACGCTGGTGATTCTGGAGCGGTTCCAGAAGTCAGTCCTTCCCACACTGCAGACCCAGGAACTGTACCAGTTCCCAAGGTTGTAAAGGAACCACCTGTTTTGAAATGAAGTACCAGAATTCGTAAACAACCTGATAGGCTGACATATTCATAAAACATCTCATTATATTTTGATTGCTTGCTAGATACTGGCGTATTTTGGCTGTTAGAGTATTCTCAATGCCAAACATGGTATCCATGTATTGCTTGCTTCAGTCTTTCCTAGCAGCTGTCCTTTTAATTTTAACCTTTCTTCTGCCGGGGGGGAGACTGTGGTGAATGTCTGGCAAGCTGCCCGTCTCCTTTCTGGTGAGCCTTGCTATTCTAACATTGGCTGTGCATTATCTCTACTGTTAAGGACACTCCCCTTGGGTATAACTGTGTATGCACCTATTGTCTTTCATTATTGTACCATGAGTTTCTGCTGATAAAAGCCATGATTATTGTTTGACCACATCGTCTTTGTTTATTTCATCAACTGGCACTTCAATGGGGAAGTTTTTCATTCAGAGGGTAGTGAGATTGTGGAATGAGCTGCCATCTGATGTGGTAAATGTGGGCTCGATCGTGCGTTTTAAGAATAAATTGTATAGGTACATGGATATGAGAGGACTCAAGGGTTTTGGCATGGGAGCAGGTCAGTGGGACTAGGGAAATGATGGTCACCACAGACTAGTGGAGTCAAATGGCCTGTTTTCTGTGCTGTAGTGTTCTATGGTTCTATGTTCTAAGAGACGATGCCTCAAGAAAGCAGCCTCTATCATCAAGGACCCTTACCACCCAGGCCATGCCCTCTTCATAGGGAACTCTATAGTCAGAGGAACAGACAGGAAATTTCTCAGGTTGCAAAATAGACCCCAGGATAGTGTGTTGCCTCCCAGTTGCTCGGGTCCAGGATATTCCTGAACAGGTGCAGAATATTCTTAAGGGAGAGGGTGAACTATCAGAGGTCATGGTACATATTGGTTCCAATAACATAGGGAGGAGTGGGGTAAAGGTCTTGCAAAGCAAGTTGAGGAAGTTAGGAAAGAGACAAGAGAAGGACCTCCAAGGTGGCAATCTATGTTTATTCATGAGCTAGGGAAGGTCAGAATAGGAAGACATTGCAGACAAATATGTGGCTGAAGAGATGGTGCAGAGGGCAGGGCTTCAGGTTCATGGATCATTGGAACCTTTTCTGGGGAAGGTGACCTGTACAAGTGGGATGGGGTTGCACCTAAACTTGAGGGGAATCAATCTTCTGGCTTGGGAAGTTTGTTTATGCTCTTTGGGGGGGGGGTGAGGGTTGGTTAAATTAGATTTGGGAGGGGGGGTAGGAACCAAGGTGAAGAAACAGTGGAAGAGGTAGTTGGCATACAGTAGGGACAGCTGGCAGGGAGTTTGTGTGGAAGGACAGGGCAAAATTGTGGCCATGGGGACATGTTGCAATGCAACAGGGACAGAGAGTCAGATATAACAAATAAAAGGTTTTGTATTTAAATGCATGCATCATAAGGAATAAAATGGATGACCTTGTAGTCCATCTACAGATTGGCAGGTATGATGTGCCCATCACAGAGTTGTGGCTAAAAGATGGATATCATTGGGAGTTGAATGTCCAAGGATACACAGAGATATGCAGAGGGAACCATGTGGTTCTGTTGGTAAGGAACAAGATTTAAATCATTAGAACAAGGTGACATAGGATCAAAATATATAGAACCATTGTGGATTGAATTAAGAAATGGTAAGGGTAAAAAGACAATGTTGGCTATTATATACAGTAGCCAGAATGTGGACAACAAATTGCAATAACAGATAGAAAAGACATGTCAGAAGGGCATTGTGATGGTAACCATTGGGGATTTAACATGATTTAAAATAGATTGGGAAAACCAGATTGAGACTGGATCTCAACAGAGTGATTTTATTAAAAAAAGTCTACAAAATGGCTTTTTAGAGCAGCCTGTTGATGACCCTATGAGGGGATCGGGTGTTGTGTAATGACCCGAGGAGATTAGAGAGCTTAGAGTAAAGGAACCATTAGGGGGCCATGATCACAATACGAATGAGTTCAATTTGAGATTTAACGAGAAGAAACTAAAGTCAGATGTGTTGGTATTTCAATGGTGTAAAGGGAATTACAATGGCAAGAGAGAGGAATCAGCAAAAGTAGGTTGGAAGGGGACACTAGAAGGTAAGATGGCAGAGCATTTGATGGAGTTTTTGCAGAAATAGGGAATATCCAGGATAGATATATACTAAAAAAGAGGATATATTCAAATTGAAAAATGTCACCACTGTGGCTGACAAGGGAAGTCAAATATAAAAGAGAGGGCTACAAGGAAGCAAAAATTAGTGGAAAGTTAGAGGATTGGGAGGTTTAAACAACTTAGAGAAGGTAACTAAAAAACCCATAAGGAGGGGAAAACATGGTGTGAAAATAGGCTAGCAAATAATATTAATGAAGATACAAAAAGCTTCTTCATAAAGTGAAAGTAGATATAGGACCACGAGAAAATGACGCTGGAGAAATAATAATGAAAAGCAAACTGATGTCAGAGGACTAAATGAATATTTTGCATCAGTCCTCACTGTGGATGACACCAGCATTGTACTGGATATCGTAAGGTATCAGGGATGGGAACTGAGTGCAATTACTAATTCAAGGTGCTCAGAAAGATGAGTGGTTTAAGGGTGCCTCTCAGGTTCTGAAAGAAGTAGTAGTAGATTGTGGAGGCATTGGTAATAATCTTTCAGGAATCAATAGATTCTGGCATAGTACCAAAGGACTAGAAAATCACAAATGTCACCACTATTCAAGAAAGGGGGGAAGGAAGGGAGCAGAAAGGAAATTAGAGGCCAGTTAGTCTGACATAGTGGTTGGGAAGATGTTTGAGACAATTGTAAAAGATAAGGTTACAGAAAACTTGGAGACACATGACAGAATTGACCTAAGCAAGCATGATTTTCTTCAGGGAAAATTTGTCTGACAAACCTATTGGAATTCTTTGAGGAGATGACGGCAGGCTGGATAAAGGAGATACAATGGATGTTGCCTATTTTGATTTTCAAAAGGCATTTGACAAGGTGCAACACATAAGAGCTAATGGTATAACAGGAAATATACTACCATGGGTACAGCATTGGCTGATTGGCAAGAAGGGAAGAGTAGGAAAACAAAGATCATATTCTGATTGGCTGCCAGTTGCTAGTGGTTTTCCACAGGGGTTGGTGATGGGACCGCTTCTATTTATGTTGAATATTCACGATTTAGATTATGGAATGAATGGCTTTGTGGCCAAGTTTGTAGACAATACGAAGGTAGGTGGAGGACAGGTAGTGTAGAGGAAACATGGAGGCTGCAGTCGGACAGACAGATTGGGAAAATGGGCAGAGAAGTAGCAAATGAGATATAATGTTGGAAAGTGTAGTCATGCACTTGGGTAGAAAAAAAAAGGACACACTATTTTTCAAGTGGGGAGAAAATTAAAAGTACCCAGATGCAAATAGATCTGGGAGTCATCGCCAAGTTAGACTGGAGGTAAACTTGCAGGTTGAGACGGTGCTGAAGAAGGCAAAAGCAATGCTGCCATTCAAGAGGAATAGAATATAAGAGCAGGGATGTGATGTTGAGACTTTATAAGGCACTGATGATACCTCACTTGGAGTATTGTGAGCAGTCTTGGGCTCCTCATTTAAGAAAGGATGTGCTGATATTGGAGAGGGTTTAAAGGAGGTTCTCTAGAATGATTCCAGGAATGAAAGGATTATCATATGAGGAGCGTTTGGCAGCTCTTGGCCTGTATTAATTGGAATTTAAGAGAATGAGGGGGAAGGAACCTCAATGAAACATTTTGAATGTTGAAACGCACAGATAGAGTAGATGTAGAAAGGTTGTTTCCCATAATTGGATAGTCTAGGACAAGAGGGCACAACTTCAGGATTAAAGGGCATTCACTTAGAACAGAGATGAATAAGAATTTCTTCAGCCAAAGGGAGTTGTGGAGGCCAGGTCATTGGGTGTATTTAAAGCAGAGATTGATAGTTCTTATTTAGCCATGGCATCAATGGTTAGGGGAGAAGGCTGGGCAGTGGAGCTGGGTGGGAAAATGGATCAGCTCATGATTGAATGGCAATGAAAATTCAAAGGGCTGAATAGCCCATTTCTGTTCCTGTGTCTTATGAATTTGTGGTCTCTTCTCACTCCTATCATGAGGAATGAGGTACAGGAGCCTGAAGACAAAGAGCTAATGATAAAAAAAAACAGCTTCAACCCCTGTGACATCAGATTTATGAATGGATAATGAACCACTGACAGTACCTCACTTTCAGTTCTTTGGCACTAATTTATTTATTTTTAAAAAATGTAATTCATAGCAATTTTTTCATCTGTAATGTTGCCGCAAACAACAAAGTTTGTGACACGTTCGTAATATTAAATTCTATTTCTAAACAGTGCATGACCTTTTCTGAGGATTCCAAGACTTTGAGAAACATCTCAAAATGTAGAGGCAGATTTGTTTGTTATGAAATAAGAAATCACTTTCACATCCAATCGCAGAAAATTTTGACACATTTATCTGCCAATGGTATCTGATGCCAGGGCAAATGCTAATTTTTTATATTTGTGTAACCACAGGTAGAAACAGCAGCAGGGTATAGCAGGGGTGTGGATTGAAGGTACTGATATGCCATAATCTGTTATTTTGTTCTCAGAACAGTGATTATTTGAAAAACGACAGTAAAGGAAGCTATTCAAATTGATAATATGAGTGATGTCAGATGGGTATACAAAAAAAAATATCTTAGTAGCCTAACAACTTGGCTAAACTTTTCCTTGGCAGATTAAACACATCTGCTGCTAAAATGAGGATGTGCTGTTATGTGTTACCACATTCTCTCAACTCTATAATAGTTTCAATTTAATGTATATGCTCAAATTATGTAAGAATTACTTTCTGATTTAGCAGAAAATCTATCACTTTGAATGTAAATTTATCAGTCTGCTATCTTTCACTGGATGGTCAACCATTTCTTATAAATTGGATTTGTTTGTTTTCAGAAATTAATGAAAGTTATCCGGATACCTTGAGTTCTTGTACTTGTTTGTGAATTTGTTTTTGTTAGTTTAATGATTTTGATAAATAACTGGCAGAGATTATAGCTAGAGATTGTATAGATTGGGAAGATTTCAAGCAAAAAGTGATTTCTTGGTAATGGACATAACCCATTACATTTGTACTTTAGTTTTTCAGTTTGAGCTTGATTAAGATCAGTGCCCAAAGCTGATATAAAGTTGGGATCAAGCTTCCTTTCAAGATTTTTTTTCATGGAGGGTTAAGTGATGTAGGGAGAGTCGGAGGAGGTAGAATCCCAGAGCTCTGAGGCTCATAAGAAAATAAACTGAGAAAAAAACTTCAAAAGAATCGCCAAAATACCTGTAATGGATGTGGGAAGACGTCTGGAACAGAACAATGACCAAAAAAAGCAAACTCACAAGCAAGAACACTACGGAATCAGCGTTGAAACTGGAAACCTGACTCGAGGTGCCTTATGGTGGGGAAAATGGCAGGGCTGCATCAAAGCCCACTAAGGGAGTCAACTCTCCAATTGAACAACCCGCCCAGCAAAAGAGACAGGACCCAGGAGGAGATATTGCCCCAGACCGGCAAGTAGCAGTTGAAAGCCCTGCAGAATGCCTTGGGGAGAGGGAGAGGCTTGGGGCCTCCCTCCCACAATGGGAATGCCAGGTCAGGCATATGGCGTCGTGCATGATGCCCACAGTGACGCTGACGAGTCTAGCAGTTGTAGGACAGAAAGGCAGGGGAGTTACGGAGAAGGAGCCGAGCCGAGAGATTGAGAAGCCGGAAGGGGTCCAGCGTCAGACCAAATGGCGTGGCATATCTTAGCTCCAACGGCAGATCCAGGGTCAGGTCAAGTGGCGCGGCGGGCTACAAAGGAGTATTCAGCATCGGGTCAGGCACTGCAATGAGCTCCAGCGGCAGGTCCATTGTCGAGTCTGGAGAAGCAGTGAACAGCAGCAATGAGAGCGACGGGGCCAAGGGCCGTAATGAGGATCCAGGCAGCGACAGGTGCCACAGAGGAAGGTTCCATAGGGCCACGAGGCTCAGGAAAAAATACTCTAATGAGGCAAAGCAAGCAGGGGGACTTGGAGCCCTCCCTGCAAGATGTGATGGAGGTGTTGGGCCTCATGGAGTACAGACTCTTCCAGGCAATGGATAAAAGAGCACAGGACATGGGGGGAAACTAGACAAAAATGGGAAGGATGTCAGAGGTAGAGGAAAGAATGGGCAAGTGAAGACACTATACATAACATGGAAAATAAATTGGACACATTGATGAAGGAGAGACCGTATATGGGGGATGTTAGATGCTCTCGAAAATTACAGTAGGAGAAATAATATTAAAAGAGGGTATTGAAGGGCAGAACCCTGTTCACTTTTCCCAAAGCTGGATTCTTTAGGTGCTGGGTAAAGACACATTAGGGGAAAGGGTAAAAATAGAGAGGGCACAGAGGTCCCTTCTCCCGAAACAGGGACCTGGGCAGAAACCACATTCTGTCCTGGTAAAACAATTACATTGTCAGGACAGGGAATAGATATTGGGGGCAGTGGCAGCTGGTGCAAAAAGGAGGGGATATACAATGGAAATAGAGGGGAACAAGGTTTTCTTTTACCCCGACATCAGTGTTGCACTCCTAAAGGCCAGGAAGTTGCTTAATCCAGCCAAAAGGCTGTTAAAGCAGAAAGAGTATGACTGCTTGCTGAGATACCCAGCCACTCCGAAAGTGGTGTTGCCAGAGTGGGGGATGTGGGGGGGAGGTAGTTTTTTCACAGACCTGGGAAGGGCTCGGCAATTTGCTGAAGATTTGCCTACGCTTGGAGGTAAAAAGACGAATTAAACCCAAAATGGGGATTAACCCACAATGACGTATACATTTATCATGTATGGTAAAGTATTTTGGCATGAAAAGATTTGTTCATAGCAAATAGAAATAAAGTGGCAAGTGTAATTATTCTGGGAGTTGTTAGGTCTGCTTTGTTCATGAATGAGTGAGACAAACACCAGGCTGAGTCGAAATCAGGGTTCTTTGTTCTTTATTACCGGATTGTAACACTTGCGACTAAACATGTTAGTCGGAGAATGCATTCTGCCGTTATCAGCAAAATGGTGATTTTTTATACCCTTGGATATGTGCTTAGAACATCATCATATCATTACTTGTCCAATGACTAAAACTGTTGCTATCCTTTCCCTGCTAGCTTCCTGCCTCTCAATCCATCAATGTCTCTCTTATCTTGTAAGTACAAGGATGCATTTACATCTTGTTACAGCCCTGTACATTCCCATCTCATGATGTTTTACCTAACAGGAGTACAAGGACACCTCCCCTTCTTGTTACTGCCCTGTACAGGGTAACTCCCTACACATTCCCATCTCATGATGTTTTACCTTACAGAGTCCATGGGAAATGGTGCACAACCTGTTACATTGGGGGGATGGTGAGGAGCTAGAGGGTGTAGTCTCCGGGAGGGGAGGGTGTAATACGGGGCAAGGACCACGATGGGGGATTTGTTTGGGGTTAACTAACTGTGTTACCTTAGCTTGCGTTTGTGTTTTGCTTTTTTATTTTCCTTTGGCTAGTTTAATTTTGATCAGGAAAAGTGTTCCGGTGAGAGTGCAGGGTGTGAATGCAGTCAAAGCAGTTAGATTTATAATGGGTGCACTGTCAGATATACTCAGAATATTGGACCCTAATGAATTTATACGCCCCCAATATAGATGATGAAAGATGTATGCAGACATTTTCCTGAGATCGGCAGAAGGAAGGGAGAATATTTTAATTGGGGAAGATTTAAGTTTTTGGCTGGACCGTGTTTTGGATAAGTCAACAAAGAAAATAGCGAAAACAAGGGCAGCTCATGCCACCATTGATGGTATGAAGGAGCTGAATTGGATAGACATATGGAGGCAGAAGCATCTGAGGGAGAGGGATTATTCCTTCTGCTCAAGGTAAAATGACTCCTACTCTAGAATAGATATTTTCTTGGATTCAGCACATATTGAGGGTAGGATCATTGAGGCTGAATACAGGCAAGACTTCTCTCAGATCATACACCCCTAGTAGTTAAGATTGAGATGCTGGACAAGCAGGAGATGGTATACAGTGGCATCTTAATGCATTATTGTTAAAGAAGCCAGAGTTTGGTAATTTCATAAGAAAGCAGATAGATAGGTTCTGTTAGGCCAACAGCACCTCTACTCCAGGTAAATTCCTTTTATGGGTCACCCTCAGAGCATATTTGAGGGGTCAAATAATTGAATATACCAAAACAATAAAAAAAATATGAGAGGGAGGTGGATGAATTAGAGCAATAAATTGCCCGTTTAGAAAAGGACTTCCAAAAATTGGGCTCAGAAGATCAATATAGGGTTTTAACAAACAAGAATTAAAATATAGCATGCTTCAAATGTACAGCATGGAAAAGGCCATATTACAGACTAAGCAAAAATACTATGAATTGGGGGAAAGAGCCCACAAGGTCCTGGTATGGCAGTTGAGAACAGAACAGGCCTCAAGAATGATCAATGCAATACAAACTGGGGACAGCAGGATCTCTTAACAACCAAAGGAAATTAATGACAACTTCCAGAAATCCTATGAAGGTTTATATAAATCAGAATTGGTAAGGGAGGATAGATAAAATTGGTGAGTTTCTGTCTAAGATAGAGTTGCCAAATTTAGACCCAGGAGGGCAGGAAGGTTTAGACTGTCCCTTCACGGAAGAAGAGATAGTGAGCACATTGACTAACAAGTCACCAGGGGAGAATGGGTTTCCACCTGAGTTTTACAAGGAGTTCAAAGATCTACTGATGCCTCTTTATATGGAGGTGATAGATCAAGCAATGGAGACCCAGAAACCTGCAGAATCCTTTTAGACAGCACTTATTACAATGATCTTGAAGAAAGATAAGGACTTGCTAGGCCATTCTCTTATAGACCTATTTCACTATTAAATATGGACTATAATAGCCAAAGCCCTGGCAAATAGATTGACAAAGCATTTGCCAGAAATAATTAATAAAGATCAGGAGGGCTTTGTACAAAAAAGGCAGGCCGGATAACATTGCCAGACTACTAAGTATAATACATCTGGCGCAAACCAAAAATGAGAGGGGTCTTGCCATGACCCTTGATGCAGAAAAGGACATTTAATTAAAAATGCTGGAAAAGATAGGGTTAGGGCCCACTTTTATTAATTGGATAAAGGTGATATATCATGCGCCCAAGGCAAAAGTTGTGACTAGGGCAAATTTCTTCAGCTTTCTCACTGACAAGATCAAGCAGACAGGAATGCCCACTATCTCCAGCTCTGTTCATACTGGCTATTGGAATCATTGGCTGAGGTCATTCGCCAGGATCCAGACATCAAAGAGTTTAAAGCAGGCCAGGAAGAACACAAGATCATCTTATTTGTTGATGATGTGTTGATATATTCGACAGATCCAGTAAACTTGCTGTCCAAATTGTGCTCTACTCTAGAAGACTTTGGGGAGGTCTCTGGATACATGATCAATTGGGACAAGAGTGAAATTATGCAACTTAGGGGGGGGGGGGGAATTATAGCCAATGTCAAGAGAATAGTTACCTAAAGTGGCTGAAAAATGAGATTAAGTACCTCGGAGTCAAAATAGATAGTAATCTAAATAATCTGTACAAATTAAATTACACCCTCATTCCGGGAAAAATCAAGGTGGACTTAAACAGGTGGATGTCCCTAACCATAACGCTGATGGGTAGGGTCAGCGGTGTGAAAATGAATGTGTTGCCAAGACTTCAGTATCACTTTCAGACATTGCCTGTGGTGTTGCCCAGGAGTATTTTCAAATGCTGCCCTCATGACTAAGAACATTCCTATGGAATGGGAATGTAACCAGGGTCTCCATGGAGAAACTGATCTGGGACTAAAGTCTGGGAGGATTGCAAATGCTGGACTTCAAAAAATATTATTGGGCAGCCCAGTTGAGATATATCTCCTCACTCTTCAGGAGGGAGGAGGAAGAGGTACCATCCTGGACATAAATCGGTCTGCACTTGGTGGGCAAGAAGGTGACAGAGGACTTTATTTATAAATGGGATGCCAAATGTTATATAGAAAAACAGACAGCCCTATACTAAAACAAATTATTTGCATCTGGAACAACGTTAATCATTGTTTAGGAATAAAAATGGAGCTGTCTCCAAAAATGCCTGACTCCAAATTGATTAATACCTTTGACAGTAGGTAACAAGATCCTGGACACCTGGCATCAAAATGGCATCAGGTGTGTAGAGCACTGTTACGAGCAGGGGCAGCTAATGTTGTTCAAACAACTCAGATTTAAGTATGATTTATCAAATAAGACATTTCACTCAGACATAAGTATGATTTATCAAATAAGACATTTCACTGCTACCTTCTGATAAGATCTTTTCCACAGGACAAATTAGGTCCAACTATGGCATGCAACCTGGACATGTACCAAGGTGAGGCCCTTCTGGGTGGAACTAGGCGAAGTCCTAGGGAAAATCATAGGTAAGGAATTCCTGCAGGACCCAGAGCTGTTCCTGATGGGTAACATAATGGACATAAGACTTAAAATGAAGCTGTCCAAATTCCATTTGTAATTATTGCATTGGCAGTGGCCTGGAAGTGCATAGCAGTTAACTGGAAGTCTGACTCTTGTCAGAGTATTGCACAGTGAAGCAAGGAAATGCAAGCCTGTGTTCCCCTGGAGAAAATCACCTAAAACTTAAGGGGAAGGTATGGCACTTTCCAAAAAGTTTGGCAACCATACGGGAACTCCATAGGAGCACAGTTGTAAAGAGGACAATTTTGCATCACTTGGGTTGGGGGGTGGTTGTGGGGGTGAAGGGTCCATCTCATTTCAGCCAGGAAAAGTCCAGGGGGGAAAAAATTAGCTCGAACCCGTGCCGCTGAGCTATGCCAGACCTATAACTCCTCCATGTGATTTACTCCTTTGTTGTAAGTATTTTTAATGTCAAGTGTTTTTCTTTGATTGGTTGAGTGTTAAGCATTAGATGTCGAGGGAATGGGGAGGGGAGGGGGAGGCAGAGGTGATCGGCTTGGACCCGACCGAGGAACCTGTATAGAATAGGTATGGATAAGTTGTAATCGGTATAGATCTGTAATCACTGATAGTGACAATACTGTAAACTGTTTAAGTTCACATCTGGGAAATTATAAATAAAATATTTAAAAATAAGATTTTATTCTTGCAGCACTATTTTTTTTATTGGAACTGTTGAACTTCTAAGAATAACTGCAGCCTCAGTGAGTTATTGCATTGTTCAGGAAGGTTGTGTTTCTTGTGATATCCAACATGATGTTCATAGACAGGAAGCCTTAAATATTTGTGCTGAAGTTGATGCAAGTTTCAGACAATGAAGTTCTTAAGACGTGACACATAAGATGCTGACAGGGACATGTGCAACCTGCAGAAGAGTCAGACCTCAGTGCCATCACATATGATATTCACCTCAGATACCTGGGTGACAAAAAGGAAGGGATGCCTTACTGGGTGCACGCTGGCCCTTTTCCAATTTTTATGTCATCACATACCTGCTGGGTGTCATCAAACGTGAGATTCTCTTTGTTGATGAATCTATCCTTCACAGGGTGGTTCGGGATTCATCTGAAAGAGAAGCAATTAAATCACTACAGGCTGAAAAGTACACTGCAGGTGATAGGTCATCCCCTTACAGATATTTCTGTTTTGCAAAACAAGATGTGAAAAGGCTAATGGACACATCAAAAATCTTATTAATGCTCAGAATTTGCTACTCAATTTATTTAATTTGCAGTGCAGCTCAAATATAAGAACAAATGATGTTGTCATCTTAAAAGGTGATTACAAGTATCAGGATTAAGACTTGGTGGGCTGTGTTATTAACAGTCATACCACAATGGACTGATATTTAACAGGGAGCTTCAGGTTCATGTCGGAAACAGCAGATCAATGTGCAGTTAACATAGAATGTCAATAATCCAACCTACAGTATCTCACTTTGAGAAATCACTTCCAGACTTCAGTGATTACTACTTTTTAATCATGAAAATTATGTTCTAGAAAATTGTAAACCAACTCATTGGTAATTAATGGTATTCTGGCTAAAACGTAAATCTGATGAGGCAAGTTAAATCATGAAGCAAGGAGGTTTAAGGAAAGAATTCTCGACCAAAGGGCTTGGCAGTTGAAGACGTAGTCTCAAAAGAAGAGCAATTAAAATCACTGTGGGCAAGAACTGAGAAAGCAGAGTTGGACAAAGTTTTGAGAAGAGGTGAAAGAGGGCTTGAAACCAATGATGAGAACTTTAAAGTGCTGTTGGCAAATTGGAAATTAGTAGAGTTCAGCAAGAAGGAGTGATAGATGAAGAGGACAGGTAAACTGCAAACAGATGACTGAATGTTGAATAAACACAACATGGGAATAAAGGTGTGTGTGAATGTTTCTCCAGCTTTGTAACTGAGACTGGAATATGGTTTGGCTGGATGCTGCCTGTCAGAATTAAACGTGACCAAAAATTGCAAATAAATCACTTTCACATCAAAGAAACGGAAGTCAGCTTCTGAGCCTGACTCGATTCTGCTGGATTTTACCAGCAGTTCCACATTTTTCAGGCTATATGCTAATAGTTTTCATGTAGTTGCAAGACACACTTTGTAACTGTGCATCTGAGTTGCACCAGGAATTTCCTGGCTGGATTCCTCATGAAGCTTGTGGATGAGCAGGAACTAGGGAACCCTAAAGTTCCAATGCCCAATTCAAGATTTCTTTATTCTCCTGTAATATTACATGAAATGGCCTTCTGCCTGCAATAACGCAGACAAAGTCACCATTAGTATGGCCTGGTGCCCCTTACAGTATGTGAAAGGAACAAAAGAGCATAATAATAAAGTTCACTTTTGGAAGCCTTGAAATAAAGTGTGATTAAAGGTCATTGATCTGAAACATTACGTTTTTTACTCCACTATGTCAATAGAGAGAGGGGGAAAGAGAGAGAGAAAAAAAATTGACAGTTTCTATGGTAACCTTCATTTAATTAAGAATTGTTTGTAGACTTTTCAGACAGATTTGTGGAAAACAGGTATTGGATTTATGAACGGCTTAGGTCATCATCTCAACTGGAACCTCAGTTAACCATATAACCACTTACAGCACAGAACAGGCCAGTTCGGCCCTACTAGTCCATGCCATAACAAATCCCCACCCTCCTAGTCCCACTGACCAGCACCCGGTCCATACCCCTCCAGTCCTCTCCTCTCCATGTAACTATCCAGTCTATCCTTAAATGTAACCAAAAATCCCGCCTCAACCACGTCTGTCGGAAGCTCATTCCACATCCCCACCACCCTTTGCGTAAAGAAATTTCCCCTCATGCTCCCCTTATAATTTTCCCCCTTCAATCTTAAACCATGCCCTCTAGTTTGAATCTCCCCCACTCTTAATTGAAAAAGCCTATCCACATTTACTCTGTCTGTCCCTTTAAAAAATTTAAACACCTCTATCAAGTCCCCCCTCAATTTTCTACACTCCAGAGAAAAAAGCCCTAGTCTGCACAACCTTGAGGATTTGTTTACATTCCAGTTTGGAGGATTCTGAAATAACTGAAGAGGCCAAAGTGGGCTCTGTCACAGGTGCAAAATGGAGTGGTTGGATGAGTAGTTTGTGAAATGGTGCCTTCCTTCCACTGTTTATGCCAAGCTTCTGTATCCTCCTTATGCTCAAACATGAGATTCTCAGTTACATTCTAAATACTCTTTCTCCACGTTGAGGGGCAATGCAGCAGTGAATCCAGGAATCAATGGGAACATTTATTTTTAGAAGGAGGCTTTGAGCATATGCTTGAATATTTTTCTCTGTTCATCTGATAATCTCTTGCTGTGACTGAGCTTGGAACAAGGTTTGTTTCATGTGCTTGGTGTTGGGCAAACAAATAAAACATGCCAATGGAATAAAAACATAATTAGGGATTCAGCTCTGGTCTTGTAGGTATTAGCTCATTTTATCTTGCAGGTCAATTTGGAAGATTTTACAGAGGCAGCGTTGTCTCTCCAGTGCTTTGAAGTCACTGACAAAAAAAAATTAAGTTTCAGAATCATACAAATGGTGGCTATAACTTCTGGCTGGTAGAACATGAGCTTTGTCTGGTTTGATCTTCAAACATTTTTGTCCTCTGACAACCAAAGACTGCGCTGGGACAATGAACAGGATGGTGAATTTCAACATTTGTTGAGGTGGCTCCCAAGATATGAGAATTGAAAATTTCCAGGGAATCATTATGGATTCTTGTGTCCTCAGGCAGTTTTGCACAGGCAGGCAGATTGGTAGAGGACCCTTGTTTTATGGCTAGCTAGTGCAATGTGCATACTTTCATGTGCTTCATTGAATAGTGATTTGGAGCTCAGCCTCCAAATGTACACAGACATAAGTATTACCTGCAACTTCAATTTAGACAGCAGTTGGGGTGACATTTGTCCTAGAGTAGAAGCTGTATGTATTAGAAACTTCCCACCATTGTGTATTTTGATTTGCTCAATGTACTGCATATAACAAAGAAGGGCTGAAACTATATAGCATGCATTTTAGGGCATTAGAGTAGTTTTCAAAAGGGATAAGTTTCAAAAGTGAGACACCCTTTAAATCACTGTACTAGCATGTATAATGTAAATGGGGACTTTGCTCTGTACCCAGTTTCAATAGGTATATTATTTACCATTTCTGCATCCTATCAGCTTTCAATTCCTTATTCTCCATCTCGAGATGACATTCATCTACCTCTAATTTCCAACATCATTGAAGCTGCAGCAACATCCCCCCAGATTTCAACCACCTTCTGAGTGAAAAAGATAATTTTCTCTCCTCCAGATCTTAAATCTTCTGGTAGAAAGCATCCTTTCTTGAGGGCTGCAACTAGAACTGCACACAAATTCAGCTGCAGCTTATCCAATGTTTTATTTAATTGTACCATAGCCTTTCTGCTCTAATAATCTATGCCCTGGCTAAAAAAGGCAGGTAACTCATATTCCTACTACACCACCTTGCTCATGTGCTGCTGCCTGCAAAAATTCTTGGCCATGTACACCATGGTTCTTCCTAAGATCCTACCACTCATTGTGTCGTTCCTTGTCCTTCCAAAATGCACCACCTCATGTTTTTTCAGGATCAAATTAAGTGCGTCAGTGCTATGCCCAATTTACTGTGATCAATATTTTTCTGGATCCAAAAACCAACCTCCTCCCTATTAAAAACACAGAACTGCTGGAGGAACACAGTAGGTCTCGCAGGATCCATAGGAGGCAAAGATATATTACTGATGTTTCGAGCCTGAGCCTTTCCTCAAGATATGCAAAAAGAAAAGACAGGCACCTGGGGGAAGAATGGGAGGGGGAGGAATACAGACCAAGAGACAAAAGGTTTTAATTGGATAGGATAAGAGATGAAAGGTGAGAATTGATTGGGGGAGAAGATATTGCTTTTTGCCTTTAAAGGAGAGAGAGAGGGAGAGAGAGAGAGAGAGAGAGGAAGGAGAGAGAGAGAGAGAGACGTAGGAAAACGTGTGGGTGTGGGGGGGTCTATGTAATACCATCCCATTGGAGTGTGCCCAGATGCAATAGAGTTGTTCCTCCAATTTGCTGCTGGTCGCAGTATAGAAGAGTATGGACCAACATGTCAACAAGGGAATAAGGAGGGGAAATGAAATGGGAGGCCTTAGGAGATCAACACTATTGCAGTGGATGGAGCCAAGGTGTTCAACAAAGTGATCTCCCAGTCTCTGTATCTCTCCAATGTAGAGGAGACCATAATGGGAGCACCCGGTTGACCCTTGCAGATTCACAAGAATCCTGTTCATGTAGCACATGAGGGTAGAAAGGGCCAGGGCAGATGTGGAAGTAATGGAGGATATGAAGGTGAGGGCCAAATCGATGGTGGTAGAGGGCAAGTCATGTTGTTTGAAGGATCTGGCAATGGAAGACCTCGTCCTGGGAGCAAGTGCAACAAAGACGGAGGAATTGAGAGAAAAGAAAAAAATCCTTACAGGGATTATGGTGTGAAGAGGTGTAGTCGAGGTAACTGGAAGTTGGTGGGGTAGAAGATGTCAGTCAAGAATTTGTCTCCTGAGATGGAGACAAAGATCAAGAAAGGGAAAGTATGGCTAGAGATAGATTGAGTGAATTTGAGATCAGGGTGGAAGTTGGCAGAAAAGTGGTTAAAGTCAACAAGCTCAACGTGGGAGCATGGGGCTACAACAAAATAGTTGTTGATGTAACAAAGGAAGAGTTGAGGGGCCTTGCCTGTGTAGGCCTGTAGTATGGATTGTCCCTAATAACACCACTACCAATTTTCAGGTCATCTGTGAACTTTTTGATCATACATTGTACATCAGATCCAGAGCATTAATATATTTCACAGACAGCAATTGTCTCAGTACTAATTATTATGGTCACCAATCATAAAAGCAACTCTTAACCATTTCTTTCTGCTTCCTCCTAATTTCTGATCAATTTTTCTAAATAATCTGGATCTCTCAGGGTCCACGTGGAATCTTACCAAAGAACATACTGAAATTCACATTGACTAACCAACCCCCATTGATCCTTTTTGAAAAATTCAACCAAACAGTAGTTTACTATGGTTATTAGGCAAACAGTTAAAAGGGATTCAGTAGAAGACATTTCAATTATATTTTAATGCTGTAATTGAGCTCAAGCATCTCAGATACATAAAGAAATTTTATAGTTGTGAAAAAAACGTGTAAATGAATCAGATAAAGGAAACAGATGCAGTTATTTATTTTTAAAATGGACTTTAATTGGGTACAGTTTTTTAAAAAAATACTGGTCTATGGTTAAGAAATTAGCATAACATTTTTAAAACTTCATGCAAAGTATGTAAAATACAAGAGCTCCAAGCTCTGTATTTTACAAAGATCTTTTCAAGAGGTAGAACCCAGACAATACATTTCTGCTGTCTACTTATTATTAAAATATACAACCATCATTTCAAACAGCAAATATTATATTTGAGAAAGTATACTATAAACAAACTTTGCACTATGATTTTACTGCAATTATATTAAAATAGTTTTATTTTATTGATAACGCTACAAACAAGTTTTTTGCTCAAGAAGACTTACAAAATATTTTTTAAAACACATTTTTAAAAATCAAAGTCTTTACCTTGAATATTGTGCCAACCCCCCAAAAAATACATCTCTCAACTGGCCATATGGTTGGTTTAAAATATACAGCTAATTTTTATTTTGCATCTTTCCAGATTGCCTCACCACCATATCAATTAGTCAATACAGGAAACCAAAGCTATTTTTTTTCCAAATGTGGACATAATTTATTATAAAAAATAACCTGTCCAAAAATATTTTGAACTATACAGTTCAGAATGGGAGGATTAAAGGAGTTTATTTAGAATTATATTGCCATTACCCAAATGGTTATGTTTATTAAAACACTGAGTACCAATACATGAGAACATCCGAAAAAGAACAGGGCAAGGACAATACAGGCATACCCCACTTTACGAATACTCACTTTATGCAAATTCTCTTTTACGAAGAAACCTGTGATCACTATCCAAAAGAAATCTGAATGGGTTTTTGCTTTTATGAAGATAGCCTTCAATAGTAGTGAATGGGTCTTCGCTTTACACCATTACGGCTTATGAAAGGTTTCAAAGGAATGCTCTACTTTTGTAAAGCGAGATATACCAAATGTATATAATACACACTAAAGTGAAAAAAAGTAATGATTTTATAAAACAGACCTTGGAATCAAAAAAAAATCCATGTTTGCAAGTTGGTGCCTTATTTCACACCTTACATTAAACATTTGTAACTGTACATTTGCACACATCCTAAATGACTTCTAAAAGTGCTCACTTAAAATAGTCTGAGTTGTATAATCAGCTTGCTTTTTCATAAAATAACCTGCAAATAAAATCTAATGCCAGAAATCTATTCATTCTAAATTGTTTTATTTTATGCATTCCTAAAAATGATGGAAGGTTTAATCTTCAATATGATTTCTGCTCATCTAATTTGAATCCAGAGTGTATGTTCAGATTTAATTTTACCTATTTGATACCCCATCCTTCCTTCCATTATAATGCCTATGCTTGTTGTGTTTCACTGATATAGCCTTAAGGTTGCAGCTATCTGAATAATGAATATCTCCACATTTAAAACTATATTAAGTTCATCTCAGTTCTTCTTCTGCATAAGATGGAGCACACTTTGACATAAAATGCTCCCTTCAACAGCTTGGCTAGAACTGGGGATAATATGCAATGAGTTCAGGGAAGTGCAGGTGATGGCTAATACTGAAACTCAATAGTTTTCATGACCTAAGATTGCAAAACCATATCTTACTATCAGCACTGCAACTGGGTTACTGTTTAAGGCTGTGGAAGATGTACAGAACCCTCTTCTGTGTGCCCTTGCTATAAGGCACCTTTGTAAATTATTTACGTGGTGTAATAGAAGCATTGGAGGATTATTATACTCCTAAACTTAATGTTTTTATTTAGGATCTTGTGGGGTGATTTACAAGAACCCAAACTCTTGCCTTATTTGCTGACAATCAGCTGCCAGGTTTCACTTGTCAGCTCATGTTAGTTAAATTGTCATTTTTAACAGTGCAACAGAAAGGAGAATTGGTCACCATCTAGAACATTGTAGTTCAGCAACACTGATTTATCAGCTCCCAATTACTGGCCCTTTACAATGTCTTAAAATAAAGGTTGATGTAATGCAGCAATTACTGGCCCTTTACAAATTCTTAAAAGGTTCCCTAGTTTCTAGCCCAAGAAGATTAGTCTTCACTTCAGTTTGCTTGCTTTTTCAGCCACAATATTTCCATTTTCTGAGGAGTAGTGATGCTTTAGTACTGAACATACTCAGACTGAAGTGACTGCAAAAGAAAAATACCTCAGCTAAGAACATTAACATTTCATTTGAGATTACAGGAAAGTCTAATAACTCTCCAACAAATCCAATGCAACACACAAAAACACCCACAGACAATATCTATACATTGTAATGTACTATATTTAGGGCTAACAATGTGGTTTGTTGGATAGTGGATACATACATCAAGGTCAATTTTGTCCACAAGTCAGAAAATACTCAAAAAATGCTCAATTTGGTAACTATACTGTCACAGTATTGTAATGAATAAATCATAAACATAAAATACTGATAACAAAGAACAATTACTAAAAGTGGAGAGAGGAAACCAGTTCTGCCATTTGTAGGAATGAATGCATGTGTGTACATTGTAATTTTGAATGTAATACTATTATGAAAGCTTGTTGGTTACAAGTTGGGCATTTGTAACCCGGGGACAGCCCATAATTTTCTATCCTACTTACACTTCTCCATTTTTGGTCTCTTACAATATCCTAGAGATGCCAATGTAAGCATGAGGAATATTGGGCTGCACGGTTGATGTAGCTGTTAGCACAATGCCTTTACGGTGCCAACGATTGAGATTGGGGTTTGAATTACACGCTGTCTGTAAGGAGTTTGTACTGTTACAGGTTATATTATATTTTATATTATATATAAATATGTCTTTAAGAGATAGATTATGGGGGATTAGTGTAGGTCACTTCACAAACAGACATTAACATTTCACAAAAGACATCTCATTTGAAATGTAAGAGCTATGCATAAGCAAAGACATCATGTCCACAGTGACTTTAGAGAAACTTTGAATGTTTATGGAGTCTTCACAAGTAGGTGTTAATTGGACTGATGTTGGGGAATAAATGGACTATTGTCTTTAAAGCAACAGATGACCAGGCTCAGGAAACTGATTCCAGTGCCAGCAATCTGTCTGGTTGCAGTTTGCTATTCTAAAAGGGGTCATATGGTTTTGCAAACAAAGAGAAAAAATACGTGATTCTTTGGAGAGAGAGAAAGAGAGAAATGAGTTCTGAAGTGGCTTTTGAGGTTGCAACATGGTAAGCTGGCAGGCTTGTTGAAAACCCCATTTTGAAGACAGGATGTGAGTTCTGAGTTCAGCCTGTTCAAAACCCTTGTAGTCCTTACAAGAGGAAATGGCTGGCTAGAGTGTTTCTCATGAAATAAGGGAAACAAGAGGAACTCTTGTTGGTGACCTGGGAGAAGAGGTTACTGTTTGGAAAACCCACAATGGGGCAAGTTTCTTCAGCAAGACACTGAAGTGGCTGATTGGAGGAAATCAGTTTGTGTGTGTTCAACAAGCAGCCAATCTCTCTGAAACCAACTAGAACCTTCCTGAGTGGTAACCAGAAATAAATGTTAAATTCTGTGCACAGTATAAGAATTGCTTGATACCGGTGAATTTGGAGGTGTGAGATTGGATTGTGAATCAAAGAACTTTCCTGAACATATACACATGTGCGCTTAGAATTAGAAGGGGGTCAAGTTAATAGTAATAAGTTAAAGTTTGATCCTGTTTTTATGTTTAAATAAAATTAAGTAACCATTTGTCTTGGTGAATTTCTATTGTTGCTGGGATTTGGGGTCCTCTGGACTCATAACAATACATTCTCCCTGTGTCTACGTGGGTTTTCCCTGGGGGCTCTGGTTTCCTCCCACTGTTTGAAACGTACTGGGGGTGCAGGTTAATTGAGTGTAAATTGGGTGGGATGAACTCGTGGGCTGAAGTGGTCTGTACCATGCTGTTTTAAAATTTAAAAACAGGATCTTATCTTTCAACTTGATACATTTCAGATCAAATATCAACACAAAATTTAACAAATATCAGATAACCACCTTTTCCTGTCGGCAAAATTGTTCCTAGTCCAGTCGACCTTGCTAAGCCTCACTCACTTAAACTTGTGGGTATTAATGTCTACATTGGAAGTGCTACCCTGCTGACCACTCGGGCAAATGCTTCATATTTTTGTGATGACTAACTCTAATGTGTTGGGACAGCAGGGATCGTGATTTGGGCCTCAGCCCTTCGTAATACAAGCCAGATGAAATCTCACTGCCAGTTTCTCTCAAGACATTCTCCAAAATCTAACCTTTTGACCAAGCATTTAGTCCTTAACACCTCCTTATGAGGTTCAATGTCAAATTGTTGAACAACTCTTTCGAAGCACAGACGTTTTCTGTGTTAATTACACAATATTAACTACTATCGCTTCTTCTAATTCAAGTGTCTGAGTTGCTTTGAACTAGCATAATAAAGGTATATGAATAAAGTGGTAATAATGTAAGATATTTATAATTCTATACAAGATGATGCTTAATTAAATAATGCAAAAACTTTGGGCCAGAAGTTATCAAAGAACTCAACTCACATTTCCAATCATTTCTAATGACTAAATCTCAACTTTGAAATCAAAGTGCTGCATAAATAGCATTTAAAAGCCAAGTTACTAATATGTTAGTCAAAATTATGACTGAGAATGAGCTGTTTGGCCTTATACCTGGAAGAGATCATGGCACTCATGCTTACCACAAGGTTGAAGACATGCACATATAAATAATGGAGGCAGGAAGAGAATGGTTATCATATCAAAAAATTCCAGTGGATTGAAGCAGTTAATCCAAGAACATTATTGTTTTATAAGTGAACTGGTTACCATGTTTTTTTTGGAATGTGAATGACATACTTATTTGATCAAAACTTCATCTGCAGGAGACAGCGAAACAAGGTAAATTGACAATTTAATGGCAGATACTTTTTCCCCACGTTACAGTATTGAATTGGTCTCTGAAATGCAATTTGCTCCTGGTTAGCACATTTAGGCTGTCATGCTTGATCATCAGTCTGGAAAGGTAATTAACTAATGCAAATGCAAACCAATGTAGGAGATACATGTAAAATGTTGATTAAATTATTTAAATTGAGCTGATGGGGGGGGGGGGGGGGGTGGTAAGTTAAAGGGTAAAATACAATTTAATTTATTTTATTAAAAAGATCTGAAAAAAATTAAATGTAATGAACAGAACAGAATATACTGTCAGAGAAGTCAGATGATTATTCCTTTTCCCTCTAAAATCTGCCTAAAAGCACCATTCCTCTAAAGGGGTAGATTTAAATTACATTTCAGGTGACTGGCTGCTCCATATCGATCAGTGAGCCTAATTTCAGTTGAGTATTTGACTTCAGTTGGATCTGTAGTTGTTTCTGGGCAATCATAAACTTAAGAATTCTAATAAAAATGTTCCGTACAAACTTTTAACATCAGCAAATAATTTACAAATAAAATTATAATTCAAACCAAATAGTACAGTAAAAGTCTAAAACTCCCGATGCGAGAAATCCTGACCACCTGAGAATCTGGACTTCTCGTGTGTGCGTGTGTAGGTGCCACAGATGAACAGCGGCAGCGAGTGATCACGTGGAAGTCGCGGAAATGTAAGAAAAAATATTTTTTATACTTTGTATTTTATCAAAAAAAACGTTCTATTCATAAACTATCAAAATTTACCTGTTTATTCTCCTTAAATTTGAATTTTAAAAGTACTGCCCAAGAATCCAGACTATCCCAATCCCTGAGCAGTTCGGATTTTAGGACTTTTACTGTACTACGTTAGTTACTCCATGTACAAGATTCCATTTTATCTCAATAAACGGAATAAACAAAAAACACCCTTTAGGACGGCTTGTAAAGCACAAGAGGATGTAGACTTACGGGGTGTGAACGACTTAGGTATCGCATGGTACCAGGACTGAGGCCACCAAAGGTGGTTCTACAGATGTAATCATCTTTCGGACGGGAACAAGTAGAGATGGGGATGCTGCAGGTGGTGCCACTGTTGTAGTTGTTGTTCAGTTCTTGGTAAAATCTCACAGGAATCTGCGAGTTGTTATATGGATGGTTGGAGGAATAACCAGCTGTAAAACTTGTCCGAGGAGTTGATGTCATGATGTGGTCAGGTTCATCAGAGGCAGCATACAGATTCCCTAGTGAATTACCCAGCCTAGAGTTTATGCAGAAGCTAAATGGGAAACAGACAATGAGGAAAATAGGGCACAACATACACGAAAAAATCAATGATGACAAACAAAAAAATGCACGCCACATGAAAAATTAATGCAACTTTCATATGCTAAAACAAGGTCATATAGACATTTTAAGCTTAGAAGTGTAATCAAATTCAATAACTTAGTGAGAAAACATTTTTAGGTGTTAAATCTTACCACTTCAACTGTCACATTATGACAATTCATACTCTCTGGTCTAGAAAGAAACAGAATAGCTGGAGATCATGTCAATACAAAAGTTGTATTGACATGATCTCGAATGATTCAAAGAATATCCATCTCTTGCATTGCAAAATTTAAGGGCAAAATAAATATTTGGAAATGTAAAATCATATTCCAAAAGTGATTTTTTTAAGTTTTAGAGTTTTCTTTAATGCATTCTTCTGTGTTTAGTGCAACAAATTATGATGTGATGAACAATCCAATTACTATTACGTGCGTACAGTAATAAACTTAAATCATGGGAAAATCAAAGCTACAATAAGTTGTTCGAATTGAAGACTACTGAAGAACACCCATGTCAGATTAACTGGAATTAGATACCAACAAATGGAATAGAAATCTTACCTACTGTATATACACGAGTAATAGTTGAATTTTGTGGACCAATTTTTAAGGTAGAAATGTAGGGGGTCACTATTATATGTATACTACTTTTGACCCCCATTAAGTACCGGCATCATTTGGGGTTCAGATGAGTGGGCAGGTGGCTGGGACCATGTGGTAATTCCGTGAGATGTTGGGAGCTTGGATGGACAGGTGGCTGACGTGTCGGGAGCTTGGATGGGCGGGTGGCTGTGGCCTCAGTAAGAGTCTGCGGTCGGGGTGTTGGGAGCTCAGATGGGTGGGTGGCTGTGTTCCCTCTAAGCTGTGTGTGCAGACGTGCACACCAATTTCCTTTGTGCACACGCACATGGCTTCGAGAGAACACTGGTGGCCAGGGCCAAAAATAGGGGGGGGGGGGGGGAGGGGGTTGATTTTAACACGCTATATAGTATATGGAAAATACCAGATTTTGCAGCCAAAAACGGGGGCGGGAGTCAATTTTTATATGGTATCAACTATTACGTGCGTACAGTAATAAACTTTTAAAAATATATATCAAAATAACCCTGGAATAGTACATTAGTTGCTTGTAAAAATTTGAAGTTACTCTAAAAATATTAAACCGAACACACAACCTTACCAAAAACAAGTTGAGAAAAAGATAAAAATATAGAACATTTCTCATGATATAATCAATAAATATGAATCATGAACAATTTTCATTATGATTGAAAAACAACTCCACTTCCAACATTTTGTATATCATTAATTCTAAGTATTTAAATATATGTTTTATACAAGCATCCATATGCAGTGAATAGTTATTGTAACAAGAAAAACCAGACTACTGAAAATCTGCAGAGGCAGGGTTAATGATGATCGTCCCATTTCATTTGGACAATTCCTCTCACATTGCGTAAAAGAAAGCAAGCTTTCATCCAGAAAAAAAATGCCACTACACACTTTTTGATGTATAAATTTTTAAGACCTTCAAACAAATCTCAATTACACAATAATTCACTTTCTTTTTAACAACTATGCAGATACCCTTGCTACATTTACCAATTTAGCCACACTCTATGTAGGCCTTGGTAAGAGCTATCAATAAGTCATTAGTACTTTTGAAGCCCAACTCAACCATGTTCTCATCTGGTTATAAATGAAGACATTTGACACCAATAAAGGAAGGCCACTAGGTTCCCAAATCTTTCCTTCAGTGCCCCCCTTTTAGGCCTGAGATACTAAAGTAATAAAATGTCCTTATTATTAAGGACATTCTCACGGGAAATGACCAAGAAAGATCAACAACTGAAGCTGAAATCTTTCTGCAGTATTGTTCATCTTGATATTGTGAATAATTAAGTGGTATACCATATTCCACATAAAAACAATATTTTATATTGGTAAATAATCTTTTTAAATTCATCTTAGATTGGAAGTAAATTTGCATTTGTTTAAAATAAAATCTATTTCCCTTAACTAGTGTATTTATATAATTAAATGTTCAAGATCATAAACATTATCTTTTTAAAAACACAAAAAAGTTTCACCTTTTGTTACTATTGTTTATGGGTTGGGGGCTTCTGCCAATTCTTCGAGGACTTGCAGAAGTAAATGAAATCTTTGATGATTTCAAGGGTGACATTGATCCTTGGCCAGTACTTGAATAATTCACTCTGTTAAAACATGGCCACACAATTAAACTGGCTTCAATTACAATCATAAAACAGAAGCAGAAAATATTTTCTATGTGATTAAATGCATTTGTTTTCTGAACACTAAAGATGTTTCAATCTTTGAAATAAAGGAGCCATAAGAACAAAGTGAACATCAATTCATTGAATAGAATTAGAATTTTCAAAACAATAAAATCCTTAAAGCTGGGTGAACCAATACCTCACCATAATTATTTGTATATTTAGAAGTAAACAATCAGGCAAATTATCATTTAGTTACTTATGGATCTTACCCTGGCAACTTCATTTTCAATGTTACAACAATGACTACATTTCTGAAATCCTCATTTCCCAAAATGCTTTACAGCTATTCTGAACTCTTGAGAAGCACTGCACATCTTTTTACAAGATTCAAGTGATGTTCCCTCTTTCAACTGCTGCAAGTAAACGCAGTGTATTGTCAACATTTGGGTGCAGTTCTTCTCATGCCAGAAAAATCTCTGTATAATTGATAAAGGCATTTAATTACCACCATCTTAGCAACCTGCCAGTATTCCATATATTTTGATTTAAAAGATACAGTAAAATCTCTGGTATCTGGAATTCAAACAACCGGAAACCCAACAAACTGGCAAAAAAGGAAGTAAATAAATAAAATGAAAATAAATAAATAAATAAATACTGCTTAAGATTGTTAAAGTAAATGTTCTCTGAAACAACACACAACCCCTTAGTGAAAATGGGAGCAAACACCGAGCCAGCGGAGCACCCCGGCCATACCCTGCCAACAGCAGCTATTTGAATAAAGTTTCAATAAAGTTAATAATGTCAATAAATTTGTGTTTGAATAACATGGCACTGCTCAGGATGATGAGCCGGCCGATACCGCTTGCCACTAGGGTGACACTCCCAAATTGTTTCCCTATCCCTGCCTAGTAAGAGTCTTTTTTCTTTATTGGTATTATGTATATTAATAAGGCTTTATCTGTAAATTTGGGGAAGGGGAGGTTAATTATGATGGCTGCACTGTTAGTGTAGCAGTTAGTGTGACACTGCAGCAGTGCCAGCAAGCAGGGTTCGAATTTAAATTTTGTAAGTTATGGGAATTACCTGATTAAAGTGAACTTTACATAATTAAGGACTACAATACTGATTCTTTTCAAATGACTATATTTTGCACTGTCTTTTTTCTTTTAAACTGTGTATTCTTAATGCAGGTGTATTAATGAGGATTTGTAAGAATATATCTCAGTCAACTGGAAAATTCACATATCCAGCATCCACAATCTCTGTAGGGGATTTTACTGTAATCAGATGGGTAGCATATCCACATTAATCATGGCATAAAAGAACACCTCCAATTAAAATCAACTATTCCAAGTGGATAAAAGGATGAGGATAAAATCATAGTTTTGCAGTACAGAAACAGACCCTTCTGCTCAACTTGTCTAAGCCAACACCTTGACAAAGGCCTTTATCAAGTCCATGCAATGCTGGATTAACTACGGCAGCAAAAGTCACATATGCTATGGGCCCAGCATTTTCAAGAGCCTAGTGTTTTTAATGCTTGCAAGCTACCAATTCTGATTCAGTAATTCTGTACTTGCTTTCAACTTTTATGAATGACTGGCTTAAGCTTAGCGATTCTAGCCAATTATCACCATTAATTGGGGTTATTATTTTAACTCAGTAATTAATGTTTGTCATATTATCTGGCTGAAAATGAAAAAAATAATTACTTTACTATGCAAGTAAAAAATTTAAGTTTAAAATTGATGTGCTTTTTTTTAAAATTTAGGGCCCCTTTATAACATATGCTAGAGGCCCTGAGTCCATGTAAACAATATCCACTTTCTGGATAACCTAAAATAACTCCAAGATTTGTTAAACATGACCTTACACGCACAAAGCCAGCTGACTATCCTGGGGATTTATCTACCTTTATTCGCTGTAAGGTAGCAAGCACCTCCTCCTCTTTAATCTCTATTCGTTCCATGCCACTACTGCTTGTTTCCCTTCCATCTTTATATACTATACCAGCTTCCTGAGTAAATACTGATGCAAAAAAACTGTTTAAGATTTCCCCCAACTAGTGAGGCTCCATAGACAATCATTCTGATCTTCCAGGGGACCAATTTTGTCCCTTACTATCCTTTTACTTTTAATATACTTGAGAAACCTTTCGGGTTTACCTTCACATTATCTGCCCAAAGCAGCTATACACCTCTCTCTCTTAACCATATCGTCAATATCCGTTGAAAACCAGGGTTCCCTGTGCCTATAAACTTTGTCTTTAATCCTGACAGGAACATGCAAACTCTTCACTCTCCAAATGTCCCCTTTGAAGACCTTTCACTTACTAAACACATCCTTGCTAGAAAACAACTTCTCCCAATCCACTCTTCCTCGATCCTTTCTCATTTCCACAAAATTGGCCTTTCTCCAATTTAGAATCTCAACTCGAGGACTAGACCTACCCTTATCCTAATTAAATTGAATCTAATGACATTATGATCACTGGACCCAAAATGTTAGTCTACATGTACTTCTGTCACCTGACTTATTTGGTTCCCTAATAAGAGATCAAGTATTGCATCCTCTCTTGTTGATGCCTCTATATATTGATTTAGAAAACTTTCCTGAACACATTTTATAAACTCCAAGCCATCCAGCCCTTTTACAGTATGGGAGTCCCAGTTAATATTTGGAAAGTTAAAATCTCCTACTATCACAATGTTCTGCTTCTTACATCGGTCTGCTATCACTACAGATGTGCTCCAATTCTCTCTATTTATTGAGTGGTCTATAATACAACCCTATCAGTGTGGTCACACCTTTCCCATCCCACAGCTCCACCCATATGGCCTTTGTAGACAAGCCCTTTGGGCTGTCCTGTCTAAACACAGCTGTAATATTTTCCATGACAGCAATGCCATTCCTCTCTCTTTTATTCCTTCCCCTCTATCACGTCTGAAATAATGGAACCTCGGAACATTGAGCTGCCAGTCCTGTCCCTCCTGCAACTAAGTCTCACTAATAGCAATAATGTCAAAATCCTACATGCCAATCCACGCCCTAAGGTTGTCTGCCTTTCCGACAATACTCCTTGCATTTGAAATAAATACACCTGAGAACATTCTTATCATGTAAACCTTTCATATTTATCTATATATGCAGTCCTCACATGACCTTTATCTTCCTCCACTATCTACTCTAACACTCTGGTTCCCATCTCCCTGCAAACTTAGCTCAATCTAGAAAACCTACCTGCAAGGATGCTATTCCCCCTCCGGTTCAGGTGCAAACCGTCCCATCTTCCTTGAAACAGAGCTTTAACTTTACAGAAACATGAAGTCCTCCCTCCTGCACCATCTCTTTCACCATGTATTTAGCTGCATTAACTTCCTATTTCTAGCCTCACTAGCATATGGCGCAGGAGATTACCCTGGAGATCCTGTCCTTCAACTTTGCTCCTAACGCTCTTAAACTCTCTTTGCAGGACCTTCTATCCTTCCTACCCACGTCATTGGTCCCTACGTGAATCACGACATCTGGCTGCTCACACTCCCTTCTGAGAATGCCAAAGAACTTGATCCGAGATATTGGGGACCCTAGGAACAGGAAGGCAACAGACCATCTGGGATTCTCGCTCTCTCCCACAGAATCTCTCCCCCTAACTATTGAATCCCCTATAACTACTGTTCTCCTCTTTTCCCTCCTTCCTTTCTGAGCTGAGGGTCCAGACTTTGCCAGTGACATGACCACTACAACAGTATCCAAAACAGTATACTTATTGATGATGGGAATGGCCACAGGGGTGCTCTGCTCTTTGTCTATTCTCCTTCCCCCTCATGACAGTTACCCAGCTACCTGCTTCCTGACTTTTGCGGGTGACTGTCTCCCTGAAGCTCCTGCCTATTACTGCCTCTGCCTCCCAAATGGTCCGAAGTTCATCTAGCTCCAGTTTCTTAACTCTGTTGGTCAGGAGCTGCAGCTGGACACACCTTTTGCAGGTGTAGTCATCAGGGACAATTGTGCTGTTCCAGATTTCCCAAATCCCACAATCAGAACACTCCACTGCCTTAGCTGACTCCATTACCTACTCCCAATTTAAATAAAGGATCTTACCTGGCCTTACCTCACTGGAAGCAAGGTTGTCCTCAGCCTTATTTTTATTTTTGCCACATAATTACACCAACTACCTTACTATAATTATGTTGCATAAATCGCAACTCATGACAAGCCAAAAGCATTTAACATTGCTATAAATGTAGAGGTTGGAATAAATAAAGTGGATGAAAATCTACACAAGATAATTGAGCCAAGTATCAAATAGTTTCCTATTAGCAACAGGAAAGAGTTAGATGACAATAATTTCAGTAGAACAAAATACAGCATAACTTCATAAAATTCACAGAAGTAATTTCCAGCCAGCAAGTAAAAATACACTTGGCGTTAGAAAATGTAGTAATGTAGTGGCCTTTGCGTCAGGCGGACACAGGAAATGGCTGTCGAATGCAGCAACTGACCAAGCATTGCGTGGTTAAAAGACCTGTTTTCATAGGCTGTCGGAGGAGCAGTGAAACTGGCCAATCACCACCAGTGGATTGCAGGGGGGCCAATCGGGGCCCGGGCATCCGAGGTAACCAATCGGCAGCTGGCCCGCTCAAGCCACGCCCTGGTGGTGAGGCGGCCAAGTTGACTATAAAAAGCAGAGCTGCCAATGAATAAACCCAGTGTCGAATACACTTGACTGAAGTGTGTGTGTCTTTCTTCTCTTGTGGATTCAAGCTACAGCCTTAGGGCTATATCCGAGAGCCATTATGTAGCTCTAGCTGTAGCCGTAGCAACCTCACTACAATGGTGACCCCGACTGGTCCAAACGGCATTTTGGACCCGAAGATTTACGAGCAACCTGCAATCAATGCCGTAGCATTGAAGCTGCCTGGCTTCTGGACGTTGCAACCATGGATGTGGTTCCAGCAATCCGAGGCGCAGTTCGCCATTCAATGGATCTCCGCCAATGACACATGCTACTACCACATAGTCAGCACCCTCAATCAGAACACCGCTGCCTGTATCATCAACATCCTCCAGCGCCCCCTGGAACAAGGAAGGTATGTGGGCATCAAAGAGCTGTTAACCTGCACTTTCAGGCTCTCAAAGTGCGAGCAGTGTTGCATATCAACGGTTTAGGGGTCAGGGCCCCTTTCGCCCTCACGAGCGACATCATCACTCTCAACGATGGCCACACCTCCTACCCGCTGTTCCAGCGGATCTTCCTGGAGAGCTGCCCAAGGACATCCGACTGCTCATCATGGAGGAAGACTTTGATGACCCCAGGAAGGTGGCTGCCCGAGCAGACCTGTTATGGGCGGCGAAGAGGGACACCTGCGCTTTGCTCGAGGTGACAACACCATGTCATCAGTGCCCAGCCAGGAAGACCACCAACTGACTGGCCAACCAAATGCCACGCCCCAGCAGCAATACTGTTTCTATCATTGAAGGTGGGGTTCCGAGGCCCGTCAATGCCACACCCCTGCGGATTCCAGGGAAACACCCAGGCCAGCCATCGTTAATGGCTGCGACAACCGGCCAACTGCATAGCCTGCTACACATTCAAGACGCCCTGTCGGGCTAATGTTTCTTGATAAACACTGGGGTACAATAGAGCATCATTCCCTTGACCAGCCTGGATGCCTGCTGCGGCAAAGTGGGCGGGAAGCTCTGAGTGGCAAACGGCTCCAACATTCAAAAAGTCGGCACCCGCAGCATTCCCCTACGCTTCGGGTACAGCCAATTCACTTGGAAGTTTACAGTGGTGGCCATGCAACAACCATCAATGGGTGCAAATTTCCTGTGGGCCAACTCACTCGTAGTTGATATCAAAGGGCACCGGCTGGTGCACACCCAGACACTCACCAGCCCCCACCTGCACTGTGAATAATGCCGACAACGAATTCACTTGGGTCCTAGTAGAATTCACCTCCGTCACCATGTCTCACTTCCATTCAGCAGAACCCAAATCATTAGAGGGCCCCCCCTCCTCTTCACACCAGGGTGCGGCGTCTCCCCCCGAGAAACTCAACCTAGCAAGGGACGAGTTCAAATAGATGGAGAAACTCAGCAATGTGCGGCGCTCTGACAGTCCTAAAAAATGCGGCTCAGACTTTCCAGCGGTTGAAGGATGCAGTGGGCCGAGATATGTATTTTGCCTTCGTCTTCCTCAATGACATTTTAATTGCCAGCTACATCCACAATGAGCATGCCACCCACTTAAAACAATTATTCTCCAGGCTAAGCGATTTTGGCCTAACCATCAACCCGGCCAAGTGCCAGTTTGGCTGAGAGACTATTGACTTCCTAGGCCATTGTATCGACCTACAAGGAGCCAGACCACTACCCACTAAGGTAGATGCTACTCGCTCTTTCCCCAGGCCATTGACAGTGAAGGGACTACAAGAGTTTGCAGGTATGGTCAAATTTTATCACTGCTTCGTAACTGCAGTTGCCCGCATCATGAGCCCACTCTTTCCCCTCATGGCAGGACTCCTCATACACCTGCGGACAGATGCCCCGACCACACTCACGACAGACACCTCCAGCACAGCGATCAGGGATGTACTTGAGCAACTGGTGAATGGACGTGGCAACTGCTGGCCTTTTTCAGAAAACATCTCAGGCCACCAGGGCTCAAGTACAGTGCCTTTAATAGAAAACTGTGAGCCTTATATCTGGCAATTCGGCACTTTCATTACTTCCAGGAGGGTAGGAATTTCAAAATTTACACAGACCACAAACCTCTTTCCTCCACCTTCAGTAATGTGTCAGATCCGTGGTCAGCAAGGCAACAGCAACACCTGTCCCACATTTCCAAATTTACAACAGATGTTGAACACATAGCTGAAAAATCTAATGTGGTGCCGACGCCCTATCCAATCCGACCATCTTGGCGGTGCAGGCCCCTACCCTGGGCATCGACTACACAGCCCTGGCTGATACGCAGCAAGCAGACCCTGACATTCCTGCGTACTGGACAGCTCTCACCGGCTTACAACTGGAGAACATTCAGATTGCCCCTGGCAATTGCACGCTGCTCTGCGACCCCTTGATGGGTAAATCTCGCTCTGTCGTTCCGGTTGAATGGAAGAGGTGGGTTTTCGACTCGGTCCAGAACTTGGCTCACCACGCCATCAAGACTACAGTCAAAATGGTGGCAAACAGGTATGTCTAGCATAGCCTCTGCAAAGAGGTCGTCCTGTGGGCCAGGATTTGTACTAAGTGCCAGTCCTCCAAAATCCAGACTCATATTAAAGCTCCACCATAGACATTCGAGCCAGCACAACGCCGCTTCAGCCATATGCGCATTGACATTGTAGAGCCCCTACCCGTATCCAGAGGTGTTCCCTTCTCACAATGGTCGACTGGATGGCCAGAGGCAGTGCCACTATCAGAGGCTTCCACAGAAGCATGCTCACGGACTTTACTCAACATTTGGGTAGCGCATTTCAGTGTCTCCAAACACCTTACATCAGTCAGGGGGGCCCAATTCACTTCCAGTCTATGGACTGCCAGCCCCCGCCCTGGGGAACACAACTCCACCTCACCACAGCTATCACACATAGGCCAACGGGTTGGTGGTGAGGTTCCACAGACACCTTAAGGCAGCCTTTACGGCATGGCCTACCGAATCTAACTGGGATGATGAATTCCCTTGGGTCCTGTTAGGCAACCACACTGCACCCAAGGAGGACCTCAAGGCATCCTCTGCTGAGTTAGTCTATGGCGCACCCCTAGTTATACCGGGTGAATTTATGATGGCCCCTGAGGACTTGGGGGAGCCCCCGGCAACCACATTGTCCCAACCATGCGAGCGCCTAGGTACCCTGACCATCCCCCCCACCCCAAACCTAGACCCCATGGCCAAACACTTACATCCCAAAGAATTTTACTGTCTGTAAATACATGTTTGTTCAGTGTGGGGCTCACTGGCCACCTCTATAGCGGCCCTACGAGGGATCATACCACGTTCTCAGACACAACAGCTCCACCTGTGTTTTGGACATTGGCGGCAGGGAAGAGACTTTCACACTTGCCTGGTTGAAACCAGCCTACTTGGACTTTGGCCAGCCCAACATTCACCCAACCACACGGTACTGGTCAGTCTTTACAGTGGAAGACACGTCCAGTGGTGATAGGGATCAGAGGTGAGGGCCTCAATAAAATTATTGTTATAAAAGAGATAGTGATGAGCAAACTAATGGGACTGAAAGCGGACAAATCCCATGGTCTTGATGGGATGCATCCCAGGGAAGTGGCGGGAATTATAGTTGATGCATTGATAGTCATTTACCAGAATTCTCTGAATTCTGGGCAGGTCCTGGCAGATTAGAAGACAGCATATGTCACGCCACTTTTTAAAAATGGATGTAGGCAGAGGATAGGTAACTATCAGTCAGTTAGCTCAATGTCTGTAGTTTGGAAAATGCTTGAAGCTGTCATTAAAGATGAAATAGCGAGGCATTTAGAATGAAGGGCAGGTCTTGTTTGACAAACTTGCTCGAGTTCTTTGAGGATATAATAGGTGTGGTAGATGGAGGGGAACAGGTTGACACTGAATATTTGGATTTCCAGAAGGCGTTTGATAAGGTGCCGCACAAGAGACATCAATAAGATACAGATGAATGGAGTCAGTGGATGTATATTGGCATGAATTGAGGATTGGTTAACTGACAGAAGGCAGAGAGTTGGAATAAATGAGTGTTTTTCTGATTGGCAGACAGTAGTATGTGGGGTGCTGCAGGGATCAGTGTTGGGCCCACAGCTGTTCATCATTTATATTGATAATTTTGAAGAGGGGACAGAGTTTAGTGTAGCCAAGTTTGTGGATGATACTAAATTGAGTGAAAAAGCAAATTGTACAGAGGATGTGGAGAGGTTGCAGAAGGATATAGTTAAGTTAGGTGAGTGGGCGAAGGTCTGGCAGATGGAGTACAATGTTAGTAAATGCAAAGTCATCCACTTTGGTAGAAAAAATAGAAGAGCAGATTATTATTTAAATGGTGAAAAACTGCAGCATTCTGTCATGCTGAAGGACTTGGGAATGCTTGTGCATGAATCACAAAATGTTGGGGTGCAGGTACAACAGGTTATTAAGATGGCAAATGGAATGTTGGCCTTCATCACTGGAGGAATTGAATTCAAAAGCAGGGAGGTCATGCTGCAACTGTACAAGGTACCGGTGAGGCTGCACCTGGAGTACTGTGTGCAGTTCTGGTCTCCATATTTGAGGAAGAATATACTGGCCTTGCAGGCAGTCCAGAGGATGTTCACCAGGTTGATCCCAGAGATGAGGGGGTTGACCTACAAGGAGAGACTAAATTGTCTGAAATTATAGTCAACTCAAATTCAGAAGAATGAGAGGATATCTTATCGAAACATATAAAATTATGAAAGGGATAGATGAGATAGAGACAAGAAAATTGTTTTAACTGGTAGGTGAGATCAGAAATAGGGACACAGCCTCAAGATTTAGGGGAGTAGATTAAGTCAGAGATGAGGAAAAGCTGTTTTTCCCAGAAAGTAGTGAATCTGTGGAATTCTCTACCCAGGGATGCGGTTGAGGATATTTCATTAAACATATTTAAGGTTCCGTGAGATAGATTTTTACATAAAAAGGAATTAAGGGATATGGGGAAAAGGCAGGTAGGTGGAGTTGAGTCAATGATCAGATCAGCCATGATCTTATTGAATGGCGGAGCAGGCTCGATGGGTTGGATGGCTCCTATTTCTTATGTTTTTATAAACCTCTTGTGTTGAGAAAATCCATGAATAAAGTTTAAAAAAAGAGAACCTTATCCAAGGGGCATAAAAGAATGTCATGCCTATATTAGTCAATCTCCATGAATCTGAGCTTAATTTACACGTTAACCAATGCTGATGCACTTCCAAATGCTTTTGACCCATAGTGATTCCCTTCCTACTAACACCCCAATTTCCAAATGATCTGACTTTTCTCTGGCATATGAATTCAGTCTAGCATCTTGTGCATCTCTTGCTTTGTGGCCCATTGGCAACCATACCCTCAGAAAGAAAGACAGAGATATTCAAGTTGGAAATTCCAGTGTTTGGATCCCAAAAAGCTGAAAGCCCTTCCTTTAAAAGTGGTTCTCAACCTTTTTCTTTCGACTCACATACCACTTTAAGTAATCCCTATGCCAGAAGTGCTCTGTGATTAGTAAGGGATTGCTTAAGATGGTATGTAAGTGGGAAGGGAAGGTTGAGAATCATTGCTCTGGACCCAATTGTTACTGTAATATTTTGTTTGAGGAAAAATTGTCATTTTGGCCCATTTCCTTTGGAGTTATGAAACTATGCAATCAGGTTCGATTAAAACAATGGTTTTCAAACTTTTTCTTTCCACCCTCATACCACCTTAAACAATCCCTTACTAATCACAGAGAACCTGTGGCATAAGGAATACTTAAAGAGGTATGTGAGTCGAAATAAAAAGGTTGAGAACCAATGCTTTAAAAACTACATCTTCAATCAAGCTCTTCATTATTCCCTTAACTCAATACAAACTTTCTGATTTTGCTTCAAGCAATTATGAACATTTTCCTATTTCAAAATGTTTTATGCAAATTGAACGTGGCTGTGATTCAAGCTTTTCACTCTAGTGTAGCGTGCAGTAGAATTGTAATTGATTGTAAATATTCCTTTGTAAATTGAGGTTTGATACCATACAATAAAAAAAGCTGCACACAAAGATTTGATTTGCAGAGTTTTGCTTACTTCATCTAAAATCCAACTTGCAGACATTGTTGAAGGAATACAAGGTATACTTGTGGGGCAATTAATAAGATAACAAGAAATTCAATAACTATAGATGTCCTATTATTCATATTTTTAGGGGATTTTAAATGTGCATTTACAAACTTTTCCATTGTGCAAAACTAGCTCAGTTTCAAGTTTACCTGTTCTATAATTATTTAATAATGTACTTAAGCCAGAAAGATTATAAACATAAACACACTTGGTTACCTGAATGGCTGAGATGGAGACCTTGAATGAATTTTCATATCATCTAACCTTTAAAACAACAAGTCATGTAATAATTAAAAAGACCCTTTTTACATAACAATTGTTTCATTTATACTTATGTGCACATTAACAATAATAAACATGTCAAAAAGTCCAAATCCATGTTAAGATGGCATTGCTTTGTTCCATTTTTTTTACAAGATAGGAAATGAAAACAGCTATGATTAGTCTCTTCAAATATCCCTTAACTAAATTAGTTTAATTAGCTTTGAAAATATACTAAAAACCTTCTTTGATCAGTGTAATGAAAAGCCTAGTCACCTTTGAAGGAACATTAACAAATATGTTAAAGATAAAGAATGACATCATTTATTCCACTTCAATTGTGTTTCATTATACAAATTGTAACTTAATTATTTCAAAAACTAAAGTGCAACCCTACATCAGGGATCAAGATGAAAGGCCAGACATTAGTGAACTAAAGCTTGTTTTTTTTTGTGAAACTTTATATTTTTGTGCAACACCTGCATTTTAACAATACCAATGATGGGTGACTTGGGAGATTGGATTCAAAATGGGGTTGGATAGAAAAATCAGAATTTTTATTGTCATTAACAAGTCACGAAATTCAATAGTTTGTGGCAGCATCACAGTGAAAAATTCATATAACACCACTTTTCAACAATAAATTTAAAAAAGTGCACAAAAAAGTGAAGCAGTGTCTTTGTTCATTGATTATTCAGGAATCTGATGGCACAAGGGGGAAAACTGGCCTCGTGCTGCTGAGTGGTCGCCTTTAGATTCCTGTACCTTTTCCCTGATAGTAGCAGAGTGAAGAGGGCATGGCCAGGGTAGCGGGGGACTTTGAGAATAGAGGCTGCTTTTTTAAGACACTGTCCTCGATGGAGTGAAGTCTGGTGCCTGTGACATTGCAGACTGAGTTAACAACCCTCTGGAGTTTTTTCTTGTCCTGGAAGTTGGCACCTCCATATCAGAAGGTGAGACAACCAGCCAGAGTGCTCTCCACAGTACACCTGTAGAAGTTTGAGAGTCTTCAGTGACATACTGAATCTCTTAAAACACCTCACAAAGTATAGCCGCTAGCAAGACTTCTTAATAATTGCATTGACGTGACGAGGATGCTCCAGGACAGATTCTCAGATATGTTGACAACCAGGAATTTGAAGTTCTGGACTCTCTCCACTACTGAGCCTTCGAGGAGGACTGGGTCGTATTCCCTGACTGCTCCCTGAAGTCTACAATCAACTCCTTGGTTTAGCTAACATTGAGCGCAAGGTTGTTGGCATGACACCACTCAACAAGCTGATCTATCCCCCTCCTGTACGCTTCCTCATTGCTGTTTATAATGCTGCCAACAATTGTGGCGTCATCGGCAAATTTGTAGATAGCATTGGAATTGTGCCTGGCATTGTCTGTCATGGGTGTTTAGTGAGTAGAGCAGAAGGCTAAGCATGCATCCTTGAGATGGTTGATGATTAGTGAGGAGGAGAAATTGTTTCCAATTCATACTGACTATGGTCTTCCGATGAGGAAGATAGATCTTTTTGTGGTGCCAGAGTATTTTATGGTGAGGGCTAGGGTGAAATGGGGAAGTTTAAGAGCTCAAAATCATTTGGATAAAAATTTTTCTTGAACATAGAGATACTGGACTTTAGGTTTCTGTGTCTTCTACCTGAAGGTTGCATCAAGAAGAGGTTGTGACAGGGAGAAGGGCAGGTGGAATTTAATCTAAACAAATGACAGAACTCTAAGCAACATTGATGTAAAGAAGAATCTTAGGATGCAAGTCCTGAAATAGGCAGCACAAGTGGATAGGGTAAAAAAATGTGTATGGCATACTTACCTTTATTGATTAGAGCATTGAGTATACAAAAGTTATGAATTCATGTTGCAGCTGTATAAAACTACAGGTAAGCCACATTTCTGGTTGCCATATTACAAAAAAAGACATGAAGCTTTGGAGTGGGTGCAGAATGCTGCCTGGATTAGCTACAAGGAGAGGTTGGATACATTTGGATTATTTTCACTGGAGCATTTGAAGCTTAGGGGTGACCTGATATATGCATATAGAATTTTGAGAGCAAAGAGAGTGTCAGAGGCTTTTTTCCCCTAGGTGAAAATGACAAATAGTAGAGGGCATAGATTTAAACCAAGAGGGAGGTTGTTGGGTGGGGGAAGGGGTGGGAGTTTAAAAAGAGATTTTTAAAGCAAGATTAAAAAAGCACACACAAAATGATAGATGTGTGGAATGCACTGCTATGGGATGTGCTGGAAGCAGATCCGAAAGCAAATTTTAAGGGGCATGAAAAAAAGTAATACAAACAGGCAGGGGATGTAGGGATATTAGATTGTTGTAACATGAGGTAATATTGTATTCATTGCTAATGATCCCTCTAAACTACGTGCTAACAGCAACCCAGCAACCCAAGTTAAGAAAAACATCAGGCCGGTGTGCAGGAAGTTGTTAAATCTTTGATAGTAGTGCACAATTTCACTACTGATCATAAATTCTTTGAGTGTTATAATTATCAGTATTGAGATCCAGGGAATGAAAGGACATATGAAAGGTAATGAAAATAATACCAAAGTCAGAACTATAAGCCATTTGAGACCACTGGAAAAATCTGACAGTTCAGTATAATTTCTACTTTGCAACTACTTTTAACAACATTGCAACAGTACCCTTTAAATATAATGAAATGCCAGAAGACATTTAACAAGTGAATAAGGCAAACTTTGATGTCGAAACAAGAATAAATGGCCAAATCACTGGTGGAGGTAGGTTTTCAAAACAAAAAAAAATAGTTAATAGGCAGAGATTTTTTAAAATTTAAACTTAAAACTCCAATTTTTTTGAAAGGTTAGAGGAAACCCATGTAGACATGGGGAGAATGTACAAACTCCTTATAGTTAGCACCAGATTCGAACCCGGGTCGCTGGCGCATTAATAATGTTATGCTAACTGCTAATTCTGAAGTTTGGATGAAGACTGATGATAACATTACAGATAATGGCAGAGCTACTAAAACTGAGAATGCAAAGCAAGAACTGGGTACCCAAAAACCAATAAAGAACAAGGATAAGGATTCAGGGTCATGTGATGTGAGGGGAATAAGAAGAGGCAGAACCCCAGAGCTCACAAAAAAACCCAACAAAATAAGTGCCAGAATGATTCCTAGAGGTGTGGGATGACACTAGGAATAAGAAAATGACAAAGAAAAACAAACGGACAGCAAAAAATGACAAGGATTTAGTCCCAAAGTCAGAGGACCGTATCATGGTGCCTCATGGAGAAGAAAATGGCAGGGCCACTTTGAGACCCGTGGAGGAAGCCATCGCCCAGGCTTCAATGGAGCCCGCCCGGAAGAAGAGCAGAGATCAAACAGGCAATACCACCCTGGACTGTCAAACAGGTGAAAGGAGCCCCGGGAAACGACATGGGGAGAGGGGGTGACTCGGGACATTCCTCCCGCAGCGAGAGTGCCATGTCTGATGCCCCTGTGCTGAATGCGATGCCTGCACTTGTGCTACAACTACCAAAAGCAGTAACAGCGGGGAAGGACTCAAACTGTGGGGCGGTGAACCCAAAGTGGTCCCGGGTCGGGTCCAGGGACACGACAAGCAGCAGCAATAGTGGCGAGATCAGTGAGGAGGAAGAGGACTGCGAGGGAGATGGAGGTGGCAACTGCAGTAATGGCAGATACCATGAGGCCGGGTACTCAGTAAAGAACACTCGAGCCCTCCCTGAGAGGCATGTGGGCGACCCAGGGACATATGGAGAGCAGACTATTTTGAGCAGTGGAAAAGAGAGCCCAGGACTTGGGTCAGAAATTAAAGAAATGCAAGGGACCATCACACGGAGATGGAAGATAGGGTGGGGAGCAAATGAAGACAGGTTAAGCAGGGTAGAGGGTGAGTTAGATCCCTGGTAAGGGAAAGAGAGCGAGTCTGGGGAAGCTAGATGCCCTGGAGAATTACAGTCACAGGAACAATATCAAAGTTAATGGTGCTGAGGGAAGATTCTTCCAGAAATGAATCCCCAAAGTACTGGGGAAAAGGTAGAGGTGGAGGGGGCGAGTCTGACACCCCTTCCAAAGTCAGGACCTGGGCAGAAACCTTGCTCGATCCTAATAAAACTGGTGCGCTACCAGGATAGGGAGAAAAACATGGGGGCAGCAGCTGGAACAAGGAAAAGAGGGGGGCTGATGGAAATAGAGGGGGACAAGATATTTTTCTGCCCTGATATTAGTCTGACACTTTTAAAGTGAAGAAAAGGAGTTTGAGCCAGTTCTAAGACTGGGGGGGGGGAAACACAAGTTTTTTAAAAACTCAGAAATGAGTAAGGCACAACAGTTTACTCAAGAACTGTCAGAACTTTTTTTGGGGGGAGGGGGAGAGGGTGGGAAAGAAAAAGAAAAACAAGAGCAAACGTGGGGACTAGTCAAGACATTATAAATAGTTGCTGTAAATTGCTAAACATCTGGGCCCAAACATAGGTTAAAAAAATTATGAATGTGAAACGGGAATGGAAAAAGGAATTTAGGAGAACTCTGGGGTGGGGGTAGGGTAGGAAGGTGGGAGGGAGAGACGCGGATCACAGGGACTGAGTAATGGAAGGATGTGGTGGTGGCAGGAGAGCAAAGACCACTGGGAGAGGAGGAGGAGAATGAGGGATAGGATAAGGGAATATGGTGAAGGGTCAGGGATTGTGATAATGCTAGGGGTTATTGTTGTTGTTTTTCCCAGTTTTCTTTTCTAGTTGGATTTTATTTTTGGTTCGGTTGTCTTTGTGTTTGTTTAGTTTTTCCAGGGTTGGTCACAGGGTTGGCGAGCGGGAGCAGAGGGCTAAAGAAAGAAGGGTGGACGGATGGTGAAAATAGGGCAGTGGAGGTACAGTGGAGGCACCAGTCTGGAAATCCCTGGCACAATGGCTAAGAGTATAAAATACGTTAGATTTGATGTTAACGGTTTGAATGGGAGAGTGAAGAGGAAAAGAGTCTTGCCACACATTAAAAAAATGGTGGCCGATCTGGCCTTTCTCCAAGAAAGGCATCTAATGGAGCGGGAGCACCAAAAGCTAAAGAGGGGATGAGGGGATGGGTGGGTTAGGTAATAGCCTCCTTATTTGGCTCAAAGGTAAGGGATGGGGGGGGGGGGAAAGGTAGCAATCCTGATAGGTAATAGTGTTTCGATGAGAGTGTAGTATGTGACTACATATAAAACAGGGAGATTTGTAATGTAACACTGTCAGATATATTCAGAATCCTGGACCTTAGTTAAGGTTTATGCCCCAAATTTCGATGATGAAAAATTTATACAAGATACTTTCCTAAAATTGGCAGAGGGAAAGGAAAACATTTTGGTTGGGGGTGGGGGGGACTTTAACTTTTGTCTGGACCCTGTCTTAGATAAATCGACTAAGAAAATATCTAAAACAAAGGCAGCAAGGGCTACCATCGGTTGTATGAAGGAGCTGAATCTGATAGATGTTTGGAGGCAGAAGAATCCCAGGGAGAGGGACTACTCCTATTCAAAACAACACAACTCCTACTCTAGAATAGATTTTTTTTCCCGGCTTCAGCCCACGTAGAGGGTAGAATCATGGAGGTTGAGTACACAGCGAGGCTCCTCTCAGACCATTCACCCCTATTATTAACAATAGAAATGCCAGATAAGCAGGATATGGTATATAGGTGGTATATTAATACATTGCTATTAAAGAGCCCGGAATTTTGTATTGTTATAAGAGCACAGATAGATATGTTCTGTGATACCAACTGTGCCTCTACTCCAGACACATTTCTTGTATGGGATACTCTCAAAGCGTACTTCAGAGACCAGATAATTGGGAACACTAAAACAGTTAAAAAAATTATGAGGGAGGTAGATGAATTAGAACAAGAGGTTACTTACCTAGAAAAGGACTTCCAAAATTCAGGCTCAGAGGACCATTACAGGGCTCCAACAAGTGAGAAATTGAAGTGCAATACATTACAAACATTTTGTCTGGAAAAAACCATAATTCGGTCAAAACAAAAATACTATGAATTGGAGGAGAGAGCCCACAAAGTCCTCTCTTGGCAGCTGAGGACGGAACAGACCTTAAGAACGATCAATGCAAATCAAACTGGGAGTAGCAGGATCTCATATAAACCAAAAGAGATTAATGAGACCTTCATGAAATTTTATGAACCTCTTTATAAATCAGAACTGACGGGAGGTTCAGTTAAAACTAACGAGCTTCATGGCTAAATTAGAACTGCCAAGTTTAGACCCAGAGTAAAAGATGGATTAGATCTTCCCTTTAAAGAGAAAGAGATAGGTAAAGCATTGAGCTCACTGCAAACTAACAAGTCTCCAGGGCAAGATGGGTTTCCACCTGAGTTCTATAAAGAGTTTAAAGATCTATTGATGACCCTTTACATGGAGGTGGTGGACCAGGCAATGGAGATCCAAACCTTCCTAGAATCCTTTTTCACAGCAATCATAACAATACTCAAAAAAAGACAAGGATCCGCCAATGCTGTCCTCTTATAGACCTTCTTCTTTCTTTGGCTTGGCTTCGCGGACGAAGATTTATGGAGGGGGTAAAAGTCCACATCAGCTGCAGGCTCGTTTGTGGCTGACAAGTCCGATGCGGGACAGGCAGACACGGTTGCAGCGTCTGCAGGGAAAAATTGGTTAGTTGGGGTTGGGTGTTGGGTTTTTCCTCCTTTGCCTTTTGTCAGTGAGGTGGGCTCTGCGGTCTTCTTCAAAGGAGGTTGCTGCCCGCCAAACTATGAGGCGCCAAGATGCACGGTTTGAGGCGTTATCAGCCCACTGGCGGTGGTCAATGTGGCAGGCACCAAGAGATTTCTTTAGGCAGTCCTTGTACCTTTTCTTTGGTGCACCTCTGTCACGGTGGCCAGTGGAGAGCTCGCCATATAACACGATCTTGGGAAGGCGATGGTCCTCCATTCTGGAGACGTGACCCATCCAGCGCAGCTGGATCTTCAGCAGCGTGGACTCGATGCTGTCGACGTCTGCCATCTCGAGTACTTCGACGTTAGGGATGAAAGCGCTCCAATGGATGTTGAGGATGGAGCGGAGACAACGCTGGTGGAAGCGTTCTAGGAGCCGTAGGTGATGCCGGTAGAGGACCCATGATTCGGAGCCGAACAGGAGTGTGGGTATGACAACGGCTCTGTATACGCTTATCTTTGTGAGGTTTTTCAGTTGGTTGTTTTTCCAGACTCTTTTGTGTAGTCTTCCAAAGGCGCTATTTGCCTTGGCGAGTCTGTTGTCTATCTCATTGTCGATCCTTGCATCTGATGAAATGGTGCAGCCGAGATAGGTAAATTGGTTGACCGTTTTGAGTTTTGTGTGCCCGATGGAGATGTGGGGGGGCTGGTAGTCATGGTGGGGAGCTGGCTGATGGAGGACCTCAGTTTTCTTCAGGCTGACTTCCAGGCCAAACATTTTGGCAGTTTCCGCAAAGCAGGACGTCAAGCGCTGAAGAGCTGCCTCTGAATGGGCAACTAAAGCGGCATCGTCTGCAAAGAGTAGTTCACGGACAAGTTTCTCTTGTGTCTTGGTGTGAGCTTGCAGGCGCATCAGAACTCTCTGAACCCTTCTCCATTAACAATGGCGTGAAGCAAGGCTGTGTTCTCGCACCAACCCTCTTTTCAATCTTCTTCAGCATGATGCTGAACCAAGCCATGAAAGACCCCAACAATGAAGACGCTGTTTACATCCGGTACCGCACGGATGGCAGTCTCTTCAATCTTATAGACCTATTTCTCTGTTAAACACAGATTATAAAATACTGGTCAAAGCCTTGGCAAAAAGATTGGCGAAACATTTGCCAAAGCTAATAAGGACCAAGCGAGCTTTGTACAGAAAAGACAGGCGGCAGATAACATTGGCAGATTGTTGAGTATCATGCATCTGGCACAAAACAGGAATGAAAGGAGCTTAACTGTGGCCCTGGATACAGAAATGGCATTTGACAGATTGGAGTGGGAATTTTTATTTAAAGTGCTGGGAAAACTGGGGCTAGGGCCAACTTTTATAAATTGGATAAGTGCGCTTTAACCATGTGCCCAAGGCTAAAGTTGTGACCAATGGACAAATTTCCCCAGCCTTCTCACTGACAAGATCAAGTAGACCAGGAAAAGCACAAAGTTAATTTATTTGCCGATGATGTCCTGATATACCTGACAGACCCGGCAAATTCATTGCCCAGGTTGCAGTCCACTCTGGAGGACTATGGGGAAGATCTCCGAGTAGAATATCAATTTGTATAAATGCGAAATTAAGCCACTTACGAAGGAGGATTACGGCCAATTTTAAGAAAATAGTCAACTAAAGTGGCCACAAAATCTGATCAAATAACTAGGAGTTAGAATGGATAATAACTTGAATAATTTATTCAAGTTAAATTACTCCCCCTTGTTTGGGAAAATTGAGGAGGATTTAAATAGATGGATGTCCCTGCCCATTACATTCGTGGGCAGGGTTAACTATATTAAGAGGAATGTGATGCTAAGACTCCAGTTTCTCTTTCAGACAATGCCCTGGGGATTCTTCAAAAATTTACTTGCAGGAGTGAGATTTCTATGGAATGGAAAGGTAGCCAGGATCTCTATGGAAAAATTGATCTGGGATTATAGTCTGGGCAGATTGCGAATGCCATCCTTTAAAAAATACTATTGGGCAGCCCAGTCAAGATGCATCACCTCCTTCTTTGAGGTGGAAAGGTGTACTATCCTGGGCATAAATCGAACTGCACATGATAGGCGAGCAGGTAGCAGAGGAGTTTATTTATAAATGGGACGCTAAATTGCTATCAGGAAAGAAAGGTAGCCCCATATTAAAACAAATAATTCTCATTTGGAAGAAAATTAACCAATATGTAGGAATCAAAGTGGGGCTGTCTCCAAACCACCCCTAACTCCATATAGATTAATACCATTGACAGTGGGTAATGAGATCCTGGTTACCTGGCATTGTAATAGCATCAGGTGCATAGACTGTTATGAGCAGGGGCAGCTAATGTCATTTGAGAAACTTAGGAATAAGTATAATTTATCAAATAAGATGTTTCACTGCTACCAGATAAGATCTTTTCTACAGGGTAGATTAGGTCCCACTATAGCCCTACCAGAGTGCAGTGACATAGAGGCCATGATTCGAAGGAGGAGCACATGGAAGTTCATTTCAGCAATGTATTTCATGCTCCAAACAGAAGTCCCTTAACCAGTCCTGGATAAGTCGAGGCAGAGGTTGGAGTTGGAGTTGGGAATAATGATTAATGAGCAGTGTTGATCCGACTTGTGTCGGGCCAGCATGATTGCAGTCATCAATGCGTGGTACTGATCGATAAATACAATTTTCATTTTATTAACTCTTCACTCTTTATCTTGGGGGGGGGGGTGGTTAGACTAACTTTAAGCTAGGTCATTAATGTTGTGTACTAATTATTGGGGGGGGGTTTAGGTTATTTAGTCTGTCGATATAGTACTGTAATTTTTATTATCTTACGTTTAATCTTTTTACTGTAACTTTCTATTTTATTCATGTTATAAAATCTTAAATAAAGTTTAAAAAAAAAAGATAAATACAATTTTCTACACCAGCTGTACCCGATGCCACAAAAATTGAACAGATCCAAACCTGAATCATTAGACTAATGTTTTAGTTGCAACATTTCGACAGGAACGTTTGTGCATGCAACCTGGACAGATGCTAAGGTGAGGCCCTTTTGGGTGGAACTGGGCTAAGCCCTGGAAATAAAAATCATAGGTAAAGAATTCCCACAGGACCCAGAGTTGTTCCTGTTGGGAAACATAATGGATGTAAGGCTTATAATTAAGCTGTCCAAATTTCACATTCAATTTGTTATGATCGCATTGGTGGTGGCCAGGAAGTGCATAGCAGTTGCCTAGAAGTCCAACTCCTACCTGAGCATTGAACACTGGAACAAAGAAATGCAGAGCTGTGTTCCCCTGGAGAAAATTACCTACAACCTATGGAAACCTTTTTGAAGGTCTGGCAACCCTTCTTAAACTACATAGGGGCATAACTGTAGTGTGGACCATCGTGCCTTGCTGCCCTACCCTCCTAATTCACCCCTCCATTGGTGGGGAAGCAGAGGGGATCCATCCCATTCCAACCAGGGAAAGTCACAGAAAAAGAAAGACAGCCTATGTGCTGACCGCCGTGATGTGGCAAACCCATAATCCCCCAAATATCAGTTTTATACCTTTGTTGTGAGGTAATTAAAAGTCAACAGTACTCAGTGAATAGAAAGGAGGGAAGAATACAAAATGCAGAGAAGAAATCTCTCAGAAACTTGGCCCAATATTTGGATGGGCAGTAAACAAACAGTTCAATGAGAAGTGCGACAAGTGGAAAAAGGCAAGATGCTGTGATGGATTACATCATATTTTATTGTGTATATAGAAATGTTTTTGAAGGAGATAAGATTGTGGGGTAGTGTAGGTCACAAACAAACATTTCACAAAACATATCTCATTTAAAATGCAAGAGCTTTGCTCATACCAGAAACTCCAGGCCCAGTGCCTTTGTAAAGACAATAAAAACTGCTTTGCTATAAATATTTTCATAAGGAGATGCAAATAGAAGAACCTGAGCTCAAGAGACTATACAAGTAGGTGTTAATTGAACATGCTGTGGAATAATGGATTATTGTTTTGAAAGCATCAGATGAGCAGGCTCAGAAGATTGGGTCTGATGCCACAATCTGTCTGGTTGCAGTTTGCTGTTCTAAGAAGGTCATGTGGTTTTGTAAAGAGGGAGGGAGAGAGGGAAGGGAGAGAAGACCAAACAGGCTTTCTCTAAGAAATAAAGTGAGAATCAGTTTTCTGCAGTGGCTTTTGGAGGCTGCAGAATGGCAAACTGGCAGCTTGTTTAAATCCCATTTTGAAGACCGGTTGTGAGTTCAGAGTTCAGCCTGTTGAAAACCCTTGTGGTCCATATAAGAGGAAATGGCTGGCTAGAGTGTTTTACCTGAAAGAAGGGAAACAGAAGTAACTCTGTGGTGACCTGAAAGAAAGAGGATATCATTTGGAAAACCACAATGGGGCAAGTTTCTTCGACAAGACACTGATATGGCTAATCAGAAGGAATCAGTTTGTGTGTGTCCAACGAACAACGAATCTCTCTCTGAAACCAACAATAACCTTCCTGAATGGTAACCAATTACCTTTAAGCATTAGAGCTTGGTGAATATTCATAAATGTTCTGTGCACAGGATAAGAATTGCCTGATCCCGGTGAACTTGGAGGAGTGAGAATTGAGATTGGATTGTGAATCAAAGAACTTTTCTGAACTTATACACATTACATACACGCGTGCTTAGGATTAGAAGGGGGTTAAGTTAGGTTAAGTTAATAGTAATAAGTTAAAGTTTGATCCTGTTTTTATGTTTAAAGAAAATTAAAAATGACTTTTGTTTAAGTAACCATTTGTCTTGGTGAATTTCTATTGCTGCTGGGTTTTGGGGTCCTCTGGGCCCGTAACATTGTTCAAAAGTAGCCAGAGGAGTGGGAACATAAACCAGAGTGCAAATTCAAGATGTAGGCTCCAATAGTACTATGACAGTTTGCAAGTGGCAAAATATATATAATCAGTCTGCTAAAATCAAACTAAGACTAGCATACAAATTAGCAGTAAGATAGCCCCCTTAAGTATGCTTTGCTATTTATCAAGATCATGGCTTTCTCATCAACCCATAGCAACCTTTCACTGCATTATACAAAAAAGGATATTGAGATATTGGAGGTTAAAAAAGATAGAAATATTAGAAAAATGTAACCAGAATGGAAAAGTGCAAATTTTCTGGGTCTCTTTTCCTCAGAAAAGAATGACAGGGTCACCCTAAAGATGTGGATAAGGGACCACTGAAAATAGCAGATATATTGAACAACCCAAATGAACCGGAGAGAGAAAAGAATTGAAGGATATGTTGACGGGCAAAATGAAATCAGGAGTTAAAAAACTATACAGGGTATAAACATTGGCAGAGTAGTTTGATTTTATAGCCTATTTTGGTGCTGTACACTTAACACAATATTGAAATGATCATGAATACATTTAGTTGTTATTTGAACAAAGACCATATTGATTTTATTGGCGTAAAGGTCCTATTAATGTCCATTTCATATGTGAGAGCACAGTTCACTTTAAATTTGATACCAAAAATTACTGACCTGACAATTCTAGAAAAGTTTTCATTAACACAGTAGGTGAAGTAGCAATTTCAACTGTCAACTGGTATATGAACTAAATGAATTCAAACTTATTCTTAAAATTTCCATAACATAAGAATGTAATAGCCCTTGCTGCATCTTTGACAATTTATTCATGCATTACCTTAATGCTCCAGTTGTTGCTGATCGTGGTTGTCTTCTACTTTTTAAAGCTCGAAGTTTATCTCCCTGAGTCATATAATTTGCTGTTGCAGGGTATCCATCTTCAGTATAATTGTTCTTCCAAAAAAAAACTGAATTAGGTGCTGCTTTAAATTTGTGATTTTAAAAACAGTTTCAACTTAAAAGAAAACTTCAGCTCTATTTTTGAGACTGTGGCAGATGATGTCCAGGATAGGAGCAGAATTTGCACTGAAGCAGCCGTTTCAACAGTGCTATGTCATTGTTTTTAAATATGACTGGTTGTCTCTTGCAATATTGTCCAGAATTATCAGGATTCTGAAATGCAGTTATGCTTGTCAGAGTGAAGTGGTAAGCAAAAGGAATAGAGGAAAGAGGCAGGAAGAAATAACTTAAAACAATGGTATACCATTGTTGTCATTTAATCAGATCATGGCTCTTTTATATCTACTGGTAAATATTTATTAACCTATCTTTGCCTTGTATCCCATATGCAATTATCTCACAAATGTATGCCAATATCAGTCTGTTAAGTTATCCATTACTACAGAGGAAGAATGTTTCTAATTTCCATCATCCTTTGTTAGAAAAAGGGTATAATGAATACTTTCCAAAATTAATCTCTAGAAATAAACTGTTACTTGTTTTCCCACACATGCAGTACAAAAAAAACTTAATTATTTTATAAAGATTTGTTAATTCCTCAACATTCCAAACACAAGAGAGGAGTCACGTGATGGAGTAGTGGCCGGACGGTGAACTCCAGCCCTCTCCAGAAAAGTCGGGAAAAACGAGAGAAAATACAAAGGCACAGAAATACAAGTTAAAGAAAAGTGAATATAAAGGTGGAAAGAAGATGGAGACAAAAGGAGAAAAATCAAAATCAACGGAAAGAAGAGAGGAAGAGAAGACAACGGAGGAAAAAGGTGAAGGCCTTACCTGTCCGAAGAGGCCCGCTGTGGAGAGAAGACCCCACTACCTCAGGTCGGTAGAAAGAGAACTACAACAATGGCTCACAGAGCCGAGTAAAAGTGCGCAACCGCGCATGCGCGACTCCTCGCGCATGCGCGATGCGCATACAAAAAAACACACCGACGGGAGGGGGGACCAGCTGGGGAGTCGATCTCCACAGCCGGCAACGACAGCTGCAGAACACCTGCAGCAAGAAGACACCACAGAAGACAATGGAAACAAGAAAGAAGAGGAGGAAAGGGCAGCAAAGAAACAACAGATGGTCAACCTAGAGGAAGAAGAAGACGAAGAGGAAGAGTACAGGGAAATAGAAGAAGAAAAGATAGGCAAGGTAAAGGAGGTACTTGCTCTTGTTAGAGGATACATGGAGTCATTTAAAGAATGGCAAACACAGGAATTCAATGATTTAAGAAGAAGAATAAACAACACAGAAAAGAAAATAAATAAAATGGATATGACCTTAACAGAAATGGGGAAAAAAATGGACAAGATGGAAGAACGGGCAATAGCAGCAGAAATAGAGGTAGAAGACTTAAAAAAGAAATTGGAGGAATCTAATAAAAAAACTAAAGAGACACAAGAATTACTAGCCCAAAAAATAGATATAATGGAAAATTATAACAGAAGAAATAACATAAAGATAGTGGGCCTTAAGGAAGATGTAGAAGGCAAGAATATGAAGGAGTTTATAAAAGAATGGATCCCTAAGGCCCTAGGATGTCCAGAACTACAGCAAGAAATGGAAATAGAAAGGGCACATAGAGCATTGGCCCCTAAACCACAACCACAACAAAAACCAAGATCTATTGTAGTAAAATTCCTAAGATATACTACAAGAGAAAAGGTGCTGGAGAAGACAATGGAAAAAGTAAGAGAGGGCAACAAACCACTGGAGTATAAAGGGCAAAAAATCTTCATTTATCCAGATATAAGCTTTGAACTCCTAAAGAAGAGAAAAGAGTTCAATGCAGCAAAAGCGATTTTATGGAAGAAAGGATATAAATTTACACTGAAGCATCCTGCGGTATTGAAAATATTTATTCCAGGACAACAAAACAGACTATTCTCGGATCCAGAAGAAGCACGAAAATTTGCAGAACAATTACAAAAATAGACTGAGGGATGAAGACGGGTAATGAGAGCAAAAATTATCACGATTGATATGTATGTGGGTAAAGACAAAAATAGACTGAGGGATGAAGACGGGTAAGGAGGGTAAAAATGACCACGATTGATATGTATGCGGGTAAAGAGGTATAAGAGTGAATAGAGACAACGGGCATATGTGAAAGTATCTGTAATTAGAGGAAAACATAGAAAGTATAGACAAGAATTAATAAGGGAAGGTAATGGAATAGAGAGAATAAGGAGGGAACTAAAAGAGTGACCTTTGTGACATATAAAAAACGAAATCTTTTCTGGGGGGGGCTGGGTGGGGGGAAAAGAGCGGTCACTGCAAAATCAGTTGACGCTTGCGAGTGGATTCGCAAATCCAAATGGAGAGGGGAGATGTGGTTGTCCGACAAGGGATAAAGGGCAACTCAGGAGGGGAAGGGGAGATTGGGGATAAAGAAGATAGAAATAGGAGAATAAGGAAAATGTTAGATGTTGTAGGAATGTTGTCTGGTAAAGAGTTGAAAATAAGAAAACAGAAATGGAAAAGGAGGAAAGGTAATGATGGAAAAACGGAAAGAGAAGATAAACAAAATATAAAATGGCTACGCTGAACTATATGACTCTAAATATTAATGGAATACATAACCAAATTAAAAGGAAGAAACTACTAAATTTACTGAAAAAGGAAAAAATAGATATAGCATTTGTCCAAGAAACACATTTAACTGAAATGGAGCACAAGAAATTAAAGAGAGATTGGGTAGGACATGTAACAGCAGCATCGTATAATTCAAAAGCAAGAGGAGTGGCTATATTAATTAGCAAAAATGTGCCATTTAAAATAGAAGAGGAAATAATAGATCCAGCAGGGAGATATGTTATGATAAAATGTCAGATATATTCAGAGCTTTGGAATCTACTTAATATATATTCACCTAACGAAGAAGATCAAAAGTTTATGCAAGATATCTTTTTGAAGGTAGCTAATACGCAAGGGAACATACTAATAGGAGGGGATTTCAATCTGAATTTGGATCCAAATATGGATAAAACGGGGAAAAAAATTAACAGGAAGAACAAAGTAACCAAATTTATAATTAAATCAATGCAAGAAATGAAACTTGTGGACATATGGAGGAAACAAAACCCAAAAGAAAAGGAATACTCATACTACTCGACTAGACATAAAACATACTCAAGGATAGACCTATTCCTGTTATCAGCCCACATACAAGGGAGAGTTAGGAAAACGGAATATAAAGCTAGACTATTATCGGACCACTCACCCCTGTTATTGGCAATAGAGCTAGAAGACATCCCTCCAAGAATGTATAGATGGAGATTAAACCCCATGCTACTTAAAAGACAGGATTTTAGAGAATTTATTGAAAAACAATTAAAAATGTACTTTGAAGTAAATACGGAATCAGTGGAAGATAAGTTTATACTATGGGACGCAATGAAAGCATTCATTAGAGGGCAAATAATAAGTTATGCAACCAAGATGAAGAAGGACTATAATCAGGAAACAGAGCAGTTGGAAAGGGAAATAATAAACATAGAAAAAAAATTAGCAATAAAGGAAGATACAACCAAAAGAAGAGAATTGGCAGATAAAAAAATAAAATATGAAACATTACAAACATATAAGGTGGAGAAGAATATAATGAAGACAAAACAGAAATATTATGAACTAGGGGAAAAAACACACAAAATCCTAGCATGGCAGCTTAAGACAGAGCAAACTAAGAAAACGGTATTGGCAACAAGGAAAAAAGACAAACAAATTACATATAATCCAAAAGAAATTAAGGAAAACTTCAGAGAATTCTATGAACAATTATACCGAACCGAAAACGAAGGGAAAGAAGGGAAAATAGATGAATTTTTGACTAAAATTGAACTACCAAAACTACAAATAGAGGAACAAAATAAATTAACAGAACCATTTGGAACAGTAGAAATACAAGAGATAATAAAAAATTTACCAAATAATAAGACACCAGGAGAGGATGGACTCCCAATAGAATTCTACAAAACATTTAAAGACCTAATAATACCGCCCCTCCTGGATGTAATCAACCAGATTGATGAGACACAAAACTTACCAGATTCATGTAAAACAGCAATAATTACAGTGATACTAAAACAAGGGAAAGATCCACTCTCACCAGCGTCATATAGACCAATATCTTTGCTAAACACAGATTATAAGATAATAGCTAAACTATTAGCGAACAGATTAGCAGAACAGGTACCGAAAATGGTAAATTTAGACCAAACTGGATTTATCAAAAAAAGACGCACAACAGACAATATTTGTAAATTTATTAACTTAATTCATGCAGTAGAAGGAAATAAAGCACCGGCAGTAGCAGTTGCTTTAGACGCAGAGAAGGCCTTCGACAGAGTAGAATGGAATTACTTGTTCAAAGTATTGCGAAAATTCAGTTTACCGGAGAAGTATATTAATTGGATTAAAGCATTATATAAGGGACCGTTAGCGAAAGTGACAGTAAATGGACATGTATCAAAGCAATTTAACTTAAGCAGGTCAACGCGGCAGGGATGCCCACTATCACCATTATTGTTTGCGCTAGCTATAGAACCACTAGCAGAATCGATAAGAAGAGATAATAATATAAAAGGAATAAAAATAAAAGACAGGGAATATAAAATCAGTCTGTTCGCGGATGATGTGATAGTGTACTTAACAGAACCAGAACTATCAATAAAAGAACTATATAAGAAATTGAAGGAATATGGAGAAGTGTCGGGATACAAGATAAACGTAAATAAAAGTGAAGCAATGCCTATGAATAACGCGGATTTCTCAAAATTTAAGGAGGAATCCCCATTCAGATGGCAAACGCAGGCAATAAGATACCTAGGTGTGCAAATAAACAAAAATCTAGGCCAATTATATAAACTCAATTACAATCCACTAATGAAAAAACTACAGGACGATTTAGAGCATTGGAAAGAGCTACCACTAACACTGATAGGAAGGATAAACTGTATTAAAATGAACATTTTTCCAAGGATACTATACTTATTTCAGGCATTGCCAATACAACTGACAGAAAAATTCTTCAAAGAGTTAAAGAAAATAATAAGGAGATTTTTATGGAGAGGGGGGAAACCGAGGATAGCACTAGACAAATTAACAGAATGGTATAAACAAGGAGGCTTACAATTGCCAAACTTCAAAAATTATTATAGAGCCGCACAATTAAGGTACCTATCAGATTTTTATCAAACAAGGGAAAAACCAGACTGGACGAGACTAGAATTAGATAAAATAGGGGAAAAGATACCTGAACACATATTATATAAATGGGACGAAAAATTGGTACAACATAGAACTTCTCCAGTAGTACACCATCTCCTCAATATATGGAAGAAGATACATGTAGAAAGAAATAAAATAAATTACCAAATACCAAAACTAATATTGACGCAAAATAAGCTACTCCCTTTTACAATAGACAACCTTGCCTTTAGAAAATGGGAAAAAAAAGGGATTAAAAGAATAGAAAATTGTTTTTCAGGAAGTAGATTCTTATCCTTTGAACAAATGAGAGATAAGTACAATATAACGGGAGATACAGCGCTGGCATATTACCAACTGAGATCCTACTTGAAAGATAAATTAGGAAGCAACTTGAGTTTACCAGAGGGAAGTAACCTTGAATATGTGATTACAGATACAATGTTAATCAAAAGATTTATAAAAAATATGTATATTAAACTGCAAGAAAAGGAAAATGAGGAAACAAATGGTAAAACTAAACAAAAATGGGAACAAGATTTAAATATAAAGATAAAAAAGGAAACATGGGAGAAGTTATGCTCTGGAACGATGAGAAATACAATAAATACGAGGCTGCGTATGATACAATATAATTGGTTACACAGACTATACATTACACCGCAAAAGTTAAATAAATGGGACCCAACAGTATCTGATAGATGTTTTCGATGTAAAAAAGAAAGGGGAACAACAATTCATGCAATCTGGACATGTGAGAGAGTAGAAAAATTTTGGGATGATCTCATTCAGATATTAAATAAAATAACAGAAAACAATATACCAAAGAATCCAGAGATCTTTCTCCTAAGTAACATAAAAAATAAAGAATTTGGAATTGACTTGGAGGATGCACAAAAAAGATTTGTTAAGATAGCCCTAGCTGTAGCAAAAAAATGTATTATGTCAACCTGGAAATTGGAAGATAATTTGAAAATACAACAATGGTATATAGAAATGAATAAATGTATTCCATTAGAAAAAATAACATATAGTTTAAGAAATAATATTGAAATATTCGAACAAGTATGGGAGCCTTACATTAAATACAATAGCGAAAACCTACCGGGAACAAACATTACCTAAGTTGATGGAAGGAGAAGAGAAGAAAAAAATGGACTCAGTAGAATTTCTGGTGTATTTTTGTTGAATGACAACATTGTCTAACTGAATTAATGCAACCTAGATTGTATAACTAAAATGGATGAGAGGGGGGAGGGATGGGGGGGTGGCTTGGGAGGAGGGAGGGGGGAGGGAGAAAAAGTCACTGTAAATGTGTGGAAAAGAAAAAGTGTATATCATGGCTATTGTGATTTATGGTGTGAAAAATAAAAAAAAAAAAAAAAAAAAAAACATTCCAAACACAAAAGAATTAAAACCCTGATTATAAAATTTCCTTTTATCATAAAGAGAGAATAATTGCATATTTTTGATTGTATTCTCTTTATGATCAAACTTGCCCAGATAATACAAAATTGTTCTCCACCCAACCTTAAATAACTGAGTTAATGATGAAGCATCTCATAATTTATTCTTGGAATTTAAATACCCTCCTAGCTATTATATACAAAGGTTACAGCCAGTTCTGCTACTAGATCTTAAAATTCCTTATACCATCAAGTTCTGGATGAATCTGCACACTTATCCATGCCAAAACAAAAGCAAAGTAAACCAAAACAAGTAGCAGCTATACTGGCAGAGGCACAATTTGTAGAACAACTGCCTACTCAGCTTCTGTGACCAACATGTCTGCAGTAAAATCTCCCTGTGATTATGTGAGATTGCTCTGGGTGCTCAATTTCCAACCACAACATAAAGACATGCAGTCATTTCCCATTGTAAATTGTGCTAGTTTATATATTAGTGAGTGGTAGAATCTGATGGAACTGAAGAGAGCGTGGGGGAAATAAAATGGGATCAGTGTTAATAGGTTGTTGATGATTGGCCCAGAGTTTCCATTTTGTATGTCCATGTTTCAATGGTGAGAGGATGCTTCCATTCTAAGAGAATCTAGAACTTGGGACATTTGTTTCATGCTAACGACCCTCGACTCCGAAACCTCCCTTTGGCCTACCAGTTTCGATGCCCGACTCCAACTCACCCCTCGTCCTACTGCACACCGGAGCTCCCAACGCCCGGCTCCAAACCTTCTCTTGGGCCTACTGCATACCTGAGATTCCAACACCAGATTTGAACTCTCCTTACCACACACTGGAGTTCCCGACGCCGACTCTGAACCATCCCATCGGCAGTTGGCTTACAGGCGCACTCATGAGCTTCCAATACTGATTCCGAACCCTCCCCCTCCCCTCGGCCTACTACCACATACGCACACTGGACTCCAGTGTGCGGTAGGTTTAGAGGAGGGTTCGGAGTCAGGTGTTGGGAGTTCCAGTCTGACTCCAAACCCTCCCCTTGGCTGTTATAGTAAGTATTGTGTTTGAAATAAATCCAACAAGGGGTGTTTGGGGAGTCAGGCTTGGGGCTGGGTGTGGGGGCTGAATAATTTCCAGGCTCTTCCAGCAATGGCACTCACCCCCACCCCCCCTTCAAGTGGCACCCAGGGCTGAGTAACTATCTTGGAGGATCTTTCCTGAACCCAACACACCAATGGCATTGTGAAGAAAGCACATCAGCACCTCTAGTTCCTCAGGAGTTTGCAAGGTTTGGTGTGATAGCAGAAACCCTGGCAAATTTCTATAGCGGTGTGGTGGAATGTGTGACGACAGGCTGCATCACAGTCTGTTATGGAAACACCAATAACCCTGAGCATAAAGCCCTCCGAAAAGTAGCGGACACATCCCAGGCAAAACCCTCCTCACTACTGAGTACATTTACAGAGAACACTGCCATCAAAATGTACCAGCAATCATCAAAGACCCACACCACCCAACAAACGCTCGGTTCTCACTGCTGCCATTAGGAAAGAGGTACAGGTAGCCCCTGACTTACGACTGTAATTGGAACGGGAGGATTGGTTGTAACTCGGGTTTGGTCATAAGTTGGGGAACAGGGACCTTGAGCTGCTGGGGGGTAATAGGGACCTCAGGTTGCTGTGGGGAATGGGGACTTTGGGCTGCCGCGGGGAACAGAGACCACTGTATACAGTACTATTAATAAAAAATGAATTTGTACAGTAGTTTTAATAAAGATTTTTCTTTAAATTTGTCTTGTGTGGTTATAAGTTGAGGACTACCTGTATAGGTGCCACAAGACTCAGTCTTCTTTTAGCTCTCCTGATTTCCCTCTTAAGTTTTTTCCTGCAATTTTATGCCCCTCAAGAACCTCATTTGCTCCTAGTTGCCTATACCAGCTATACATCTTTCAAACTAGATCCCTAATATCCCTCAAAAACTAAGGATCCTTATGCCTGTTAACTGCCTTTAATCCTGACAGGGAACATACAAACCCTGTACTCTGAAAATTTCACCTTTGAAGGCCTCTCACTTACTGAAAACCTAGCCCAATCATGCTTTCTAGATCCTTTATCATGTCCTCAAAATTGGCCTTTCTTCAAAGAAGAACCTCAACCCAAGGACCAGACCTATCTTGAAACTAATGGCATTATGAACACAAGACTTGAAGTGTCCCCTACACATACTTCTTTCACCTGTCCTGTCTTGTTCTCTAATAGGAAATCCAGTATTGAACTCTCTCTCTAGTTGGTAACTTCATATACAGTATATTTACTGATTAAGAAATTTTTCCTGAACATATTTGACAAACTCTAAGCCATCCAGCCTTTTACAATATAGGGGTTCCATCCATATGTGGAAAGTTAAAAATCACCTACTATCACAACTTTCTGTTTCCTACAGCTGTCTCCTTCAATTCTCACCAACTTTGGAATGGTTTATAATACAACTCCTCAGCTCCACCTACATAGCCTCAGCAGATGAGCCCTCAAGTCTGTCCTGTCTGATGAGGAATGCTACTTGTCCCCTTTCAGAACCCCAGAACATTGAGCTCATCCTGCCCCTCCTGTAACCACAATGACCACAATGTCATATTTCCATGTGCCAATCCACACTAGAAGTTTGTCTTCCTTTCCTACAGTAGTCTTCGCATTAAAATAAGTGTATCCAAGAACATTATTGCTACCATCACATCTCTTTGATCGGTCTTTATATGCAGTCTTAACATCATCTCTTTCCTCCTCCACTTCCCTATCTGCTCTGGCACCCTGCGTATCTAGTTTAAACCACCCGGAGCAGCATTAGCAAACCTTCCTGCAAGGATATTAGTCCCCCTTAAGTTCAGATGCAAACCGTCCCACCGGTACAGGTGCCACATTCCCTGGAAAAGTGCCCAATAATCCAGAAGTCTAAAGTCCTCCACCTTGCACCATCTCTATTGCTGCATGTTAAGCTGCATTATCCACCTATTTCTAAACTCACTTGTTTCTAACCTCACAGATAGCAATCCTGAGATCACAGCCTTGGAGGTCCTGTCCTTAAGCTTCACATCTAAATCTCTTTGCAGGACCTTATTACCCTTTCTAGCCATATCATTGTACCATGACATCTGGACGTTGTGAATTCAATCGGAGATATCCGGAACCCTGGTACCTGGGAGGCAACATACCATCAGTGATTCTCTATCTCTTCCACAGAACCTCTTATTTGTTCCCCATGCTATTGAATCCCTTATAACTACAGCTTACCTCTTCTCTTCCATCCCTTTCTTAGCCACAGGGCCATATTCTGTGCCAGAGACATGGTCTTTACATCTCTCCTGCACCACCTCCTCTCTGCTCACTAAAGCCTCGATTTCACCACTCTTACACAGGGTCTCTCACACACTGGCTACTCCAACAATGGCCGCTCCGCTTGAGCTTCCCTTCTTTTAATTTGCTACTGGCTCTATCTACATCACAGACTCAATTGCCGAAGTTCTCTCCCCGTTTCTATTTAAACTCACCTGAAACAAAGCACAGCTCCCGACACTCACCAAGTCAACTTGCAATTCAACTTTGTGACTTGTATCAAGAAAAGTCTTGGTTAATGGCCTGATTGTGATACTCATACAACATTCTACTATCTTAATATTCAGGACATCAAAGGATTCAAAAGTATTTAAAAGTGAGCCATGGAAAAATTTAACTTTACCAATTTTTAAAAAATTCCTCTGCCTCCCAAAACATGAATTCAAACCCTCCTCCAAGTTTATAGGTAAAACTTCTGACTGGCATGACTCTTACTAAACAGGGATAAGGAGGAGCTTTAAGAGAGTCACCCCAAAGATGAGCGGCATCAACTAGCTCTTCTTCGTGGGCGATGTCAATTTTTTCAAACACAACTTTATTCAAACAGCTGCTTCGAGCAAAGGACAACCAAAGCTCTCTGCTAGCTCAATATTTGCTCCCATCTTCACCAAAGGTTTATGTGTTACTTCAGAGAACAACTAAGGTCTCAATTTAATGTCTTACTGGGCATCCTCAATAGTGCAGCATTCACTTGCTCAAAGCTGACTGACATTTTGTGCTGTAATTCCTGAAATGAGTCTGAAACATAAAATTGATATGAAAGTGCTAATAGCTGAATTATTGCCAAATGTAACTGCCAAACGTTGGGAAACTTGAAAATACTGAAACAACTAACAATTTTTAACAAAAATAATTGTTACTATAATCAGCTCCCCAGTCTCATAGTCACCAGAGTGATCAATAGATGGGCAAACAACAAAAACCGTAATACAAAAAAAAAGGAATGTTGCAGTTGAAATGTACCATTTATGCAAGGATTTCTAAGTTGGAAGCTGAAAGATTCTGGAGTCCATAAAATTTTGCTGATGAAATTGCAGATGCTTGAAATTGTCACGGCTACGGTTATGATCTGAACATCCTTACCTCCACATTCTTGTCGATGAAGTGCTCCTTCATGTTTCCAAGAGAGAGACCATCAATGCCAGAAATTATCCGGGTCAACCCAGGACACTCCATAGTCCGTTGCTTTCTCAAAGACCTGTAAATATCACCTTCAAGCCACATATGACCTTGTTTCCTGCAAACAAATCACAATGGTCACAATTCTTTCCCATTACTTTTCAATCCTTTGGACACAAACTAGAAGGAAAACTTCATGATACAATTTAAGTATTATTAAATTGAGGTTACAGTAGTTGAACATAAATGGGCACAAACCACAGCCCGCTTCTCACATACATTCAATGATCTCCTGTTGATTTTATCAGTCAGAAGCTAAAACTTTCAGTGCTTATCTGGTACAATGGTCCCACAATTTAAGGAAACTACTTTGTTTTCAATTGGACTTCAAAGTCATTACTAATAAATTTAAAATTTATCCCTATAGCATTTTTGAATTGTACCTTTCAAAGAGAGCTCATTTTTGTTCAAGCTGAAAAGACCGCCAGAAGACCACCGATAACTTGACTGATATGTGCAGCTGCCTAAATCACATTAGTTGATTATTGCACCTGCACCTTCAGAAACAAAGCCCAAAAAAGATCAAGATATTGAACGTGGCTAAAAGTCAGTACAGCAAATTGGTTTTGGCCTCCATTCAAAGCAAACATGTACATATAGAAATATCAAAATAAAAATTTTTCAAGATGCAATAAATATCATTAATTTTTACATTTTCTAAACTATGTGCCTAAGTATGTGGAATAGATTTGTAAATGCAAATCTTAAGGTACCAATATCAGACATCAAAATTGTGTGCGAGTGCTAAGAGTACACAGTGCAAAATTCAATAACAAATGATTGGATACACCCAAGAGAGTTTTTGTCTAGTTTGGGGCGGCATGGTTGGCATAGCAGTTAGTGTAACAGCATTATAGCAGCAGCGATCAAATCAGTCACTGTCTGTAAGGAGTTTGTATGTTCTCCCTGTGTCTACGTGTGTTTTCCCCGGAGCCATTCGAAATGTATTAGGGGTTGTAGGTCAATTGAGTGTAATTGGGTGGCACGGGCCCGTTGGCCTGTTACTGTGCTGTATGTCTAAATTTAAAATTAGTTACTTTAAACGACCAAGAATACAGTCAACTTCTAAGAAATAATGCTTCAGTAACAATACACAGTAAAATCCCCATTATTTGGAATTCAAGCAACTGGCAGCCTCAAGGAACCAGCAAAAAAAATTTCAGAAAATAAATAGGTGAAAGATACAAAAGTTTAAAATTGGCACCCCCTAGTGGTTAGTTCACCAATCACACAGCACACAATCTCAAGCAACCAGCAAATTCACTTACTTGACATTATTAATCCCGATAGTTGCCAGATACCAGAGGTTTTACTATATTTCAATAGCCTCTTGTGGAATACTGTATCTTAAAGATATTTTCCATGATACTAAGTATTCCCAAAAGGACCTTTTTGCAAATTGCTTACACATTGAACAAAAGACTTACTGCAGAGCCCCACCCCCCCAAAACAAAAGGGTTAAATGGTGTTTCTAAATTATACTGGAAGTACAGTAATTTTTAAATTATAATTTTCATGATGGAAAATAGGAGAAGTATGTGTGTACAACTGTGGGTGATAATTAGTGGATTAGAACCGTAGAACATTACAGTACAGAAAACAGGCCCTTCTAGTCTGTGCTGAACTATTATTCTGCCTAGTCCCACTGACCCACACACAGTCTATAGCCCTTCATAACCCTCCTATCCATGTACTGTGCAAAGTTTTCTTAAAATTGAGCCCACATTCACTTCATTCCACACACCCACTCCTTTCTGGATGAATAAGTTCCCCCTCATGTTCCCTTTAAACTTTTCCCCTTTCACCCTCAACCCATGTCCTCTGGTATGCATCTCACCTAACTTCAATGGAAAAAGCCCACTTGCACTTACTCTGCCTATCCCCCTCATAATTTTGGAGACCTCTATTAAATCTCCCCTCATTCTTCTATGCTCCAGGAAATAAAGTCCTAACCTGTTTAATTTTTCCCCATTACTCAGTTCAAGTCCCAACATCCAGTAAATCTTCTCTGCACTCTTTCTATCTTGTTGATATCTTTCCTGTAGTTAGGTGACCAAAACTACACACAATTTTCCAAATCTGGCCTCACCAATGTCTTGTACAACTTGACTATAATATCCTAATTCCTGCACTCAATACTTTGATTTATGAAGGTCAATATACCAAAAGTTCCCTTTACAATCCTATCTACAATCCTATGTTACTTTCAGGGAATTATGTATCTGTATTCTCAGATCCCTCTGTTCTATTGCACACCACAGGGCCCTAATTTACTGTGCATGTCCTACCTTGATTTGTCCTTGCAAAATGCAACACCTCACACTTGCTGCAATAAATTCCATTTGCCATTTTTCAACCCACTTTTCCAGCTGATCTAGATCCCACAGCAAGGTTTGAAAGCCTTCCTCGCTATCGACAACACCTCAAATCTTTGTGTTATCTGCAAACTTGCTGATCTAATTTACCACATTATCATCCAGATCATTGATATACAGTAAAATCCCCAGTATCTGGAATTCAAGAAACTGGCAACCCAACCAACCCGTAATTATTTTTTAGGATATAAATAAATAGAATGAATAGGAATAAATACAAATTTAAATAAAAGTTTAAAATTGTAAAAATAAATGTTCTCCAAAGCAACAAATGCCCCTGGTGAAGATGGGAGCAAACATTCAGCCAATGGAGTTCCCTAGTCGTGCCTCACCCGCAACAGCTGTTTGAATAAAGTTTCAATAAAATTGTGTTTGAATAAAATGGCGCTGCCCAGGATAAAGAGACGGTAAATGCTACTGGGCTGACTCTCCCAAAGTGTCTCCCTATCCATGTCTGGTAAGAGTCTTTATTAGTATTATGTATATTATTAAGGCTTTATCTGTAAACTTGGGGGATGGTATATTAATTGTAACGGTGGCACGGTTAGCCCAATACTGTTACAGCACCAGTGACCGGGGTTTGAATTTGAATTTTGTAAATTACAGAAATTACTTGATTAAAGTGAAGTTTACATAATTAAGGGCTACATACAGACTTTTTTTTCAAATGATTTTACATTTTGCACTATCTTTTGCCTTTTAAACTGTGTATTCTCAATGCAGGTGTATTAGTTAGGCATTGGAAGAATACGTCTCTGTCAACTGGAAAATTCACTTAACCAGCATCCACGATCCCCGTAAGTGCCGGACACCAGGGGCTTTGCTGTATATGACAAACAACAATGGTCCCACCACTGTTTCCTGAGGCCCACCATTAGCCACTGGACTCCACTACCCCTCTCTGGCTTCTCCCGTAAAGCAAATGTCTACAAGCTCATCATGAACACTGAGTGACTGAACTTTTCTGACTAACCCATCCATGTGGGACCTTGTAAAAGGCCTTACTAAAAATCCATGTAGACAACATCCATAGCCTTACCTTCATCAACTTTCCTGGTAACCTCTTCAAAAAAAATTAAGATTGGTTAGACATAACTAACCATGCACAAAATCATGTTGACTATCCCTAATTAGTTCTTGGCTGTCCAAATACTTAAATATCCAATCTCTTAGAACACTTTTCAACATTTTACCTACTACGGATGTCAGGCTCACTGGCATCCCATATTATTTTTTGAGCCTTTTTTAAAAAAGACAATGGAATTATAGGAGCTACCCTTCAACCCCCCCGCCAAGGCTAAGGACATTAAATATATCTGCCAGGGCCCTGTAATTTCTACACTGGCCTCCCTCAAGATCTGAGGGAATATCTTGTCAGGCCCAGGGGATTTATTCACCTTTATTTGTTTTTAAAATAGCAAGATGATCCAATTTAATGTTTAATCCACTTTAATCTGTTTAAGTTTTATGACATCACTTCTTCTTCTCCTTACTTCCCTAGACTGTGCCAGTTTTCTGAATAAATACTGATGCAAAAAAAACACATACAAGATCTTCCCCATCTCCTATGGCTCTATACATAGCTGACCACTCTGATCTTCAAGGGGATCAAATTTGTCCCTTACTATTCTTCTACTCTTAATATACCTGAAGAAACCCTTAGGATTTTCCTTCACATTGTGTGCCAAAACAACCTCATGTCTTCTTTAAGACCTCCTGATTTCCTTCTTGTATTTTTCATGCATTTTTATACTCCTTATGTACCTCATTTGCTCCTTGTGTATACTTGCTGAAAACTTCTTTCTTCTTCTGAGCCAGATTCCCCCAAATCCCTCAAAAACCAAGGTTCCTTATGCCTGTTAACTTTTCCTTTAATCCTGTGAGGAGCATACAATTTTTTCCCTTCGAGGCCTTCCAATTACTGAACACATCCTTGCCAGAAAACAACATCCAAATCCATGCTCTCTAGATCCTTTCTCATTTCCTCAAATGAGATCCTTTCTCATTTCCTCAAAATAGGCCGTTCTTTAATTTAGAATCCCAACCCAAGAACCAGACCAATCCTTATCCATAATTCACGAAACTAATGGCATTATGATCACTGGACTCAAAATATTCCCCTGCACATACTTCTGTCACCTGTCCTGCCTCGTTCCCTAATGTAAGATCCAGTATTTTATTCTCTCTTGTTTGTACCTCAATATGATTTTCTTTTGCAAAGGGTGGCAATTCTCTAGACTTATCTATCCTGGTTGGTTTCAGAACTAGATCATTGGAGGTACAGCACCTATAGGGATTGGTAGATGCCGGCTAAATGTATTTTCTGGTTGCTTGATACTTACTCTTACAATGCTTAACTAATTCACTTGCATTAAGAATAAACAATTTAAAAGATAAAAGACAAAAATACTATACTGTATTTACAATGAACAAACTTCACTTGCATGAATATATAAACCTTAAAGCATTTTACTTTATTTTTAGTCACATTCTTGGAAAACATTTAACCATCACTACATTTGCAGGTTCCTCCCCTTCCATGGAGCCACCCAAAACACAAACAATAACATTTTAGATAATTCAACCCCTCCCCCCACCAAGTTTACAGATAAAGCCTCTGACAGGGACAACTCTTACTAAACAGGGATAAGGGGTCACTTTAAGAGAGTCACCCCAAGGAAGAGCAGCATCAACAAGCTCTTCATCCTGGGTAAAGCCATTTTATTCAAACACAATTTTATTCAAACAGCTGCTTTGAGCAAAGCACAACCAAAGCATTCTGCTAGCTCAATACTTGCTTCCATCTTCACCAAATGTATTACTTCAGAGAAGATTTACCTTTACAATTTTAAAAGAAAGTATTTTATCTACTATTTTATTCTCTTATTAAAAATTTTATTTATTTTCCTCAATATTTCTTTTGAAGGTTGCTTTAGGTTGCCAGTTGCTTGAATTTCGGATACCAGGGGTTTTACTGTATATTAATTTATATCCCATTCTATCCTGTCTGAAACAACGGAACCCCAGAACATTGAGCTGCCAGTCCTACCCCCCTCCCCCTGCAATCAAGTTTCAGTAATTTCAGATTTCATCTGTATAGTCAGAGTACCTACATAACATCACATACAACCCTGAGATTAATTTTCCTGCAAGCCTAATAGCCACAATGTCATAATTCCACATGCCAATCCATGCTCTAACCTCTTCTATCTTTCCTTCAATACTCCTTGCACTGAAGTAGATGCACCTGAGAACATTTCCACCACATAAAACCCTGTGATTTCTGTCTTTACATGCAGTCTTCACATCATCTTTTTCCTCTTCCATTTCATTATCTGCTCTGGCACTTTGGTTCCCATCCCCAACAAATCTAGTTTATACCCTCCAGAGAACCACTAGCAAACTTTCCCACAAAGTTATTAGTCCCCCTCCAGTTCCAATGCAAACTGTCCAGTTTGAACAGGTCCAACCTTTCCTGGAAAAGAGCCTAATGATCCAGAAACCTGAAACCTTTCCTCCTGAACGTGTTAAGCTACATTATCCTATTTCTAACCTCTCTAGCAAGTGGCACAGGTAGCAATCCAGAAATCACAACCCTGAATGTCCTGTCCTTCATCTTAGCATCCAATTCCCTGAACTCTCTTTGCAGGATCTCATCACCCTTCCTACCCATGCCATTGGTCCCTACATGGACTACAACATTTGGCTGCTCACCCTCCCTCCTGAGAATGCCGTGAACTTGGTCCAAGCTATCTCAGCTCTAGGGAGGCAACGTACCATCTGGATTCTCGATCTATTCCACAGAACCTCTTATGTGTTTGCTTCACTATTGAATTCCCTACACTCACCTCTTCTCCTCTCTTCCATAGCCAGACACCTGACTCCATGGCTTGTCCTGGTAGGTTCCAACCCACCCCCTCCCCCACCAATATCCAAAATGATTTATGTTATTGAGGTGAGTAGCCATAGGTTCCCTGCACTGGCTGCCTGTTCCCTTTCCCTGTTCTGACTGTAATTCAGCTACCTTCCTCCTGCTTCTTAGATATGATAGCGGGATTGTAATTCCTGTCTCTCACCCCCTCAGACTCCTGAATGATTTGGAGTTCATTCAACTCCAGCTCCAATCCCCTAACTTAGATTGCAAGAAGCTCTAGCTGGATGCTTTCCTGACTATCCAAAAGGAGCATGCCCCTGCCTTGGATGGTTTCCCCACTGTCTATGAACTAGTGAAAAAAAATAAGATAAATAAAACCTGCCTTTACCTCTGCCTTCCTGCTGAATCTTTTTTGTTCCTTGATAGAGTCGTCTTTATTTCAACTCCTGCCCCACCACTTCAGCCTCTTCTTGCCCAAGCCTTGAGACAAAATCTCAACTCCGGACTCTAACTCTGTCCTACTCACACAATGGCCGCTCCGCTTCTACCACTCAACTATTTAAAGTAGCCAACTCTCACACTCTCTTGCTCTTTTGATATAAATTAGGTGTGGCCATATTGCTTCAAAATCATACACATTCATATGGCCCCTGGTATATTTTATTCCACCAGCCTTATTGTGAGAACCATCAATGTAGTCAACATTCTGGAAGTAAAATTTACCATTGTTACTATAACAGAAGGATAATGTATACTTAATTTGAATTAGCAAAAGGCTGGTCAGCAAAAAGGTATCATTGCCTCAAACCATTTGACCTTAAAGATCATAAGACGAGGAGAAGAATTAGGGTTTCGAATCTGATAGTGGTCAATTTATTTTTCTCACAACACTATTCCAGTCTTCTCCCCTTAGCCGTTGACAAACATGAATTAAAAAAACCTATCAACTATCCTGAATCTTCACTCTGGCATAATTCTTGTGTTCACTCAAAATCTCTCAGTAGCTTTACTTCTTTAAAAAAGATTTCATAAAACTTTGCATTATGTGCTCCTAAATCAGAATTAGATTGTTGGGTGGTTAAAACCTAAAAGGTACCCATCAGTTATTTTCATTGAAGGAGATAAAAACTGGTTTCATAAGTACCCAATAAAAAGAAAATCCATCTGATCCAAGCAATTCACTGTAAATCAGGGACTTTATCTATAAATTAATCAAACTGCTCAATGTGATCAGTAAAGCACCATCCCACATTCCAGAAATCCACAGTGAGATTTCACAGATTCAGTTTCCATTCAAGTGCCACTCATCATCATTATTCTTCTCCAACTCCTTTGTTAAAAGCATGTAACTATCCAAAATGCTTTGTAAACAGGATACTTACCAAGCTTCAGTGAATAATAATCCTAACATAAATAATATTCTTTCAACCCTCAAAAATGATAGCCAACAATTCTTTCTAGTGACACATTTTGATGATTTAAGAACAGAGAATGAACATGGGAGAGTACAAGTTATAGGGCTACAAAAAAAAGGAGATGGGAACTGTTGGGAGCAGGCAATGAACCAGATGAGATTAAGTTTTCTTTTGCACTGTAATGAGCAATAATGCTTGCGAGTTTGGAAAAAAATAGGTGGCAACAAAGATCAGTGAATCTGATAACATCTGCCATTAAGTGATCGTAATTGAAGATTAAAGCAAGCAAAAGATGTTTGTTTGGCCACTTCTACTTCTTTTGCTATGTTTCTAGCAAAATAACTGCAATTAGTGTAGAAATGAAGGCAGTCCTACCCACATTCTACATAATTTATTGGCACATATACAGAAAGAGCAAAAGTTGATTAGAATGGACTCAGTTAACTGAAGTGAGCATATAACATGTGTGCATTCTGGGCCCCCTTCTATTAAATGAATTAACGAGAAATATTCCAACAATTATAACCTCAAATACTGCACAAGATTCATCTTTTGTAAATGTAATCAATATCAACATTTTAAAAATGACGGTGTAGCATTACAACAGAAATAAAATTTAAAAAAGATTTACTATGCAATATTTTTTATTGCTTATTATTAAATTCCTTGCAGCACTTAGGAGACTTGAATGACAACATAATTTGCCTGTTGAAACTGCAGTCAGCAGGCTCGCAGCAAGCCTCAAACTTCAGGGTTGTGCTCTTCATAATCTGAAACTGCCATTTCTCAGATCCTTGTTATATTCTTCCTTAATGGTGGTTATGTGCCAAACTGGTAGAGTCTGTTGGAAGAGAACTTGGAAATGAGTTACCTTTAGTCCTTTTATATGTATTGAATGGATGTCCAATTATTTAAACCTTTGTGATATTGCTCCTTAGTGGAAGTTTGGTTGATTTATTTTTCAGTCTCTGCTCTAATTACAGGTGCTCCCTTACGATTTTTCAAAGTTACTATGGTTTGAATCCGTACTTTTAATTTTGAATTCTGATCCGTTCCCACGCTTCCGATATGCAGATATGAGTGAAAATTATGACCTTGTCGCTTTAGCATCCCCACCATACAGCAATTAATTTTAGTTTAATGCTTCAAACATTCTTCATGCCCAATGTGCTTTCAGCTGTGTACATTAATGGTTTTTTCAGTGTGGAATAGATATTCAGAATTTAATTATAAAAAAATGGTAGGTGTGGTATTCTTTTCCGACACAATTTTTTTCAAGTTATAATGGGTTTGCTGGAACGTAACCACATCACAAGTTGAGGAATACCTGTACAGACATTAATCTTGAATGGGCTTTTTATCTGTACAAACAGCAAATCACTTGTATCAATGTTTAAACAACAACCAACAACAAGGGAAGCTTTTTAAGCATTAAAATAATGTTTAATTCTCACCAAAAAATGCTTGCTGGCATTAATCCCCAACACGTCCCCAACCAACTACTGAGATCTCCCAACTGCCGCTACCGATTCCTGATACGATCCCACCGCTGCTGCTGATCCCTGGGAAGGATCCCTGGGCTGGTGGAACACTTACTGGCAAGTTGGCAGGCTCGTGTCTCCCCGTGGGCTTGTTCCAGCAGGGGCTATTCAAGCTTCACAACCTGGTTCTCGATGTTGGAGCCTAACATGGATCCAAGTCTTTGCCTGCACATACTCCCCCTCCAAACCACCACAAACAATCATCGACACCTCCCCAACAAAGTCCCCGCTCCTGCCTGGGAGCCCAAGGACCCCTGCCTGCTCTCCTTTTTTTGGAAAATTTTATACATGTAATCATAGCCAAATATAAAGTGTAATAATCAAATATGAATATCATATCCATTACAACCCCCTCCCAACCCAACAAACCCCATGAAAAGGAAAGGAAATTAAATGAAAGCAAGGAAAGACATAAAAAAGGGTAAATAAAAGTAAGGAAACAAGAATAGAAACCTGATTGCTGGAGCAGCATTAGGAATTTATATCTTTTAATACATACATCCAAGGAGGTTAACGAGATTCGGAGCTTAAAGAAAGTGTTTACGAGTTAATTCCCTCAATTTGTAAATACAGGTGCTAAATTTTCAAAACCACATCATTCTTATTTCTCAGATTATAAGTGATCTTCTCCAAAGGAATGCGGCTAGGCATCAGTGCACCATACCTGGGTGGGTGTCCGATTTCCATGTTACTGGTATACATTTTCTTGCTACTGCTAAGGCAATCTTTAGAAATTCTTTTTGATAGTTAGATAATTTCAATTTTGGTCTTATCTCTTCAGTATTACCTAATAAAAATAACATTAGATTTTGTGGAAATTTAATTCCTATAACCTGTTCTAAATAAATCGCAAAGTTTGACCAAAAAGGTCTTACTTTGGGGCAAGACCAAATAGAATGTAAGAAAAAAAAGTGTCTACTTCTTGACCACATCTAAAACACTGATCAGATTAATCTGACTTCAATTTATTTAACTTTTGTGGTGTAAGGTATAATTGATGTAAAAAATTATATTGAACTAACCTATATCTAACATTTATAGTGTTTGTCATACTATCTTGGGAACAAATCTGACCGATTTATTTCATCAATATTATTTAAATCTGTCTCCCAATGTTGTCTAGACTTACGCATCCCCTGTTTAAAGTCCTCTTCTGCAATAAAGTATACATAGCTGAAATAAATTTCTTGATCTATGTACTACGTATCAACAATTCTACATTTCTGTAATAGCAATATTGGACCCAATTTATCTCTTAAATAAGCCTGTAATTGATAATAACAAAAAAGGTTATTATTTTGTATCCGTACTTATTTTTTAATTGTTCAAATGACATTAAATTTCTTGCTTCATAACAATCTTCTATTTATCCAATTCCTTTCAGAGACCAAATATTTAAAAATTGATTATCCTCTGAAAATGGAATAAGTTGATTTTGTATCAAAGGCATTTTAGGCAGGACAGCAATCCTCATTCCAATTTCATCATTTACTTTATTCCAAATATTAATCAAATGTTTTAACAAGAGTGCTTCCCTCTACCCAGATAATAATTTTGATTCCCATTTATATATATGTAAAATCTTTCAACTTCCTCTCTCCTCTATTTTATTCAATTTCTATTTTAATCCATGGTGGTTTTTCTTCCTCATCAAAAAAAGGTCAAAAATCTCAATTGAGGTGCCTTATAACAATTTTTAAAGTTTGACAATTGCAACCCTCCTAATTCAAATTTCCATGTCAATTTGTCTAAAGAAACTCCCAAACAACTTACCCTTATAAAGAAAATTTCTAATGTATTTATTTAATTCTTGAAAAAACTTTTGTGGTACCATTATTGATAATGTTTGAAATAAATATTATACCCTAAGAAATATATTGAATTAACCCAACCCAATAATGTTATTGGCAACATCTTCCACTTATTCAAATCCTCACCAATTTTCTTACGGTACTTAATTCAATTTATATACATTCTAACTTATTATCTACCCATATGCCTAAACATTTTATCCCATTCATAAGCCATTTAAATTGCACAACTTATTGAGACTGAGTGTAAGGGGCATAATTTCACTTCTTTCCCAATTTACTTTATACCCAAAAGAAGCTCACCTTGCTCTCCTTGATGATGCCGAGACAAGTGATTCTTCTGACTGCTTGCGACTGGGTGACAGTGGCATGCAGTTTGAGAGGCAAGATTTGGAGAGAAAAGTCAATAGGGATAGATAAAGAAGAAATGGAAAGAAAGAGGGAGTTACCTGAAACAAGGACAATCATTCTAATTTCATCTTGAGTGAATTTGTTTTTCAACCTGTCAATTCAGCTCCAAAAAAATTTCGGATAACTGAGGGTTTCTGATTATTTCAGATATCCTAGTTTATCCAAAGTTTTTCAGAGGCGAACCGACATCACTTCTGGGTTTGAAATAATTTTAGATAAATGAGGATTTTGGATGATCTGATTTCAGATAATCACTGTTGAACTGCATTGAAAAGCACTGCAGAAGCTGGTAGTCGAAAATAAAAACAGAAAATGCAGGAAATACTCAGGTCAGGTCATATCTGTTGAAAGAGAAACAGAGTTAATATTTCAAGTTGAAAGCCCAAATTGCAGCCTGACCTGCTGAGCATTTCCAGTATTTTCTGTATTATTTTATATTGTATCCTTGGCACTTTGGATCATTTTCTGAGCTTGTAGGCATTTGATTACCTTGTAGCGGCTGTGTAACGGGCTGAGCAAGCACGCAGCGCAGTGTCACAAACTGTCACCGACACAGTTCTGCGGGTCGTGGAACAACAAACAAAGCAGTACTGCGTGCTGGAGAACAGCACGTTGTCCTGCTGAGTATCATGCTGGAAGGTGCAGGACACTCACAAGGATCAATTTAAAACTGCCGGCCCGTGGATCCAAAGCACTCCAGTAGCAATGTCCCGTGAAGCCTGGGATATGCGGGGTATAAAAGAAGATTGTAAAACTTGAATAAAGTCAGTCTTGAGTTGACCAATCTGGCATGTGTGTGTGTATTGCTTTAGTAGCTCTCTACCGTAGTAGCCGTTACAATTGGTGACCCCGACAAGATTCAGCTGAAGCTTGAGTCTACAGTTATAATGGACGCTGCTACAGCGGTGGCAGTTAACGCGGTGGGACTTCACTTGCCTTCTTTCTTGACCCATCAACCTCAGGTATGGCTCATTCAGGCTGAAACCCAGTTTCGTCTTCGTGGCATAACGGCGGAGAAATTCTGGCATGTCGTAGGTACATTGGATGCCACTACCGCAGCTCAAGTAAGTGAATTTATTGCCAATCCCTCAGCGGAAAACCAGTACACCAGCTTCCGCCAATTTCTCCTGGATACACTGGAATTGACAAGACATGAGCGCGGCATGCGGCTTTTGAATATGGAAGGCCTGGGTGAAAGGAATCCATCTGACCTAATGAATGAGATGCTGGCATTAGCGGATGGTCATTTTCATTGCCTGCTCTTTGAAACTCTATTCCTATGCAAGCTCCCAGCTCGTGTCGCCATACCCATCGCTAACATGGATTTCTGCCGTCCCCATAACACAGCGCGGGAGGCTGACAGGCTCTATCATACTCCAAGAGTCTGTTCAAATACAGCCCGTTTAGCACCAGATACATCTCCTGCATTCTATGAGCCTCCTATATCTGCATTTCAATCAAAGGAGGAACGTGCTGACGGGCATTGAGAATTATGCTTTTACCATCGCTGTTGGGGAAAAAATGCCCATAAATGTGTCCAGCCATGTACCTATTACAGGAAAAAAGTGGGGAAATGAAAGAGCCGGCTGACAGTAGTGGCCTCGGCAGCTGGTGCAAGTATCTTGTATCTTCAAGACAACATTGGTAAGCGCAGGTTTCTTGTAGATATGGGTGCTGAGGTCAGTTTTCTCCCGTCAATCTATTTTGAAAGAACGCATAAATAACAACTGGCTCTTCAAGTGGCAAATGGAACTACCATTCCCAGCTTTGGCACGCGATTGGAGGGACCACATTCCATTGGAATTGCGTCTCAGCTTCTGTTGCTCAGCCCATTTTGGGTGCGGACTTTTTTCGATCCCATAACTTACTGGTGGACGTGAAACGGAGGAAATTGGTTCATGCCACCACTTTTCAAACATACCCGCTGGCATGCAGCAAAGGTAGTTTCCCAGCTCGGGGTGCATAACCTGCAAAAAGATGCCTATGCTGCCCTGCTCAACGAATTTCCCCATATTCTCACTCCTAATTTCAATGCCTCCAAATCAGCCCATGGTGTGTCTCATTACATAAACACTTCAGGCCCACCGATTTATGCCAGGGCTCGTCATCTTCCACCTGATAAACTGCTGCAAGCAAAGGCAGAGTTTATGGCAATGGAGGAGTTGGGTATCATTTGACTCTCCAGCAGTCCTTAGGCATCACCATTACACATGGTACCCAAGAAAATAGGTGGATGGAGACTGCAGCGATTACCGTAAGCTGAATGATGTTACTACACCCAACAGGTACCCGATTCCTCATATACAGGATTTCGCTGCCCATCTACACAATTGCCACATTTTTTTCCAAAATTGATCTGGTCAAGCAATATCATCAGATACCTATCCATAAGGATGATATTCCTAAAACAGCAATTATTACCCCTTTCGGGTTTTTGAATTTCTTAGAATGCTGTTTGGATTGAAAAGCTCTGTTCAAACCTTCCAGCGGCTGATGGACACTTTAGGCAGGTATTTGAAGTTTGCAGAAATTTACTTGGATGACATCCTCGTAGCCAGTCAAACTGAGCAGGATTAACCACCTGTATTTATGCCTCCTTTTCCAATGGCTAGAGGAATTTGGTCTTACCATCAACCCTGGCAAATGTCAATTTGGTAGATCCGCCATCGACTTCCTAGGACAAAAGATCATGGCCTACAGTATATTTCCCTTATCCAGTAAGGTTGATGCAGTCCGTGCTTTTTCCAAACCTACCACGGTTAAAGGACTGCAGAAAATTTTGGGCATGATAAACTTTTATCACCAGTTTATTCCCACAGCTGCTGACATTCTTCGACCAGGGTTTCAGATCCTCTCCACCAACTACAGGGACATTACCTGGACATCAGAGGCAGAGGTTGCATTTACGAATACCAAAGAAGCTTTGGCCAAAGCAGCAATGCTCGCCCATCCTAACACTGAGGCTTCCTTTGGGGCTTAGCACTGATGCCTCGAGTACGGCCGTGGGTGTGGTTCTTGAGCAATACATCAATGACCATTACCAACCCCTCGCTTTCTTCAGCCAACATTTAAGGCCAGCGGAAGTGAAATACGTTTGATCGGGAGCTGTTGGCATTGTATCTAGCCACACGGCACTTCTGATATGTTTTGGAAGGTCGGCATTTCACTGTTTACAGATCATAAGCCACTCATTTTTACCTTCAGCAAGACAGCAGCGTCACTTATCATACATCTCAGAATTCACTACGGACATGTGCCATGTTTCAGGGAAAGACAATCTCATCACAGATCTGCTGTCCAGACCGACTGTATATCATATTCAGAGTGGAATCGATATTTCTGAATTGGCCAGGGCACAGGTCATAGACCCTGATGTTCAGGCATACAGTACGGCCATTACAAACCTGGACATTCAACGGATGGCACCACAAATGGGCGGCCCAATCCTTCTTTGTGACGTGTCTTTGGGCTACCCTAGACCATTGATTCTGGCATCATGGAGGCGATGCCTTTTCAACCAGATACATGGCTTGTCTCATCCGTCCATCAGAACATCAGTCAAGCTCACGTCAAATAAATACATATGACATGGACTAAAAAAGACGCCACTCAAAGGGCACGTACATGCGCCTCCTGCCAGACGGCCAAAATTCAGAGGCCCACCAAGGCACCTCTTCAGCCTTTTCCAGCGGTACGCAGAAAGTTTGAACACATGCATGTGGACCTGGTCGGACCATTGCCAGTAGCTCAAAACATGAGACACATTCTAACAGTGGTGGACCGTTCCACGCGCTGGCCAGAGGCCATCCCGTTGCCATCCAGTGACATTGAAACATGTGCTGAGGCATTCATCATCAATTGGATCGCAAGATTTGGTGTCCCAACGCACATAACTTCAGACCATGGAGCACAATTCACCTCTGCATTACGGACTGCCTTTACGTGCTTTTGTGGCACACACCTGCACCACACCACAGCATACCATCCACAGTCCAATGGCCTTATGGAACGTTTCCACCAGCAACCAAAGTCCACACTTAAGGCCCGACTCACCGGTTCCAATTGGGTTGATAAGTTGCCATGGGTTCTACTGGGAGAGTGCACCGCCCCAAAGGAGGATTTGTCTGCATCCTCTGCAGAAATGATTTATGGTATGGTCCTTATGGTTCCAGGGAACATTCATTTCACAACCAACTCTGACCTGGATGTCCTTCACCAACTTTGACGTGGTATCACAATCAGCAAACCCGTTCCTACCAACTGGTATGGAACCCCTAAACAACATATACCCCCACCATACCTGGACGCTAATTTTGTTTTTGTACGCAGAAACACCATTACAACGACCATATGAGGGCCCTTTCCACATGATTAAGAGGAACAGGGTTGTGTTTACTTTGGATATTGGGGGACATTCGCAGCTGTTTAGTGTAGACAGACTCAAGCCTGCCCATGTGGATCCCACTTCACCCATTCAATGGCCCCAGCCCAGATGACGTGGACAACCACCTAAGTCAAACACAATTGGTGTTTTAGTTTCCGGTGACGATTCTGGGGAGGGGGTGATGTATCGACAACGTAGCAGGCCGAGTGAGTGCGCAGTGCGGTGTCGTGATCCCTTGTCGGCACGGTTCTGCGGGCCATGGAACAACTAAACAAACAGGTGAATACTTACCTTACAGAGCAGCACTAGGTGCTGGAGAATGGCGCGTTGTCCTGTTGAGTATCATGCCGAAAGGTTCAGGACACTCAAGGTTCAATTTAAACCTGCTGGTCCCATGGATCCAATGCACTCCAGTAGCAATGTCCCATGGAGCCCGGGATATGCGGGGTATAAAAGAAGATTGTAAAACTTGAATAAAGACAGTCTTGAGTTGACTAATCTGGCATGTGTGCGTGTATTACTTTAGTAGCTCTACCGTAGCAGCCGCTACAACCTCTTCAATAAATGATTTTGTATACTCCTACCAATTTGGAACATTTAGCATACAGTAGTTTCCTATTAATATCGTCAAACTGCCTTTTGGATCTTTGCCATTTATGACTTCCCTATATAGAATTTTTTATGTCAACATAAATGTGAGCCATGACTGTGTGTGGATTTATATTGTGAAAAGGAAGGGGTTGTTTTGTTTTGTCTGTTATATGCAACAATTTTTTTTTTTTTTTTAATTTTTACACACACACACACACACACACACACACACACACACACACACACACACACACACACACACACACACTCTTATTGGAGAGTTTACTATATATATTTATGGAAAAAAAAAGGTGAGAGAGAACCCTGGCCCAAACTCCCTCCAATACAATTAATAAGGCCTGTTGCACCACAAACTATTTCACAAAATTAAATAAGCAACGCTATATACACAATTACTTTGACAGTCAGATAAGCTACTCGTCCAATCTATCAGCTGTCAAGAATGTCAAAAATATTAAAATCAATAAAACACATCAAAATGTAAAACTATTAATGAGACATCTAACATCCTGCATTATTTCCCACAGGTATTGCATGACCTGATGAGTCTTTCCAGCACTTTTTATTTATATCTAAAACATCTATTCAATTAGAACTTCATCTCTCACTCCTGGCATTTTGTCCATCGTCACATCAATTCTCACAAATTACACAAAAGCACTTTAAAAGGATAGAGTGAATGTCTGTGACAAGAAAAACTGAATCAGTTGGAATTTTAAGTTATTAAATAATTTGTTTATGAAAAAAAAAATTTCAGTTAGTTGATTTTAGTTAGGATTCAATTTTCTCACTCAAAACATATTTGTTGGGTCTGTAAAAATAAAACTCCTGGTCCCACCAAATTGTTAATCCCTGAACAATCAAAAAAATTTCAAGTCTACAGCCAGATGTATCAAAAGATCTAAAGCTGATTAATAGCAATCTTGAATACACTTTAATGTTTGTAACAAAGCTCACAGATATCATGCACTGGGTGAATCGAATATCCTGCTTTCAATTGATGTAGTACCACCCATCTATTTCAACATTATACAAGCTACACCTTAAGAGTTGGAACATTCTCCACGTTCCAAACAATTCAAGCTGTATGTTTTTAAAGTATAACTGAATTATTGAACTGTTCAGCATCAAGGCAGAAATTATTCCTGTCGGAGATTTGAAGAGAAAATCCTTAAAGATAACTACTTCAAATTATTGAATTGAGTTAAATTAGAGCTAAAGAAATGGAGGGAACTGCCATTATCTTTAAGTGGAAGAGCGAACTTAATTAAAATGAATATACTCCCAAAATTTCTATATTTATTCCAGTGTCCCATTTAAAATTCCCAAAATTCTATTTAATGAATTAAACAAATCAATTTTCAGCTTCTTATGGAAAGGTAAAGTCCCTAGAGTCAAACTCTCAATCCTTCAGGCCCCTTACACTAAGGGAGGATTAAATCTTCCTAATTTTAAATGTCACTATATGGTGTTGGTTGCATTCTGAATACAATGAGGTTAGATAACTTCCTATTGAACAATATCAACTAAACAGCGTTAACTTAAAAGTTCTTCCTTTTTTAACATCTAAGAAAACACTCTTAAATATTACTAAGAACCCTATAATTCTAAATTCTTTTTCAGTATGGCAAGAAGCACATACTGTTCTTGATATAAATATCTCATTATTTCAGAAAACTCCTCTGTGGAATACCACAATATTCGCCCACCTGATTACAGATGGAATTTTTAAAAATTGGGTTAATAGTGGTATAAAAACAGTTGAAACAGCTATCACCAAGATAGCTTCCCCAATTTTCAACAATTGTCTAGTTTACCCTTTTTTGTTATCAATTATGGACTTATTTGAGAAATAAACTGGGTCCATCAATGTCATCATCTAAAGGTGGTGTTGTATAAATATTGATACATAGTAGATATATTAAGAAATTTATTTCAGCTATGTATACTTTACTGCAGAAGGGAGTTATTAAACAGTGGATACACAAGTCTAGACAACATTGTGAGACCAATATAAACATTAAAATTGATGAAGTAAATTGGTCAGAGATGTGTCGGGACAGTATGACAAATATTATAAATTTTAGATAATAAGCTAGTCCAATACAATCATTGTACATCAGTTATATCTCACTCCATAAAAGTTAAATAAACTAAAATCAGATTTATTTGATCAGTGTTTTAGATGTCGTCAGCAGGTAGATACTTTTTTACATTTACTTGTTCTTGCTCCAAAGTGAGACCCTTTTGATTTAGCATCATATTTAGAACAGGTTATGGGAATTAAATTTCCACAAATTCCAATGTTATTTTTATTAGATTGTAGCGTTCGCGCTATGCGAGTGTAGAGAAGAACAACACGCACACCAAAGCCTTGGAAAATGAGACTGGCTTATTGCTCTGGCCATCGCGCTTATATGGGCCCCAGACACTGACGTTAGGGCCCCACGTCATTTGAGCGTGGCCTGGGCTGGCGTTCCCACCATCTTCCCATCGTTCAGAGATCACCTGGGATGACGGCCGGTGTCACCCACAGGTCAGTGTGGTCACCGCATTTGATCATTTTGCGGCCTGGTCCGTGTCTCTGTGTGCAGACCACTACACGAACCCCACCCCCCCCCCCCCCCCACACCGGCAATCAGGCCATTATCTGTAGCTTTGGGTGGTCTGCCTCTGCGTCATGGGGGGAAATGAAGACGGGCTCATTACAGTCCAGATATGCCTGTTTCAGGTGGCCAATGGTAAGTCTCCTCCTTACCACCGATGTCAAGGACGATGACGTCCCTGACGACCCTGTAGGGCCCCTTATAGGGTCATTGTAGGAGTGACCGGTGTGCGCCCCCTCTCACAAATGCATACTGACAAGTCTTCAAGTCCCTGGGGACTTTATTTTTGGGTTGGCCGTGTGGTGGGGTTGCCACAGGACCAGGGGCCCCAGATTTCACCGCATGTTCTCAAGGATTGCTGCGGGGTCTTCCGGGCGTTTATCAGGGGCCAGGAACTCACCAGGAATCATCAAAGCCACACAAAAGACCAACTCTGCCACCGAGGCATTGAAGTCTTTCTTCAGCGAGGTACAAATCCTCAACAGGACCCAAGGCAGTTCATCCACCCAGTTGGGAACCTTGAGCTGGGCAATCAAGGCTGCCTTGAGGTGCCTGTGAAAGTGTTCCAACAACCCACTGGCCTGAGAGTGATATGCCATGGTGTGGTGGAACTGTGTCCCCAGTAAGTTAGCCAGTGCTGTCCAAAGGTAAATTGTGCCCTCCTGTCCAATGTTAGGGGGTCTGGGATCCCGAATTGGGACACCCGTATGTCGATGAGTGCCCTGGTACAGGTTTCTGTGGTGATATCAAACAGCAGGACTGCCTCATCCACCTCGTGGCGCGGTCAACCATGGTCAAGAGATATCTCACTCCACAGGAAACTGGTAACGGTCCCACGATGTCGATGTATACATAGCTGAACCTGTGCCACACTGGTTGAAATGTCTGTGTGGGAGCTCTCGTGTGAAACTGCACTTTGGAGGACCTAGTTTATGCAGGTTTTGGACCACTGGCTGACCTGTTTATGGAAGCCATGCCAGACAAACCTGTTGGCCACCATTTTGACCGTGGCACAGATTTCAGGGTGCGCCAAGTTGTGGATGGCATTGAAAATCTGGCCCCTCCATACAGCCGTATGATGGCGCGGGGGCTGCCGGTAGAGATGTTGCACAGAAGTGTCAAGTTACATGGGCTGACGGGGACGTCCTCCATCCTGAGGCCATGTATCTCCTATACATGGAGATCTCAAGGTCCTCCTGCTGCACTTTGGTGAGGGTCACGTAGTTGACCCCTTGGGATAGGGCATGTATCAACTTAATCGCAGGGCTGGACAGAGCATCGGCTACCACATTGCTTTTCCCCACGATGTGCTATATGTCCGTGGTGGTAAATTTGTACACATAGGACATATGTCTCTGTTGTCAGGCCGACCATGGGTCTGATACCTTATGGAAGGTGAAAGTCAGCGGCTTGTGATCAGTGAAGACCTTGAATTTCCCGCCTTCCAAAAAGTTATGGAAATGTCTTACCGCCAGATACAGCGCCAATAGCTCTCTGTTGAAAGCACTGCATTTGAGTTCTGGAGGGCAGAGATGCCTGGTAAAGAAGGCAAGGAGTTGCCACTGGCCCTCAATGAATTGTTCCAGCACAACCCCTACAGCTGTGCTGGAGGTATTGACTGTCAGGGTGGTAGGTGCCTCTAGTCTGGCTGGACCAGGAGGGTGGCATTGGCCAGCGTGTCTTTGGCGTTCTGGAATGCCCTTGAAGACTCATCGTCCTAAGTATTTTGTGTTTGCTTATCCTGTGCCCCAGGAAGTCAATGGTGCTGAGGCTGAATTAGCACTTCATGGTGAACGTCAGCCCGGGTGGACACTTGTCTCAGTGGGAGGCTTGGTCTTTGTGGCTGGTGATGAGGACATCATCCAAATAAGATGAACGCAAATGGGAGGTCCCAGCCCACTGCGTCCATCAGCCGCTAAAAAGTTTGTACCACATTCTTTAGACCGAAGGGCATCCAGAGAAATTCAAACAAGACAAAGGCTGTTATAATTGCAGTCTTGGGGGCATCCTGGGTGTGAACTGGGATTTGGTAGTACCCCTGGATGAGGTCCATCTTGGAGAACACCTGTGCAGGTTGGCGGCAAAGTCTTGGATGTAGGGCACAGGATATCTGTTGGGTGTGGTGGCTCATTGAGGCAGTGGTAATTGTTGCAAGGTCTCCAAGCCCCTGCTGATTTTGGAACCGTGTGGAGAGCGAGGACCAGGAACTATCAAAGCACCGTACTATCTACAACTCCTCCATTTTCCTAAACTCCTCCTTCACAAGGCTGAGCTTTTCAGAAGGGAGTTGGGACGCCATGGCGTGGAGGCCCCCCACCCCCCCCCTGGTCAAAATGTGGTGCCTTACCCAGTGCTTTGGCTCAGCCACAGAGAACTCTGGCACCACTATCAAGGGGAACTATGCCAGGATGTGAGTGAATTCAATGTCCAAAAGAGTTATAGAGTCTAGGTGAGGGGTGGGTAGCTTGGCTTCCCCCAGAGGCAGAGTCTCGCATGCACCAAGCGCCATCTCTTGAGGTCAACTATGAAGGAAGTCGGCCCCCAGGATCGGTTGCGCCACTGCCGCAAGGGTGAAGGTCCATGTAAAGCAGCTGCTGCCGAACCGAAGGGGAATGATGCAGGTCCCAAAAGTCCAAATGGAGGAACTTTTGGCTGCTCTCAGTGCTGGGCCCTACTTGCCGTTGCGGGTGTCGAGGCCTGCATGGGGTAGGATGCTTATCTCGGCACCAGTGTCAACCAGTAAACGCCTGCCTAACAAGGAGTCCCAGACATAGGAGGCTATCACGTGGGCCAACCGCTGCAGCCAGGACGTTTCCCAGAAACCTGCAGGGTGGGCGGCATCAACGGGCCTCCGCACCCCATCACTGCTGATAGTAGCATAGCTGTCCCGGGGTATTAACTTGTCTCTTTGCTGGTCTTGATCTCATAGGCAGCTGCTCGTGGGGCTTGCTGATGTGGTCTGCGATGGCGCTAATGTCCTCCTTCGCTCTGCAGAGCATGTCTCTGAAGACGTCATCTGTGAGCAAGAGTTGGGTATCCTCGGGCAGCTGCTCCAGAAAGACCTGCTCAAAGAGCAGGCAAGGTTTGTGGCCCTCAGTTAGAGCAAGCATCTCATTCATTAAGGCGAATGGGGCCCTTTCCCCCAATCCATCCATATGTAGCAATCGAGCTGCACGCTCGCTCTAGGAGAGCCCTGTGGGTTAAAAGCTCTTTGAGGGGCACGTATTTGCCTTGCTCTGGAGGCTGCTATAGGAAAGCTACAAGCCTTGCCGCTGTGTCCTGATCGAGGACACTCACAACGTAGAAGTAGCGGGTGTCATTGGTGGCAATATGTAGAAGCTGGAACTAAGTCTTGGTCTGCTCAAACCATATTTGTGGCTGCGACACGATGGGAGCCTGAGCAAGACTGCATGAATGGTCGTTGGTTCCACTTGATCCAACATCTTCGGATCCAACTGCCGTTTGGACCTGTCGGGATCACAAATGTAGCGTTCATGCTACACGAGCATAGAGAAGAATGACACGCACACCAAACAAGACTGGTTTATTGCTCTGGCCATAGCGCTTATATGGGCCCCAGATGCTGATGTCAGGGCCCTGCATCATTGGAGCGCTGGCCTGGGATTGGCCAGCATTCCCGCCAGAGTTCCCCATCTTCCCATCGTGCAAAGGTCACCTGGGATGGTGGCTGGTGTCACCCCCAGGTCCACACAGTCGTCGGCCATTTTACGGGCCGGTCCATGTCTCCGTGCACGGGACACTACAAGGTAATATTGAGGGGATAAGACCGACACTGAAATTATCTACATATCAAAAACAATTTTTAAAGATTGCTTTAGCAGTATCAAGAAAACCTATAGCAGTGACATGGAAATCAGATACCCATTTGGGTATGGAATGTTGGAATGCAGAAATGCATAGTTGTATTCTTTTGGAGAAGATTAACTTATAATTTGAAAAATAAATATGATGTATTTTTGAAAATTTGCCTCCTTTACTTAAAAATTGAGGGAATTAATATATAGATCTTTTCTTTGAGCCTTGAAATTTGTTAACTTCCTTGAAATATTATGTTAGAACTTCTACGTCGTGTAGTAAGGGGGAACTTGTGGCAACCAGGTTTCTATTCTAGTTTCTTACTTTTCTTATGTTTTCTCACTATTTCACTTTCTTTTTTCTTTGTCTCTCTTTTTCTTTTGGGGTTAATTTAGTGGGGGAGGGGGTTGTGGTTTATATCATCATGTAAAAGACTGGGTAATATTTGATTATTATACTTTGTACTTGGATATTATTAAATTAAAGGAAAAGTTTTAAATAAATTTTTTTAAGAAAACAATTGTCTAGTAAATTCAATCTATCAAATTACAATTTATTCAAATATTTTCAGATTAGACACTGGATTTGTAACAGTTATACAGACTGTCCTCAAATTCCAACAGAATCCCAGTTTGAAAAGCACTTGCTTAGTGAAGCCCTGTACACTACAAAGGGTGATATCATCTATTTATATTATTTTTAAAAAGTAGCTTGCCAATCTATATTAAGTGATATTAAAAATAAATGGGAATCTGATCTTGAATGCAATTGTAATAATGCTGATTGGTGTGGTATTCTTCAAATGTCAAACTGTATTAATCTCAACTAAACATAGACAAATACAGTTTATTATCTTTAATAGGATCGACTACACTCCACATAGACTGTACAAAATATACCATAACCCCTTCTCCCAATTGTCAGAGATGTAAAACTTGTGACAGAGATTTACTTCATATGCTTTGGAATTGCTCTTATCTGGAAGATGTTTGGAAATACATTATTAGATTAACCTCAGATATTATAAAAACCAAAATTTCATTTGACTATAGGGTCTGGATTTTGGGAGATCTACATGATCCACAATAAAAAAATTATAATGCTTGCTGCCATAGCTAGGAAAAAGTATATCCTATAAAACTGGAAATCTGAATTTCCTCCAATGGTTAAATGAGTTAACATCCTACAGTACACATAAAAAGATCTTATATAATGTGAGGAAGAAACCAGTAACGTATGAAAAAATAAATGGCTTTTTTTTGGCCTTATTGCCATCATTACACCTCCTCAGCTATTGAATTAGTATGGATACTTGTCCTCCCATACTACATTTTGCTCTGGTTCATATAGTGCAAAGGTGAATTCAGGCTAGTTGTTTGTCTCAAACATGGAGATAGACCTTGGCTTAAAGGCTATTACTATGGAGACACACTCAAGAAATTTGTAAACAATATTACCAGTTAGTTTCTTGCAAAAATGTTTGCAAGTCATTTTAACCCTTACACCTATTTCCTTAATGTAGTATTATATACCTTATTAATTTACTTTAGGACCACATACCTTACTTGATCGATTTCAATTGTGAATGTGTGAGAAATTTCTACTATAACAGGGTTGCAGGTGGGGGGGGTGAGAAGGAGCACTTTGATAGTATGCTCGCCTGTTTTATTTTTGTGAGTTTTTTTCTTATATGTTAACTGTTTATAAAAAAAAATGACTATTTTGCTTCAATAAAAATCTATTAAAAAAAAGAAATGATTTTATGAAGTTGCTATAATTCATTGTTTAAAACAGGCCAAAGTTTGAGCAGACAATAAATTTTTACAGCTTCCTTTGGATCCACTGGGTATGTGACTATTTGCTTTCTCAATACAATCGTTTATCCGGAACCCTTGGGGGACTGTGTGTTCCGAATTTCAGATTTTTCCGGATTTCGGAAAGCCAAATTTAAGCCCACCCAAATTGTGCTGCCGTATCCACCCCCACCCCCTTCTAGTCACGCTGCCGCCTCTCTCTCCACTTGCCAGTTTTTGGAGCTTTCCAGCTTTTAGATGTCCGGATAAACAATTGTGCATCTGTACAACAATATTTTCTGTTATACTGTATGAAACATTTTATATTTCAAGATAAACATTACTTACTCCTCCAAGAAGTGTTGCTGTGGACCTATAATAGACCCTGGACGACATATTCTTATCCATGCTATGGCTTCTGCTGCAGAGAATCTGTAGTGTTTCATGATATAACAGGCTATTAACGTGCCCGTTCTTCCTAAACCAGCTGAAATAAAGGAAGATTTGTTATGTGTATACATAATTACATCATTTTTTAAAATTTCAAATAAATAATTTGAAACATTAAGTTCATTTTTAACTAATTGTAACTAAATTTTATGATTTGGTAGCCTCTCTCATCTCTCCCCATATTCTTCCAGTTCAAGAGATATCTGCACTCTGGTCAGCACACCATCGGAATGATGTGCTTACGTCAGAAAAAAATTGCATGCAATACTCCAAGGGTCAGATCAACTGTCTGCTTTATCCTGTTTTAAAATGGCTAATATACAAATGCTAAATTTAAAACACTGTTGACTAATCATGGACATGAATGAGTAGCCGGCAATTAGTTGGCATATTTGTGCTTTTTACACAGAGAAGTATTCACTGAAAGAGAAACATCAAAAAGGTTTTGAAAAAAATGCAGATCCATTCTGCCCTCAAAGTCGAATAGAAGTATAGAGGAAATATTTGTAAAAATTGTTACAAAAATAATGGAATTAACACTTCATAGGTTATACCTTTACAATGTACAGCAATAGCACCTTCCTCATTCTCACATATTGTTAAAAACCTTTTCACAATGGAATCACTTGGTGTACTTCCATCAACAAAGAAGAGGTCATAATGTTTAAACCCAGCGTCCGTAAATCGTTTAGCATCATAAATTTTCTTGTTAAGTCGTATGATTGCGGTTACACCATGTTTCCTGAAGTATGGAAAATATGCTTCTGGTGCATGAAGAGGATAACCTAAGGATATTGGAAAAAAAATTAAAATTACTCTAAATAAGGAACACTAAACACCAGTAGGAGTCAGCTTTTCAACCCCTCATGCCTACTCAGGCATTTCATAAGAACAAATTCTAGTATGAACCCCCATCTCTCCCAATTTCTATCATATTTCAACATCTAAAATTTGATTGAAACAATCTTCCTCCACATTTCCAATAGATTCACAGGTATAGGTGCGCAATCCTTTATCTGGAACTCTTGGGGGACAGTGCGTTCTGAATTTCGGATTTTTCTGGATTTCAGAACAAAAGCCAGCTGCCTTAGATTTAAGCCCACCCGAATTGTGCTGCTGTATCCAACTCCTCCCAGTCGCGCTGTCATCTCTCTCCCCCCCCCGTCCGAGTCGCGCTGCTGTCTCTCTCCCCCCTGACTGCCCGAGTCGCGCTGCCATCTCTTCCCCCCCACCCGAGTCATGCTGCTGTCTTTCTCACCCCCACGCCCACCCAAGTCACGCTACCGTCTCTTCCCCCCCCCCCCCCCCATCCAACATAGTCGTGCTGCCATCTCTCTCTTTCTGCTGTACCAGCACCAGAAAATAAATGCCGGTTTTTGGAGCTTTTTGGATTTTAGATGTCCGGATAAAGGATTGTGTACCTGTATTAAGATATAAATGTTTCTTCCCATTAGTAGATTCAATTAAATACCAAATCATTATAAAAGATATTAGATTAAAAGTAATCACAATTGTCTCCAATTTCATGAAAGAACAGATCAACAATACAATTCCTATATTGCATAATGACACATGACGTGCCAGAAAAACCAAAGTAACTCAACAAATTGGACCATCATTAAATTTTCTATGATTACTTCTAAAGGAAACAAGTTTTAAATCATGCGTATCAAACAAATAATTGGTTTTTCCTCATCCAAAATCCCCCAAAATATACTCTTGTTCCACCTTACTCCACAGAAGCAAAATTTAACATTTTTAAAAGATGCACAATAACACAAAAAGTATTATTAAAGGGAATTATGAAACGGTCTACAGGGATGAGGTTCAGCACCTGGCCTTGTGGTGTGCCGATAACAACTTGATACTCAACACTCAGAAGACCAAGGAGATCATTGTGGACTTCAGGCGTGCCAGAAATCACACTCACATCCCGATTTACATCAATGGAGTGGTAGTAGAGTGTTTATCGAGCATTTCCTTGGTGTCCATATTTCTGATGATCTCACTTGGTTCTTGAATTCTTCAATTCTGAAGAATTGAACAGCGTCTTTATTTTTTGAGGAGCATGAGGAAGATATACCTCTAGCCCAGGATACTGTTGGATTTTTTTTGAAATATTTTAAAAATTTTAAATTGTATAACATCAATTATAATATAGTCATACAGAAAATATATAATTAAATAAAAATAACTCCCCCCCCACCCCCAATTTCCCTCTCCCTCCCCACTAACACCCACCCTCCTCCCCTTCCACCAAATAACAAAGAAGAAAGGAGACCATTATTGAAAAAACTTTCAACTATTTAGCTGTAAAAACCAAGACACCACACCAGAATGGATTGAGCAATTAAATCTTCAAACCAAGAATTTTTAGGTATGGGCTCCATAATTTTACAAAAAAAAATTATTCCTAAAATTATGTGTTATATTTTCAAGAGGAATACAGGATTTCATTTCACTTTGCCATCTTTGCATTCCTAAAACTAAATTAGATTTCCAGGTGATGGCCAAACATTTTTTAGGAACAGCCAAAGCTGTTCAATATGATACATAGTCAAACTTCAGGCTAAGGCAATCGACTTAATATCCCCTAATAAAAACAGTGGATCAAACGGAACACTCACTTTTAATACTTTTTTCCAAAAATAATTTAACGTATTCAAAAAGTCTTAACCATAGAACAAGTTAAATTGAATGAAAAAAAAATGCCTATCTCTTCTCCACATCTAAAACACAGTTCCAAGGAAATTAAATTAAATTTCTTTAATTTTTCTATGGGGTTAAATATAGTTGGTTTAGAAAATTATATTGTACTAATCCATTTATAACCTTAGTCATACTAACCTCACATAAATTTCTCCAAACCTTTTCATCTATCTTCCTATTTAAGTCAGATTCCTATTTTAATCCTGATTTATAAACATTTGACTTCGACATTTTATTTTTTAATAACTTATACATTTTCAGAAATAAACTTATTTGTTTCTTCTTAAGTAATAATTCCAAAGCAGATTGTCTAGGTAATTTTAAACTGTGGGTTAATTTTTCCAATAAAAAGGTTTTTACCTGATAATTGCATAAAAAAGTATTACTAGGAACTTGAAATTTTTCTTTAATATGATTAAAAGATACAAACTTCCCTGCTTCAAAACAATCTTCAACTTTTTAAATCCCCAACTGATTCCATATCTTCAAAACTGATTATTGACAGTAAAAGGAAAGGTTTATTTTGATAAAGACTTCATTGAAATCTTTCCTTTTTCACCCATCTCATAATAAATTTTATTTGAATAAATTTTTCATCATATGTATTGGGTGTATGTACATTCATACAATCCAGGATTCTGAATAAATTTGACAATTTACCAAAACAAATCTACCAACAGGGTCAATAACTGTTGATTGTAATTTAAATGGAAACTTTTTATTAATTAAAATAGCCACTCCTCGTGCTTTAGAATTGAAAGACAAAGCTATAACTTGACCAACCCATTCTCTTTTTAACTTTTGGTGTTCTTTCTCAGTTAAATAAGTTTCCTACAGGAAAGCAACATCTACTTTTAACTTTTTAAATAAGCAAAAACTCTTTTCCTTTTCATTGGGTTATTGAGCCCATTCACATTAAATGTTACATAATTCAAATTATTTGCTGCCATAATATAATTTGAAAAATACTCAATTCCCTTCTCCACCCCGGCTTGTCTCATCTCCACAGTATACAATATTTCCAGAGATAGAAAATAAGAAACCGCAAATAATAATAAAAAGGAAAAAAAATCCAAAGCGCTGATTAGGTCAGCACTAACTCCTTTAATTACGAAAAGTGGCTCTCGCCACTAGTGGCACGAGGTGCCAGAAAAAAAGCAGAAAAAAGAGAATCCGTCTCCCCCAGACAGAATATCAAAATTTAATTTCAATCAGTCAATCAAGTATGGTAAGCTTCTTCGAGGTCTCTATTAACTTGATCATCATCAATTCCGACTTGAACCTCAGTTGGCTTTGTCTTCCTGTTAGAATCTCTCCCTTCAATTTATCTTGATCCCCTTCCATTTCTTGAAATGAATAATATTGACTTCCATTCTGCTTATTTTTAGGCAATGAATTTGCAAATTCCAAAGCTTCAGATTCATTAGCAAAAAATTGTGCTCGATATTGTCCATAAAAAACTTTAAGAACTGCTGGATATCGGAAAGCAAATTTATATCCCTTCTTCCACAAAATTGACTTTGCTGAGTTAAATTCTTTTTCTTCTTTTAACAATTTCATTACTTAAATCGGTATAGAAGAATACTCTGTTATTCCAAATCATCAAGGGGCTTTGTTGTTCCCTGGCTTTTTGAACTGCCTTTTCAAAATCATTTCTCTATCTTGATAACAAACATTTAATCAAAATAGAGCGTGGCGGTTGTCCTGGATACATTTTTTATTTAAGAGCTCTATGTGCTCTATCAAGTTCCAGTCTGTTTGGAAAATTCTCTGGTCCCAAAATTTCAGGCAGCCAATTTTGAAAAAATTGTACTGGATTAGTACCCTCAAAATCCTCAGGAAAACCAACCATTTTTACATTATTTCTTTTACTTGATTTTCCAACATATCAACTTTTTACAATAGGGATAAAACACAGAATTCTGTTGACACCGTGATTAAGTGAAAAAACACACAAATGCTGGAGAAACTCAGCAGATCAAACAGTGCCTTGATGTACCAAAGGTGAAGATACATCACCAACGTTTTGGACTTGAGCCACACCTTGATGAATGCCTCAAGCCCGAAACACTGATGATGTATCTTCACCTTTGGTATATCAAGGCACTGTTTGACCTGCTGAGTTTCTCCAGTATTTGTGTTTTTTCAACTTTTTGCAATAAATACTTTTTCTGAATTTCCCACACTGTAAAAGAATCTTCTATCTTTTTAACGGTATCTTTACATTCTTCTACCTCCATATGGCAATCCTGAAAATCTTTTTGAACTTTAATTTTATCAACAGTTTTAATATACTTTGCCATATTTGTCTTCATTAGTCATATCTTCTTTGAGTTGAGTAGTAAAATCAGTTTTCACTTATGCAAATTTTGCATCCACTTTTTCACTAATTGAATCAATTTTTATTAAAAATCTATGGATCAAGAGGTTTTGGGAAAATAAAATATGCATCCATTGTACCTTGAATATACTGATCTCCTCCTTCTTCCGATTCCACTCCTTGTGACTGTGGCATAAAACTTTCCTCTTCCACTCTTACCTCCTCTTCTTCTTCTGTAGATGTAACCAATGGTTGAAATTGTATGCAGGCTCTCTGCTTGCCCTCGTTTGGCTTGCTATTGTGGTTGAAGTTGGGCCCACAGGCTCTATATCAATCATTTCCCTAGTGCGCATGCTCGATGATCTGTGCATGCACATTGGTTCAAATGTCATTTGTGTAGTCTTTTTCCGTGCTCCAGCACCATCTTCTCCAGCTCCCTGAGAAGGTGGCACCGGAGACTGAATCCTTACCAGAGGAGGCTTAGCAGATTGTGGCTGGAGAGGAATCAGGATTGGAGGCTGAGTTTTCAAGGTAGGCCCAATTTCTTACATCACTGTAACTTCAGCTGTAGTCGATTTTTGGCAGTCATTGTTTTGGATTTTTTGCAGCCACCTTTTCAGATCTTTAGGAGAATTTTAGAACTGTTCACTATTTTTAAAAAGTTTTTAAAGTCAGGCATTAATTGATTCTGCCAGTCATCTTCCCACGCCCTATGCCATCATGCCATGCTTCCCCCCCACCACTGTTGGATTTCTATAGATGCACAATTGAGAGCGTGCTGACATAGGTATTTCAATGTGATATGGGAATTGCATGGCACAAGATTGCAAGGCACTACCCAATGGGTAGTGAAAACTGCGCTATGGATATTATTGGAATCCAATTGCCTACCATCAAAAAACATCTATAGGGAGAGATGTCTGGGCAGGGCAAGAAACATTTTCAAAGATGCAGCACACCCAAATCAGGGATTATTCACTCTTCTCCCTTCAGGCAGACGCTACAGGAGCCGCTGTAGAATAGACTGTCGTTGGTTTTAATTGCACATGTTTTATTATAATGTATATGGCACTATTTTTTAACTTCCAGTCGATGCCAATTGTATTTCATTGGCTGCTTTATTAGTACAATGACAATAAAGTGAATCATCATTATCATGTACCATTTCTTCAAATCCTGCCTGTGTACATTTTCCAATGTTGCACATTTTCAAGACAAATGGAGTAAAAACAGCATTTTTCTGTGATGTTAGCCCTTTTTACACTTAAAAAAAACTCACGTTATTGTCATTTACACAACCCGTCTCTGGAAGCCTATTTGCTTGCTTACACAGAACAGAAAAAATGTTGGGTCACTGAGTCATTTTACACAGCAAGCTAGTTTCCTAGAGCCAAAGAGGAAGGGTGTATAGCACAGCAATGTTGGCATCTAGACATTGCCCTGTGCACAATAATGGTGGTTGAACATCAGACGTTTATGCTAGCTGTGTCCATATTTTGCACTCTTTGAATGCAAGCAAATCTTCTGAGCATCGTATGCAACTTTATGAAGCATGTGATGTTGCATTCGTGTGAATGAAGTGTTCATGTGATCAGAAAAATGTTTGAGAATTTTAAGAGAAGCAGGGAGCAGTTTGCGACAGAAAGACCTTAGATGCCATAGACGGAGACTGTTGATTCTTCTGAGTCAATTTGCGCTGGTTTCTGATAGAAGAATGTGGAGGAAAGAGAGACCACATAGTCCCCTGTTCTGGTCTAATGTTCTCAACAATTTTGATGAAGATGAGTGGCAGAGTAATTTTCATACATCTCAGTACATTTTTGACTTTGTTTTGGAACTCACTGAGCCCCACCTGAGGCGCAAGATAATAAACTGGCGATAGCTTCTGGAACCTCACTTAGACTCGCCATTGCTTTGTGCTGGTACGAATATCAATCTATCAGTTGTAATTTTGGTGTTGGTGTCACCACTGTGAGTGTTGGTTTGCCAGGTTACTGGAGCATTGAGAATGGCCCTTTCTAAATGGTTTGTTGAACTGCCAAGTGGTGCATGTCTTCAGGAAACAATGGACAGATTTGCAGAATGGGGGCATGCAATGTGTGGTAGTGCCATCGATGGCACACATATTCCCATCATCGCCCCCAATGACAACACACATAACTTTAATTGGAAAGGGTGGTATTCAATTGTTCTTCATGTTGTTGTTAACCACAACTACTGGTAAGGATCTCGCCCTGAGTTACAATTATTTGTCTTTATCAATTAATGTGTATCATATGTCCATCAAAATACTCAGTCTTTTGCTTTTCCAGCTTCATAGATGTGTATGTGGGTTGGCTGCTCACGTGATAATCGAGTTTTTGTAACCATATAGGATATAATGATTGATGTTATATGTATAAAATAAATATTTTATTTTTATCTATATATTTTTTTAATATACATGTTAAACTGAAGGAATGACTGACTGACTGATTGTACTTCAAATGAAACTTATGATAAGTCCAAGGGTCAGGTTCTATCCTGTTATTGTAAAACAGCCACTAGAAAACACTAGTGAACTGTGATTTCAGAGGTTGAACTGTGATTTCAGAGGTTGCATAAAGTACTTATAAATGTACAATTGCTCTTCCCACAGAATTCCAAGACTATTAACAGAATGAAAAATCCCATGCATCTAATTGAAAACCCAGCTTACCCCCTCAGGAAATGGCCGATGATGGGGTTCACTAACCACCATGCACATGATCAGTGACGCTTTAACTACCGTTTGAGCTCAGCAAGGATGGTGGTTAAAAAAGGCTTTTGGATGTCTCAAAGGTCGCTGGAGGTGCCTGGTTAAGTGACTTGATATTTGTACCACTTTTGTATCAGACTTTGTTGTTGCCCGTTGTATTCTACACAATATATGTGAAACCAATAAGGAGCATTTCTTGCCAGAGTACACCACTGAGCTATCGAATCTCCCGGAGCCTGATCGAGTTGCCTATCAGGGTGCACAAGCACACAGTCACCAGGCTATCTGCACAGTAATTATGTCTATTCTGTGAACAAAATCTGTGAACTGACTATGTCCATTCTGTAAACTGGTTATTTCCATTCCATGAACCAAATCTGTAAACTGATTAAGCCAACAAATATAATCTATTAGTAAATGTTTATGGCACATGTAAGAAATTTGTAGTCCACAGAAAAACGCAAATAACAATAAAGAGTGCAAATACAACTGGAAATGACTTTTTACAAATGTGCAAATTAAGAAGACACTTATTATCAAGTTAAAAATTAGTACTGTACAACACAATCACTCCAGCAGCTTACGAAAGGAGGAGGAAAAAAGTGAATTAAATGATTCATATGCTTCATCTGTCTGGACAAGGTTGTTATTGGCAAGTGGTGACGTAGAATAATCCTGTCTCTGAGATGCAGGAGCGTGGTACTAGCCTACAGGAGTGTAGTTCTGTGGAGAGAGAGCAGGGTGCTGTAGTACAAGGGCATCCATACATGCAATCAGGTCCCGCAGAACTGAGGCCTGATTCTTCATCTCGCGCTGAATGTTTTGTTGAGCATGGTGCCAAACCCATCATCTGATCTCTGCACTCTTATCAGTCTCCTGTGCTGCCATCTCTGCGTCCTGTACCTCTCTCCTCATCCACTCCTCATGGCCCCTCTGCCTTTCCAAACGAAAGCGATCACTCTCTGCATCATCATGGTCCATTGCCAGTAGCAGATCTTTTATTTCCATATGCGGTTTAGTTAATTTCTGTTTTTTTCAGATGCGGCTGGCATCCAAGAGTACAAAACAACACAAGTGACATTCGTGAGGTGGGTCCTTGTGGGCAAACACACTCACAAAAGACGAGAAAGATGGTAATCACGAACAAAAAATATTTTTTTACCTGGCTGATCATGAGGCACATGATGGTGTCCATCTCCAAGCCACTAATGTCTTCAGCAAGAGCACTGCTGCTAGAGGAGGGATGCAGCAGGAATGGTCTCGGGGGAAGCTAGATCTTTCATGTTGCTCAAAAGAGCAACCAGGTTGGCAGAGTGGCTTGTCTTCAAGATGGAATGGCACAGGTCAAAATAGGGCCAGTCCAGACACCTTCTGCCATTCCTGCCATTATGGTCCATGGCCTGATGAGATTTTTTTCTGAAGACTCTTCAACTTGGTTATCTTCACCTTCCCCTGAGCAAAGCCATGGTACCCAAGTTGTGTAGCCATCCTTTCAAATATCAGGCCAACTTTCACCGTTCCCATTAACTGTTGTTTAATTTCCTCCTGTGCTCTGAGAGTAAGGAGCTCCTGAACTCATTATCTTGCCAATTGCCAGACATGTTGAGATTTGAATATAACCTAACCGTTGGCAAATTCGTAGCTGTCGGTTATATTTAAAAATCTGGAATTAACATCACTCACTAAGACTTCATCATGATGTCACATTCCTTTCCCGTTTGGATCCAGTAACACTGCTCGCCCTTTTACATTCGTCCTGCTTCGCCTCTGATACTGCCTCGCTTGGAGGATAAAAGGTGGGTCTGAAATGACACCCCAATCCGTTGTCACATTTATACATATAGGTAAGCCGTATTAAAGGCAGATTGTACCTGGCTTGAAATCTCAGTGTAAAAATGAGCAACTGATCATTTTTGTAATATTGAATACAGTACTGCCATCTGCTGTCCAAATATTCACTTTGAAATTCAAAATGTGTTCATTTTCAAAAAAGAATATTCAAACATATTAAAATAAGTAAGTTCAGTTTTATTGTTATAACTCTTGCTACCAAAACTCTTGTTTTGGTTTAAATTTTACATCCAGTTTGTTGTAAATACCCAATATTACATATATGAAGTAAGTCAGAAGCCATGGGATGTAACCTAGCTTCGGAGGATTAATACAACTCAATTAATATTTGTATTGTCATATTTGAATATCTGATTTCATTCAAAAATTTACATAAAATTTTAAAGAAACATTCTAACCATCTCTTCACTACACAATTCTGTCCTGCAAACAGCAGCCTGATAAAGCAATGTCACCATGATTATTTTGAAAACTTAATGATGTCAAACTTGTGCACTATTCACTAATTTGCAAAACAGTATTTACAATTTGAGCAGGGAGTACTGGTTAAATGGCAAATCAGATGAAGCTTTAAAATATTTTCCTCACCATTTTCTATTTTGCTTTTTGGATGTGGTCCACTGAAAGCCAGGAATTTGCCATTAATGATCCAGTTAATATCGCCATTTTCAACACGCTACAGAGAAGAAATGTTCACCATAAACAAGGATAAAGGCCATATTGCTCCAAAGCCAGCACAAGGTACATAGAAACAGAAAATGTTCTTCACATGGATGATGATATAGCAAGTGGCTATATTCCAAAATTACTTAGTTGGCTGTAAAATGGATGGACATCCTGAGGTTGTACATGATTTTTTTGTAAAGTCACTGGCTTCCATTCAGTGTTTTCAATTGTGCTTCCTAATCAATGCTCCAACATTTAGGAGGGAAGAACAAGGTATAGTGTGGAGCCACATAATGTAAAACAGATTACAAGTTATGGACCAGTTTGTAGGATCTCAAGAACAGACTGCCATATCTTAGCAGGTTTTGTGACCTTGTTCACAACCTCCTTCAGTAAATAACATCCACCCCATTAATTCTCCAATTTCCAGAGCCCTTCATAATGTATGGGACAAAGATACTTTTTTCCCTTTATTTGCTCCTGTGCTTCACAGTTTTAAATTTGTAATCAAACAATTCACATGTGATTAAAGTGCATATTCCATATTTTATTCAAGTGTATTTGTGAACATTTGGGTCTGACCATGTACAAATTGCAGCACTTTTTGTACACCATCCTCTCATTTCAGGACACTATAGTATTTGGGACATAGCAATAGTATGTACATTAAAGTAATCATGTTTCATACTTTGTTGCATATCCCTGCATGCAACGACTGCTTGAAATCTGTAATTCATAGACATTATCAGGTGCTGAGTATGTTCTCTGGTGATGTTCTTGCAGGCCTCTACTCCAGCTATCTTCAGCTCCTGCTTATTTTGGGGGGTTTGTCTCCTTTAATTTTTTTCTTCAGTGCATGGAAGCCATGCTTAATTGGATTTAGATCAGGTAATGGACTTGACCATTCAAGAATTTACCAGTTTTTAAACTTTGAAAAAACCCTTTTGTTGCTTTAGCAATATTTTTGAGACTTGCTGCAGGATGAAGTGCCGTCCACTGAGTTTGGAGACATTTGCTCAAACTTGAGCAGACAAGACATTTTGCTACTACTATCAGAAGTTACATCAACAATGAAGACTAGTGCACCAGTATCTGTGGCAGCCATGCATGCTCAGGTCATAACACTCCAACTACCATGTCTCACAGATGAGGCGATAGATTTTGACTCTTGGGTAGTTCCTTTACACCTTCACACTTTGCTCTTGCCATCACTCTGATAAAGATTAATCTTGGTCTCATCTGTCCACAAGATTTTTTTCCTGAATTCTGCAGGTTCTTTTAAACACTTCTTGGGAAACTAATCTGGCCATCCTGTTTTTGATGGTTTGCATCTTACAATGTAGCCTCTGTATTTCAGTTCATGAAGTCTTCTGCAGACAGTAGTCATTGACATACCCACACCTGCATCCTGAAGAGTGTTTCTAATCTGTCGGATGGGAATTTGGGGATTTTTCTTAATTTTGTTGAGAATTCCTGTTAACAGCAGCGGAGGTCTTCTTGGCCTACCAGTCCCTTTGCCATTACAGAGCTTACCAGTATGCTCTTTCTTCTTAATTATGTTACAAACAGTTGATTTTGGTAATCCTAAAGATTGGGTGATGTCTCTTACTGTTTTATTCTTGTTTTTCAGCTTCATAATAGCGTCTTTCATTGACACAACTCTTATTGAAAAATGGCAACTGCAGAATCCAAAGATGATCAAAAGCTTAGGAGCAAGCCAAGCTCTCTTATACCTGCACCAGTGAAAACATACCTGAGTAATCACAAACACCTGTGAAGTCAAATGTCCCAAACATTATGGTGCCCTGAAATGGGGAACTAGATATAAACAGTCCTGTAATTCCTACAATGCCAAATCAAAATGTATAAATACCCTTTAATAAAATCTGAAATGTGCACTTTAATTACATGTGAATTGTTTGATTGCAAATTTAAAACTGTGGAGGACAGGAATAAAGGAATAAAGTGTATTCATCCAGCATGCAATGAATTTTGAAAGGAATACAATTTACCTCATAATGCTCATATTCATCCACATCAAATTTTTCAAAATTAAGAAAACCATGTTGCAAAGCCTGAAAAATAAAATGTACTATTACAACCTGTACAAAAGGTGCACACTTAAAAACTGGCCATGTGGAAAACAGCACATCTCAAACTCAAAGCATTAAAGAATTATAACCTACCTGAAAGTCTTATGCTCCTTTCATTTGCATTCATCACCCACAATTGGAAATAATATGCCAAGAGCAGCACAAAGACTTTGTCAGGGAACTTTAAACAAACATATTATCTAATTATTCACTTGCTACCATTGCATGTAATCCCATTTTCTCCAAAATGTGATTAATTTGCTTCATGTATTGCATTAATAACCCTATTTGCGATCAGATCATGTAATCTAGACTGACATTTCAGTGTAATGTGGATGATGGCCTGCAATGGCATACAGCTCATGAGAATTTAAAATAAAGCTCAACTTCTTCAGTGGATGCAAAAGATCCATTGGATTTTTCACAAAACAATTAATATCAAAAACCAATTTTAATGTATTTAATTGATATTTGTGCATGCAGTTTTATAAGAATTTTACTGGCTGTTACAGCCTGCAATTGTAAAATGAAAATATTTTGTTGAGATAGTCCTTCTAACTTCTCAACAAATAGTCTAAGGTCTTGGTTTCTTTAGGGGTTTTCCCCACTGATTTGAAGGGTCAGCACCTGTAAGTGAACCTCCACAAAACATATCTTACATGGATAGCCACAATAAAACATCAGATGAGAATATTTGAATCCCTTCCTACAAAGAAAATATTTCCAGTCACAACATTTTTTACAGCCCTCGAGAATCCAAACTTGTTACAATTCATTCTGAAATGCACACATTACATAATTGGCATGCTGTATAACAATACGATTCACAAACGAGTTCATGAGAAAATTTTTGTTTTGATTGATGTTGGTGAGAGAAAAACATTAGCCATAACTTAAAACTGCTTCCTCAGATAGACTTAAAAGTCCTTTATGTATTACTTAAAGTGCTCTGATGCAAGACACTCTATGAATGAGTACAGCTTTCAGCAATCTTGTTATTGTACATTGTATCCACTGTACCACAAAGAACACTCAGAAAAGAATACCATACTTTCGAGTTGGCCTTAAGCAAAGCAAACAGACAACAACGAAGCAAGAACAATCATAACCAACAAATTAAAACATAAATTGGCATTTCAAAAATGAATGAACCTTAATTTGCCTGCTGTCTTATGCAATAGCTTTCAATGGCTGATGTGGAAATAAATAAGTTGAAAATTTGTGCATCAAAAGCAATCAAATTCTTCCAGAGTTCAATCACCTTCAACATTTGATAAAAACTTCAAGTACCGGTTAGAGCCTCTCTCACTGATCCTCCTTCACACTCTCTTGCGCTCTCAAGCTCTGTAATCATGTACTCATCCAGACTTGCTTCCATAGCCACGTGTCAATTCTCACCTCTCCTCTCGTCTTTTCATATCCACATACAATTATGTGCTTTAATTGCCAGTGCTCCTCCTCCCCCCATCCCACCCCCACTACACCCCCCACCCCCCCATTACCCTTCCCCACCCCACCCCACTACCCTTCCCCACTCCCCCCAGCCATTTTATTTAAGCACTTTCCTGTTTCTGCTTATATCTTGAAGGCCCAAAACATTGCTTATTTACCTTTACCTCCTGTGGATGCTGCCAGACCTGCTGAGTTCCTCCTGCACGTTTATGCTCTTACAAAAAAGTTTAATTGCTGATTGCAACTTATGATGGTAAATTCATTACAGATATCAAATAAAACAGTATTCTCAAAATTTGCAAAACACTTTAGTTCATCCTGAATGTACATTTAGTGAGAAAATCTTATGACGTGATGAAACAACCAAATAGATTAAGCAAAACAGGTAAAATGATAGAATAGCTTAACAAAATAAAAATTCCAACTCAGTGGAATGGATTTTACACACTAAAATTTTTTAAAATGTTTTTAAGTGTTTGCTGCACCTTCATCAGTTTATTGTTTCATGCACATTGCCTATAGAGAGCAAGCTTTCAAATTGGCCTCCTGTACCAGCCACATCACTCTCATGCCCAATTCCAAACTCCTGAAATACACACACTATTCCAAGCTCTATGAGAAGAGATTACCAGGCAGATAGACAAGAAAGGATCAAGGAGGTGCTTAAAAGTTTCCTTCAAGAAATGTTAATAATCAAAGAGTTACGTGATGAGGTCGTGGCCAGTCAGGAAAACCAGCCCTCTCCAGGAATATACGAAAAAAAAAAGTTAGGAAAAAGCAAAGAATAACAAAAATAAAATATAAGAAATAGAAGATAAAGATACAGAGAAGAGAAAGAAGATGGCTTCCAAGATGGAGAAAGTTTAAAAAAAACTGGAAAAAAAGTAGAAAAGTCACTGAAGAAAGAAGGTCTTACCTGCACAAAGGAACAGGACACTGTGGTGGCAAGGAGCGCCCGACCCTCGAGGTCAGTGCCTGCCCTGCAGAGTCGTGACCCACCAGCCAGTGCTCTACAAAAATGGCTCTCTATAACAAATTCCCACCCTCCTAGTCCCACTGACCAGCACCCGGTCCATACCCTTCCAGTCCTCTCCTATCCATGTAACTATCCAGTCTTTCCTTAAATGTAACCAATGATCCCGCCTCGACCACGTCTGTCGGAAGCTCATTCCACATCCCCACCACCCTTTGCGTAAAGAAATTTCCCCTCATGTTCCCCTTATAATTTTCCCCCTTCAATCTTAAACCATGCCCTCTAGTTTGAATCTCCCCCACTCTTAATTGAAAAAGCCTATCCACGTTTACTCTGTCTGTCCCTTTTAAAATCTTAAACACCTCTATCAAGTCCCCTCTCAATCTTCTACGCTCCAGAGAAAAAAGCCCCAGTCTGCACAACCTTTTCCTGTAACTCAAACCTTGAAATCCTGTCAACATTCTCGTGAACCTTCTCTGCACTCTCTCTATTTTGTTTATATCTTTCCTATAATTTGGTGACCAAAACTGTACACAGTACTCCAAATTTGGCGTCACCAATGCCTTGTACAATTTCATCATAACCTCCCTTCCTAAATCACCTTTTAATCTATGGTAATCTTCCTCACTCTCCACAACACCAACAGTCTTTGTATCATCCGCAAACTTGCTTATCCAATTCTCCACCCCTACTTCCAGATCGTTAATATACATAACAAACAATAGTGGACCGAGGACCGATCCCTGAGGAACTCCACTAGTCACCGGCCTCCAATTGGACAAACAATTTTCTACCACTACTCTCTGACACCTCCCATCCAAACATTGTTGAATCCATTTCACTACCTCTTCATTTATACCTAATGCCTCCACCTTTTTTCCTAACCTCCTGTGGGGAACTTTGTCAAAAGCTTTACTAAAGTCAAAATAGACAACATCCACAGCTTTCCCTTCATCAACCTTTTTTGTAACCCCTTCGAAAAACTCAATCAGGTTTGTCAAGCATGATCTACCCCTGACAAAACCATGCTGATTACTTCCTAGCAATCCCTGTACCTCCAAATATTTGTAAATACCATCCCTCAGAACACTTTCCATCAACTTGCCCACCACAGACGTCAGACTAACGGGCCTATAATTCCCAGGTTTACATTTAGACACTTTCTAAAACAGCGGAACCACATGTGTCACCCTCCAATCCTTTGGCACTACCCCCGTGACCAGTGACATCCTAAATATCTCTGTTAATGGCCCCACTATCTGTCCACTAGCCTTCCTGAGTGTCCTTGGTAATATTTTGTCCGGTCCCGGAGATTTATCCACCATTATCTTTTTCAACACAGCCATCACTACCTCCTCGGTTATCCTTATATTTTTTTTTACCTCAACTGGTTCAATATTTTTTTCCCTAGAGAATACCGAGGCAAAGAAATCATTCAAAATTTCCCCCATTTCCTCTGACTTCTCACTCAGCCTACCCTCACTATCTACAAGGGGTCCAATTTTATCCCTCACTAATCTTTTACTTTTAATGTACTTATAGAAACCCTTTGGATTTATTTTTACTCTGTCTGCCAAAGCCTCTTCATGCCTTTTTTTGGCCTTTCTAATTTCTTTCTTAAGATTTCTTCTACACTCCTTTTAGTCCTCCTTCAAATTGTCAGCTCTCTGTTCTTTATACCTCTTGTACACCTCCCTTTTTCTCCTAACCAAATTTCCAATATTCCTCGAAAACCAAGCCTCCCTATGACTTCCAGCCTTTCCTTTGATCCTCACTGGGACATATCTACTCTGTACCATCAAAATTTATTTTTTGAATATCCTCCATTTTTCATTAACATCCTTACCTGAAAGTATCCTGTCACACTCAATACTCCCCAAATCCCTTCTTATTCCTTCGAAATTTGCTCTTCTCCAATCCAGAACCTCAACTTTAGGCCCCTCCTTGCTCCTCCCTAAAACTACCTTAAAACTAACAGAATTATGATCACTAGACCCAATTGGATCTCCAAAATTAATGTTTGATACCTGACCTAGCTCGTTCCCTAACAGGAGATCCAGTATTACACTGTCTCAAGTCGGTTCTTCTACTAATTGATTCAGAAAACAATCTTGAACACATTTAACGAACTCTAGCCCAACCAGCCCTCTAACTGTATGGGTATCCAAATCAATGTGAGGGAAGTTAAAATCTCCCATTATCACTACCTTATGATTCTCACACATATACGTTATCTCTCTACACATTTGTTCCTCTAGTTTTCTTGACCCATTTGGTGGTCTGTAATACACCCCTATTAGCACCCTCATGTCTCCTTCACCCCTCAATTCCACCCAAACAGCCTCACTGGACGATCCCTCCAGACGATCTTGCCACCTCACGGCAGTAATGTCCTCCTTAACAAGCAGAGCAACTCCTCCCCCTTTTTTACTCCCTGATCTATCACATCTAAAAAAAATGTATCCTGGAACGTTAAGTTGCCAGTCCTGCCCCTCTTGTAGCCAGGTCTCACTAATTGCCACAATATCGTGACCCCAAGTATCTGTCCATGCTCTAAGCTCGTCTACCTTTTCACAATGCTTCTTGCATTAAAATATATGCATTTCAGAGAATGACCCTCACATACATTCTCTTTTATACCTTCTACCCTAATCTCCATCCTACCTTTGTTATCGTTTTTATTCTTATCTAGGTGGCCATGTTCCCTTGACTCTGCTCTCACACTCTGTTCCCCACCCCCCCTGCCAAACTAGTTTAAACCTTCCCCCACAGCTCTAGCAAATCTGCTTGCCAGCACATTGGTCCCCCTCCAGTTCAAGTGGAGTCCGTCCCTTTTGTACAGGTCCGACCTTCCCCAGAAGAGATCCCAATGATCCAGAAATCTTATCCCTTGCCCCCTGCACCATCTCTTTAGCCACGCATTCATCCTCCACATCCTCCTATTTCTATCATCAAGAAAAAACAGAAAAGACACAGACACAAAGAAGAAGACACAAACGCAGATACAGAAGAAGAGGAAGAAGAAGACCAAGATCTTCACAGAGAAATAGAAGGTAAAACTGATGGACAAAGAGAAATAAAAGGTAAAACTGATGAACAGAATATAGATAGTCTTTTTTGAAGAACAAATGAGATCACTAAAAGAATGGTTGTCATTAGAGTTTTAATGCAATTAAAAGGAAAATGAAAAGAACAGAAGATAAAATGCAATGGTTAGAATAGGGAACAAAGTAGAGAATGTGGAAGAACGGGAAACGGCTATAGAAATGGAAGTAAACGACTTAAGAGAAAAATTGAAAGAAAGTGACAAAAAAAATTAAAGACACAAGAGTTGTTATCTCAGAAAATTGATATGTTGTAAAATTATAGTAGGTGAAACAACATAAAAATATGGGCCTGAAGGAGGGTGAAGAAGGCACAGACATGAAGGAATTTATAAAAGGATGGATCCCAAAGGTCCTGGGAACGACAGAAATGCAGGAAGAAATGGAAATAGAAAGGGCACACAGAGCATTAGCTCCGAAACCACAGACACATCAAAAACTAAGATCCATCTTAGTAAAAGTTTTGAGATACATGACAAGAGAAAATATACTGGAACGAGCAAGGAATAAAATTAGCGAAGATAATAAACCATTGGAATACAAGGGTCAAAAAATATTTTTTTACCCAGACATAAGTTTTGAACTCTTAAAGAGGAGGAAGGAAATTAATACAGCGAAATCAACTTCATGGAAAAAAAGTTACAAATTCATATTAAGACATCCAGCTGTGTTTAAAATATTTATACCCGAGGAGCAACACAGACTGTTCTCAGATCCAGAGAAAGCACAAGAATTCGCAGAACGTTTGCAGAACAGGAGAAGAGATGAAGAGATGTAACAAGAATGAAGAATGGCAATAAAGTATATATAAAGATGTAAAAACAATGTATATGTAAAGAACTAAAGAGGGAAAAGAGAAGGGAAGGAGGGGGGGAAGAGAGAGCTTTGTTATATGTGTTTACAAAGTGTTTTCTGGAGAGGGCTGGGTAGAGGGGGGAATAACCATACTGCAAAATCAGTTGACACTGCGAAAAAGATCACAATCCAAATGAAAAGGGGAGTTGTGGTTGCCCGGCAAGGGATATGGGGCAACTCAGAGAGGGGGGGAACTTTTGGGGTTAAGGTATTAGTGGATGTGGGAACTGCGGGGATACTTTATTTTTTAAATGTGTTGTCGTACATTAAGTGTAATAAGAGAAAACTAAGAGATGAAAATGGCGAAAAGGGGGATGGAGGTGGTGAAGAGGTGGAAAAGAGGTGGATGCAAGATATAAGATGGCCATATTGAATTATATGACTATAAACATCAATGGAATACATAACCAAATTAAAAGGAAGAGGCTACTAAATTTATTGAAGAAGGAAAAAATAGATATAGCATTTGTGCAGGAAACGCATCTAACTGAAGCGGAACATAACAAATTAAAGGGAGACTGGGTAGGGCACATAATGGCAGCATCTTATAATTCAAAAGCTAGAGGTGTAGCCATACGAGTTAACAAAAATGTATGAATCAAAATAGAGGAGGAAATAATAGATCCGGTAGTGAGGTATGAAATGATAAAGTGTCAGATATACTCAAAATTTTGGAATTTGCTCAATATATATGCGCCTAACGAGGAGATTCAAAAGTTTATGCAGGATATTTTTTTGAAGATTGCAGACACACAATGAAATATATTGATAGGAGGGGATTTTAAACTTAATTTGGACCCAATGTTGGATAAAACTGGACAAAAGACAAGTAAAAAGAATAAAGTAGCCAAATTTATGGTTAAATCAATGCAGGAAATGAAATTTATGGATATATGGAGGAAGCAGCATCCAAGAGAGAAGGAATACTCATATTATTCAAGTAGGCATAAAACATACTCAAGGATTGAAATATTTTTGTTGTCGGCCCATATTCAAGGGAGAGTCAGGAAAACTGAGTATAAAGCTAGACTACTATCAGATCATTCACCCCTATTATTAGCAATAGAACTGGAGGACATCCCACCAAGAACATATAGATGGAGGTTAAACTCCATGCTACTTAAAAGACAGGAATTTAGGGAGTTTATTGAACGCCAAATGAAAACATTTTTTGAAATAAACACAGGATCAGTGAAAGACAAAGTTATATTATTGGACGCAATGAAAGCCTTCATTAGAGGGCAGATAAGTTATGTGACTAAGATGAAAAAGGATTACAATCAGGAAATAGAGCAGTTGGAAAGGAAAATAGTAAGTACAGAAAAGGAATTAGTAAAAAGGGATGATATAACGAAAAGGAGAGAATTGGCGGATAAAAAAATAAAATATGAAACATTACAAAAGTATAAGGTAGAGAAGAACATAATGAAAATAAAGCAGAAGTATTACGAACTAGGGAAAAAAAACCAAAATATTAGCCTGGCAACTTAAAACAGAACAAGCTAAAAGAACTGTATTGGGATCAAGGAAAAAGGACAAACAAATTACATATAACCCGATAGAGATTAATGAGAACTTTAAGGAATTTTATGAACAATTATACCAAACTGAGAACGAGGGGAAAGATGATAAAGTAGAAGAGTTTTTAGCTAGAATTGAACTGCTGAAATTGCAAGAAGAACAAAACAAACTGATAAAACCATTTGAAATAGAGGAAATACAGAATATATTAAAAAAGCTGCCAAACAATAAAACGCCTGGAGAGGATGGATTCCCAATAAAATTCTATAAAACATTTAAAGAGTTATTAATTCCTCCTCTCCTGGAAGTAATGAACCAGATAGAAGAAACACAAAACTTGCCAAATTCATGTAAGACAGCAATAATTACAGTAATACCAAAGACGGGGAAGGATCTATTAACACCAACATCGTATAGACCAATATCTCTACTTAACTCAGACTAAGATAATAGTGAAATTAGTAGCAAACAGAATGGCCGATTGTGTACCTAAAATAGTAAAACAAGATCAAACTGGATGTATTAAGAAAAGACGAACAGCAGACAATGTCTGCAAACTTATTAATCTAATCCACACAGTTCAAGGAAATAAGAAACCAACAGTGGCTGTTGCTCTAGATGCAAAAAAAGCCTTTGACAGAGAAGAGTGGAATTACTTATTGAAAGTATTACAGAAGTTCAATCTACCAGAAAAATTTATAAATTGGATTAAAGCAATGTATAATGAACAGTTGGCAAAGGTAACAGTAAATGGATATGCATCGAGTCACTTTAAATTAAGTAGGTCAACTAGACAGGAATGTCCACTATCACCCTCATTGTTTGCCTTAGCAATAGAAACTTTGGCAGAACTGATAAGAATAGAAAATAAAATAAAAGGGATAAAAATAAAGGAGGAGTATAAAATCAGCTTATTTACAGATGACATCATAGTATACCAAACAGAACCAGAGGTATCAGTAAAAGAATTACATAAGAAATAGAAGGAATATGGAGAAATATCGGGGTACAAGATCAACGCAAATAAAAGTGACGCCAATGAGTAACGCAGACTATACAGAATTTAAAAAAGAATCACCATTTAAATGGCAAGCACAAGCAATCCAATACCTAGGGATCAGGTTAGATAATAACTTAAGCCACTTGTACAAAATAAATTATCAGCCACAAATAAAGAAATTGCAGGAAGACTTAGAACATTGGAAAGAATTACTGCTAACGTTGATAGGGAGGGTAAACTGCATTAAAATAAATGTGTTCCCAAGGATACAATACTTATTTCAAACGTTACCAATTCCTTTAACAGAAAAATTCTTTAAGGAACTAAAGAGAATAAAAAGGAAGTTCTTGTAGAAAGGGAGGAATACAAAGGTAGCGTTAGATAAATTAGCAGAGAGGTATAATCAAGGTGGTTTGCAGTCACTAAATTTTAGAAATTATTATAGAGCTGCACAATTAAGGTATTTATCAGATTTTTACCAGACAGGGGAAAAACCAGACTGGACTAAGATAGAACTAGATAAAATAGGGGAAATAGGGAAGAAGGTACCGGAACCTATACTTTATAAGTGGGATGAAAAGCTGGTGGAATATAAAAACTCACCAGTACTACATCATTTACTTAATACATGGAAGAAGATTCACTTAGAAAGGAAAAAAAAATGAATTATCAAATACCAAAATTACCAAAATCCGCTAATCTCTTTTACAATAGACAACCTTTCCATTAGAGAATGGGAGAGAAAAGGAATCAAAAGAATAGAAAATTGTTTTTTGGGAAATAATTTATTAACATTTGAACAGTTGAAGTACAAATATGGAATAACTCATAGTAAAATGTTTGCATATCATCAATTGAAAGCTTATTTAAAGGATAAATTGGGAAACAGCTTGAGATTACTTGAAGGAAGCAGCTTTGAATACGTGATTACAGACACAATGATAATTAAAAGATTTATAACCAACATGTACATTAAGCTGCAAGATAAGGAAAATGAAATAAACTATAAACCTAAGCAGAGTAGGGAAAAGGATCTGAACATAAAGACAAAAAATGAAGTAGGGGAAAAGTTATGTTCTGGAACTATGAAGAATACAATAAACACAAGGTTATGCATAATACAGTATAATTGGTTACACAGGGTATACATCACTCCTCAAAAATTAAGAAAATGGGATTCAACATTATCAGATAGATGTTTTCGCTGTAAGAAGGAAATGAGAACAACATTACATGCAACTTGGGCATGTACGAAAGTAAAAACGTTTTAGGAAGAATTAAATCAAATACTAAATAAAATTACAAAAAATAACAAAAGAAATATCTCTGGTTTTTTTGGTAACATAAGAAGTAGAGAATTAGGCCTCAAATTGGATAAAGTGCAAAAAAATTCATTATGATAGCCTTAGCAATAGTAAAAGAAAATGTATAATGTACGTCAACTTGGAAAATGGAAGAGAGCAAAGGTACATGGAAATGAATAAATGTATTTCATTGGAAAAAAAATAACATATAATTTAAAAAATAGTCACAATGTTTGAACAAATTTGGGAACCATAAATGGAACATATCAGAGAGAGCTTGCCTATGACCTCCATCCCCTAAAATGAGAATGAAAATGATAAGATGACAAAACGACTAGATTCAGTGTGTAATAAATAGATGATGCATTTTTCTTGTTTATTTTCCTTTGTGTGAAAATATTGTTTTATGGTTTTATTATATATGTTGAATATTTATGGGTTTTGGAGGGGGTTGGGTAGAGGGAAGGGAGGGAAAGGGGAATAAAAGGGGAAAAAAGACCACTGTGTAAATTTAATGAGAAACGTTTATACATATTTTGGTTAATATGGTTCATAATGTGAAAAATAAAAAATTATTTAAAAAATTGTTAATAATCCTCACTAATTTCTGGAAATCTCGGGCCCACAATTGCTACATGTAGTGAGGAAGCATTCAGAATGATTTTGTGAACTTTGCGTCCCTGCATCTGAGGTGGAAAATGGAACATACTACCTCACCATCTCCCCACCTGCACACTCGGATATCTGCTACTTCATCCATAGAAGAGTCTGAAAATCTCTCTTCTTTTCTCTTTGGCTTGGCTTCGCGGATGAAGATTTATGGAGGGGGTAAAAAGTCCATGTCAGCTGCAGGCTCGTTTGTGGCTGACAAGTCCGATGCGGGACAGGCAGACACGATTGCAGCGGTTGCAAGGGAAAATTGGTTGGTTGGGGTTGGGTGTTGGGTTTTTCCTCCTTTGCCTTTTGTCAGTGAGGTGGGCTCTGCGGTCTTCTTCAAAGGAGGTTGCTGCCCGCCAAACTGCGAGGCGCCAAGATGCACGGTTTGAGGCGTTATCAGCCCACTGGCGGAGGTCAATGTGGCAGGCACCAAGAGATTTCTTTAGGCAGTCCTTGTACCTTTTCTTTGGTGCACCTCTGTCACGGTGGCCAGTGGAGAGCTCGCCATATAACACGATCTTGGGAAGGCGATGGTCCTCCATTCTGGAGACGTGACCCATCCAGCGCAGCTGGATCTTCAGCAGCGTGGACTCGATGCTGTCGACCTCTGCCATCTCGAGTACTTCGACGTTAGGGGTGTAAGCGCTTCAATGGATGTTGAGGATGGAGCGGAGACAACGCTGGTGGAAGCGTTCTAGGAGCCGTAGGTGGTGCCGGTAGAGGACCCATGATTCAGAGCCGAACAGGAGTGTGGGTATGACAACGGCTCTGTATACGCTTATCTTTGTGAGGTTTTTCAGTTGGTTGTTTTTCCAGACTCTTTTGTGTAGTCTTCCAAAGGCGCTATTTGCCTTGGCGAGTCTGTTGTCTATCTCATTGTCGATCCTTGCATCTGATGAAATGGTGCAGCCGAGATAGGTAAACTGGTTGACCGTTTTGAGTTTTCTGTGCCCGATGGAGATGTGGGGGGGCTGGTAGTCATGGTGGGGAGCTGGCTGATGGAGGACCTCAGTTTTCTTCAGGCTGACTTCCAGGCCAAACATTTTGGCAGTTTCCGCAAAGCAGGACGTCAAGCGCTGAAGAGCTGGCTCTGAATGGGCAACTAAAGCGGCATCATCTGCAAAGAGTAGTTCACGGACAAGTTTCTCTTGTGTCTTGGTGTGAGCTTGCAGGCGCCTCAGATTGAAGAGACTGCCATCCGTGCGGTACCGGATGTAAACAGCGTCTTCATTGTTGGGGTCTTTCATGGCTTGGTTCAGCATCATGCTGAAGAAGATTGAAAAGTCTGAAAATCTAACCCTGGTCTTATTAGCCATCTTAGAAAATGCAAAACTAGAATGTGTGCAAGTAATCCTTTATCCCAAGGGATTTCCCCAAAAGTACAACTTGTTACCAATTGCCAAGACCCCACATCAACATCCGAGGGTCAGGGATGAGTGTGATCGTTCACCAGAAACTTGAATATGCCAGCCACATGAATACTGGAGCTATAACAGGTGGGAGGCAGGATAAACTCATTTCCTAACATTCCAAAGATTTTCCAACATCCACAAAGCACATGCACTTCATTCGCCTGGATGCATCCAGATCTAAAGAATTTTCAAAAACCTCAATACCACCCATGCTGAAGCAGAATGATTGACTGACACCAACCCAAATGTTCATTCCTTCCACTACTATACACAGTAACTGAAGTATACACTATCTACAAAATGCACTGAAGTTATTCATCTAGGATAGTCCAAAAGCACCTTCCCAACTCAAGAAGTCTACAACATATAACAGCTGATACAATTAAATGTTAGATATTCCCAATTTTACTTGATCATCCTCTGCTACAGGCAGTCAAAGAGGTAATGCAGGATTACAAATTTATAACAATCTTACTGAGCAGAATATTCACTGGATTAAAAAAAGTAATGTTGGCTTCAGACAACTTAATTTCTCTAAGACATAAAGGAAGATACCAAATAATACAAATTACCCCAATAACAATACAAGTATTTTCCAGGTATCAAAACATGATTTAAACATTGGAGGTCAAAGATCCATATTCAGAAGAAAGGCAACTAAGACACGATTTTACCCTTACTGTTTGTTTCAAGGTATGGACATTGTTATTGAGCCCTCTGTTAATTATCCCTTAACAATGTCCTGCTGGGACATTTCAACCATCAGATCTGTTGCAGTACATAGGTCAGATCAGCAAGGATGGTAGATGACCATCCCTGAAGAAAATCAATGAACCAGTGAGGCTTTATCATAACCCAGTAGATTCACAATCTTTATTAGGAATTCTACATGGTAAGCCTCAAGAAGGCAGCTAACATCATAAAGGACCCCCATAACCCTAGTCACAAATTCTTCTCACTGCTACCTTTGGGCAGCCTGAAAACCAACACCTCTTGGTTCAAGAACAGTTTCTAATAGTTATCAAACTCTTGAACCTCCCCATGGCACACTAATTATGGACTGTCTGCACTATTGCAAGGCACTTTTTTGCATTACGATTACAGTTAATATTTATTATTTATATATTTTTGATTTAATTCAATTAGTTTATTATAGATTTTCTACATATGCACTTGTTCAGCTGCAATAAACATTTCAGGAACACGTACTTTGTACAATTTATATGATAAACTTTACCATAATTGCTTATAAAATGCTTCTTTATGAGAAACCATTTTACTTTAAGTACTTGTTTAATCCCACCTTAAAAACGTTACAAAGTAAACCAATGTAAATAAAATCTTATTGTACTAAATGGGTTACCTACCTGATTGATGGCATGTAAACAATCTAGAATGGTTAGGTGGAAGGTGGAATTTCCAAAGGAGGCATCTCTACAAAATAAATAAAGCTAATTGAAGACCAGAGGATCTTTCCACCCCATCAGCCTCCACATTATCCTCCAACACTGCCAACTTTAGTACAATCCTACCACTAGCAGCATCTTCCCCTCTCCACTTTCGACAGGGATAACTCGCTTCAAGACTCCTTAATCCATTCTTCCCTCCCAACCTATTCTTCCAGCCCCTGATGCAGTTCCCACTGTAATCCCAGTAAGTGCAATACTTGATCCTACACGTTTGCTGTTCTGGCCACCTAGCTTATCAGAGTGATATTATAAAGTTGGTAAGGCTACAAAAGAGGTTGATGAAATTGCCTAGATTTGGGAAGATGTGTTATTATGGCCTGCATTTCTTGAAGCGTAGGAAGTTCAGAGGGGATCTTATGGAGGTATACAAAACCATGAGGAACATTGATAAGGTGAACAGTGACAGACCATTTCCTAGCATGAGAGAATCTAAGACAAGAGGGAATAATTACAAGGTGAGAGTGGCAGGATTTAGAAGTGCAGTGCTTATTTTTTATGTGCCAGAGCTCACCAAACACTGACAAGGCGGTCTAACAAGACCGGGTCTTTGTGGCTGCTATGTTGTATTTGTCTTTGTATAATTCAGAGTGAACGATAGGACAAGGAAGGAGGACAGCAACCCGTCGTGGAAGAAACAGGTACAGAACAACACTCAGTGAGGTGGGGGAGGGAAGAGGAGGGACCGCCCAGAGCAGTACAGCCTTTCACTCAGAGGGTTATGGGCATGTGGAACAAACTGCCAAAGTGGTGGAGACAGGTATGTTAACTCCTTTTAAAAACACATGGAAAACTACATGGATGAGAGGGGTTTGGGCCCAATGCAAGCAAGTGAGGCTAGAGCAAGGAGCTTGATGGTGCGGCATAGACAAGCTGGGCCTACAGATCTATTACTATGCTGTGGGATTCTATGACTTCTTCATCTCCAGTCAGGGCTACCAGCTAATCGACCATATTTTCACTCATATAACACGCACATGCATATAACACATAAATTGCGTAAAAATATTTTCATTATAACGTGCACACGCATATACTATGCAGGTGTAATTCTAAATTCTGACTGGCAAAATCAATTTGCATTTAAATTGGACATGAGACAAAGCACAGTTAATCTCCTGCAATTAACACCATATCAACTACCCCCAGAGGTGTCAATCACCCATTATATAGATGATATCCTGCTGGAACACATTAACAAGATTTGGAGATAAATCAATTAAATAGATCAAAGACAGGCTTCAGAGTTAAGTAGGATTTTAATTCTAATGTCTGAAATCAGAGGCACTTGATATGTTAATCTCCACCCTCAGAGACAGGTCTGGGCAATTATCATTGATAAGGTGCAGTGAACCAACCAGAATGTCCTGTTATAGGAATACCATGGCATTCAGCACAGAGATATTCCCAATATCAAAATTTCCCATGCCCGCTATAAATTGTGCGCATCTTTCATTGTCGCTATTATATTCTCAAGATCACTATAAACTGCTTTCTCACAGCTACTATAAATTGTGTGCATTCTTTAAATGCCTCTATTATATTCCCACTGTGATGGAATATTTGGGAATGTTTTTGGGAGATAAATTGATAAAAGTAGAGAAGGTTACATACATACACACATTTTAAAACAGATATTCGAAATACTGGAGATTTCATATTCACAGTGACTTTACAGAAGTTATGAAGAATGCTATGGAGATTTCACAAATAGCTGTCAATTGAAGTGAATGGACTATTGTCTTTAAAAGGCACAGCAAGAGACAGGCCGTCTCCTAATACCTCTTCATAGAAAAGTCATTGAGAGGTTATCATTGACCTAAAACAACAGATTGAGCAAAAGATAAACTCCTATTGTTTGCTGGAGAAGGTCAGGGGTTTTGCAAGTGAGAGACAGAACATGCTGCCTGTCAATTTGAGTCTCACAGAGAGAAAAGAGAAAGAGGGGGGGAGGGGGTCTTTGACTGCGTGTAGCACAGAAAGCTGGTGAGATCAAATACAGATTGGGTAACCATTGAACGGAATACCCAAGCTCTGCCATTGGATCTAAACTTGAGCTTATATAGTCAACCATGATAATTCAACCATTTGTACATATATCGTTAGCGAGTCATAGAACACAGAAATGGGCTTCAGTCCACCTGTGGTGCCAAATGAATGAAGGAATTTTGGAAAATTAATATATCAATCTCACTAGCAAATTCTTCCAAGATCACAGGATAAATTTAATGAGATCTTGAAGACTTGTTAGCTTTCAGTTCCATCACTTAGCTCAGTACCACTGCCCTAGTAATTATAATTTTCCAGAATTTCTCTTTAGCTTTAAATTCATAGCCATGTCTGGGATGTTTCTCGTATCCTCATGATGAATACATGTTCCAATTCATCTGCCATCTCATTTTCCATTATTAATTCCTCAGACCTGCTTTCTATAAAATCAACACACACTTTGTAAACTCTTCATTTTATATATATATAATATAATATATATATATATATATATATATCACTTTCATATTTTGATAATCAAATTACAAAAAGTGTCCTATTAAAAAAAATTGGTTTAAACATGGCAATAATGGATAGTGAGCAAGCCAGCAAGAGTTATGCACAAAATTAGCATTTAAGGGACTTAATAAAAGTGGCAACTTAAAACACGTGTTACGAACCAGAGGACCCCAAAAGCCAGCAAGAATAAATATTCACCAAGACAAATGGTTACTTAAACAAAAGTTGCTTTTAATTATCTTTAAACATGAAAACAGAATCACACTTTAACTTAACTAACCTAATTTAACCCCCTTCTAATTCTAAGCGCACGTGTGTGTAATGTGTAAGTTCAGAAAAGTTCTTTGGTTTAAAGTCCAATCTCACTTCTCATTCCTCCAAGTTCACTGATTGCAGGCAATTCTTTTCTGTGCACAGAATTTAACATTTATAAAGTTCACCAGGCTTTGGTGCTTGAAAGGTAAATGGTTACAACTGAGAAAAGTTCTTGTTGGTTTTCAGAGAGAGATTTATTGTTCCAGGACCTCCACAACTGATTCCTTTTTAATCAGCCACTTCAGTGCCTTGCTGACAAAACTTGCCTCATCAGGGTTTTCCAGATGACAACCTCTTTCTTTCAGGTCACCACAGAGTTCCTTTTTGTTTTTCTTATTCCAAGTCCTCTCCTCTTGCATGACCCACAAGGGCTTTGACCAGGCTAAATTAAGAACTGACAACCCGTATTCCAAATAGGTTTTCCACAAGCTTGCCAGCTTGTCCTGTTCTAGTCCCAGCTGCTATTGCTGGCTGTAACACTAGAACTGATCTCTTGCTCTCTCTGAGAGAAAGCCTGTTTGATTCTCTCTGCTTGCAAAACCACATGACCCTCTTAGAACAGCTCCAGGCAATCTGCGGCTCTGACAAGCTCTTTCATCTGTTGCCTTTTTGTACACATCAATTAGTGAAGTCTCTTGGGCACTCTCCAAAACTCTTGCAAAAGCTGTGAGGCCCCGACATGTCTAGCATTAGCAGAGTTCCAGAATTTCAAATAAGATCTGTTTTAAAGTGTTTGTATGTGACCTTTCCCAATTTATCTCCCAAAAAAAAAATCTATATACTCTGTCACACATTAAATGTTTTGAAAAGAAAAGAATTGCATGTTCTATTTGTGATTAAACAAAAAGTACAAAAGACACAGAACAACATGGCAATCATACCTGAAGGGCATATAAGGAGGATTCTTTCCTGCTACAAGCGATCGGTAGGCCTCTTCTGGTGTTTTTTGAAGGTAAATTACCTTGTTAAATAAAGGCAACAAATTATTCTTTTTACAATCATTTTACTGAGATTCACAATTACTGCTGAGTTTTTATACAGTTTCAAATTTATATTGACCCACAAAATAATATTGTTTGATTGCGAATATCAAAAGCTCAAATATATCTAATTATGCATCACTTGCATGTAGCTACCAAAGCATTATTTTATTTGTAGACACTCGAGAGACCACACAGGGGTGGCCAATCTTTTAATTTAGACATACCATACGGTAACAGGACATTTCAGCCCATGAGTCAGTGCCTGGGGTGTAGGTTAATTGGGTCAAAATGGCCTGTTACCCTGCCATAGGTCTAAATTAAAATTTAAAAAATTGGTCACCCCTGTGTTAAGTCTGGAGGAACTCAACCGGTCAGGCAGCATTGTAGAGGAAAGTGCAGTCAACCTTTTGAATCGAAATACTTATTTGGTTCTAGTATTCAGCTTTCTTTCTCATCAGATTTCATCATCTGCAGCCATTTGTTGTCTCTCTTTATCACTTCCCAGCCTGATGCTATCTCTCTCTTACCTGTTCGCTAAAGAGTTTCTCCTCACCTATGTCAGCTATTGGCCCATGCATCTCCCTCACCTCTTTCGCCAGGTTATTGTCCCTCCACCTAGATGAGGGGCCTCAACATAAAACACTATGTCCAGTAGCATATCTAAGTAAAATAGTGCCTTTGGAAAGCACTGAACATCTCCCCCACCCCCCCCCACCCCCCACCCCCCACCCCCCCCCACCCCCCCCCCACCCCCCCCCCCCCGCTAGAGCGGTTGAGAAGGACTTAAACTAGTTTGGCAGGAGGGTGGGAATCAGAATGTGAGTGTAAGGATTAGGGTTGATAAAGAGGAAGTAAAAAAAAAGTAAAAAATGATATGCAGCAAAGAAGACAAAAAAAACAGGCAGGTGATAAAACTGGATAATTTACTGTACAATAGAAAGACAGCAGAATTGGTAACATATAATGGTTTAAGAGTACTGTACTTGAATGCATGGAGCATTAGGAAGAAAGTAGAGATCCATGTTGGGCAGTTACACATTGAAAGATAGGACATTGTGGCCATCACCAAGATATGTCTTAATAATGAATGTGATTGGGAGTTGAATGTCCAAGGGTACACAGTTTACAAGAAAGATAGGCAAGTAGGTAGAGGGGGTAGCATGGCCCTGATGGTAAGCAATGATATTAAATCATTAGAAAGAAGGACATATGGAGTAGATGGGATAAAATCCATCTGAGTTGATTTAAGAAATAACAAGGGTAAAAGGGCCCTATTAGCAGTTGTATATTTAGGCCCCCAAACAGCAGCCAGGAAGTGGACCACGAGTTACTGCTGGAAATAGAAAAAGTGTGTCAGAAGGAAAATGTCAAAATAACTATGGGGGATTTTTACTATAAAAGGGGATTGGGATACTCAGGAAGGTATTGGATCTCTGGAGAGAGAGCTGTAGAATGCCTAAAGGATGGCTTTTTGGAACAGCTTGTCAATAAACCCACCAGGGGATCAACGGTTTTGGATAAAGTGATGTGTAATGAACCGGAGGTGATTAGGGAATTAAAGATAATGGAACCCTTAGGAAGTAGTAATCATAACCTGTTTGAGTTCAGTTTCAAGTATGAAAAGGAAAAGCTGATATCAGATGTGTCAATATTTCAGTGGAGCAAAGGAAACTGCAGAGCTATGAAAAAGGAACTGGCACAAGTTGACTAGAAAACTAAGCTAGACCAACAGAACAGAATTGGAGGTTATTTCAACAAGAAATAAAGAAAGTGCAGGTTAGATATATTCCAAGAAAAAAATATGAATGGAAAAACAGAACAAATGTGGGTAACAAGAGAATGTAATGCTAAAATAAAAGCAAAAGGGAGGGCATACAATGAAGCAAAAATTAGTGGAAAAACAGGACTGGGAAATTTTAAAAACTTAGAAAGAGACAGTCATTAGGAAAGAAAAGATGAATTATGAAAAGTTGTTGGCAAATAACATACAAAAGGATACAGTGGAACCTCGATTTAACGTGAACCCGAATATAACATGATCAGCCAGAGGACCCCCTTTTTTCCTCTTTCTGGAATTGAAATTGTTTCAGATCAAAATGGAATGCACCATTAGAAGACAAAAATATTTTTCAGTGAAAGATAAGCTTCACACGATCAAGAATAAAAGTCAAGCCCAAGTTGCATATCTGAATCAACATTTTGTGATTGGAAACCTCAGGAAGTTAAGTGCCTCGATTTGGGAAGTTGATGAAGAGGTAGGTTGAACAGCCAAATGCCAAAGATATCAGTCTCAATGATTCCCTGTACAAATGGTTCATTCAAGCGTGCTCAGAAGGCCTTCCAATTTCCAAGCCTATTCTCAAAGCTAAAGCCAAAAAGTTTGACCAGCTGATCAATGGAGAAACCTCAGTTCAAAGCTAGGAATGGATGGCTAGACTGGTTTAAACGACGTCAAGGGATTTCTCAAGAACTGATGTCTGGAGAAATTTGCTCAGCGATAGTGCCGCCACCAGTAAATTCCCGGCAGAACTAAATCTCTCTTAGAAGAAGGTGACTACATCAAAGAACGTCCATAACTATGATGAAACAGGCCTCTGCTACAACAGGATCCCAGACCGCTTCACGTCTAGCAAAATTACGCCCATCAACGCAAAGGGTTCAAACAATGCAAAGATTATGTGACATTGTTGTTTTATGTTCACAAGACTGGGAGACACAATTGCGCTTGCCTCGCTGTTTCCACCATGTCAACATGGAAGTCGTTACCATTCGAGTATACACATAGCAGCAATGATTGGATGACCAGTATCATCTTTGTCCCTGCTGTCCACGTTCATTTGAGCAAGCAAAAGCTAGAACTCAAAGCTCTTCTTTTACTTGATAACTGTCCAGCCCACCCACCAGCTATCAACCTATTAAGCCACAATGAAAGATCTGAGTTTCTTACCACCCAAAAGACACTAGATTTAAGATCCAGCCCCTAGATCTCCGTGTTCAAGCAGAATTACAGGTGTGAATTAATTCACAGAATTGTAGACAAATCAATAACGCTGGAAGACTATCTGAAAAGCATAAACATTAAAGAAGTTTGGCACTTAGGTGGGAAGGGCTGGGCAACAGTCAGCTCCACATGTTTGGAAAATTACTGGGAAAAGGGTCTGGGTCCAGCCTTTTCATCACAAAAATCCAACAAGGAAGATGATGAAGAAGATCAAGAATTCTATGGCTTCACAGATGAGAGAGTGAGGCACAAAGACTGTTTCAAATTAGCAAAGAGGATTTTCACCAGTGTACTCTGTCGATGACGAATGCCCGACATAAGAGCATCTGACAGACTCCGAGATCGTCTATAACGTTATTATCGTACCTGTTCCCGAACCATAGGAGGATGGCAATAAGGAGCCTCCACCCCCTCCCCTGAAAGTGTCTGAAGCCATTGAGTACCTCGAGGCCAGCCTACGTTGGCTGAAGACTCAGGAATGTGGACCACAGAAAAATCCTCCAGATCAGAAGCATTTTATTTTGTTCGCCCCCAGCGACCTGCTGCGTTCAGACAACGAACACTCAGTCGCTTTTTTAAGAAATAAAAAGATAATAGAAATTTTTAAAAAGCTTGCAAATACAGGTATTGTACAGGTGTTCTTTTTTTTTTAAATGCTGTTTTTTGTGATCCAAATTTAGCACAACCCCACTTTTTTCGTGATCTGATTTTATTTGGACCCAAACAATCACGTTATAATGGGGTTCCGATGTACTGTTATTTTAAAATATACAAAAAGTAAAAGAGAAACTGTAGCGGAAGCTACAGCAAAGAAACTTACAGCCACCACCTTGGATGCTCTCAATGACTGTTTTATTCAAATCCTGCGTGCGCCTCTATAAGGGCAGCGTGAGCGGAGCCACCACGTGAGCAGTGACGTCCTAATGGCTGCCTGAGGCGCGCGCTGGGCTGTAAACCATGGGGTAAAGAGGATCCCCAACAGTGCCCTCTAGTCATGGCTGTCCTGCCATGCAGGAGTACAAGTGGGACCGGTTCACCACAAGAGAGTGCGCCGCCACACAACCCCCCCCCCCCACCCAAGAAACAGCTTACGCGTCCCACCTCTTGGGCAGACGGCCTCAGTGCTTGGGCTTTGCCATTTGAACCGGTTGCGAGAGATCCAAGTGTGCTGCATTTAGGCAGTCTACTGTGAATAGTTCATTTTTTTCACCCAATGTCTAATGTAAAAGTCTTGCCGGACCGCTGGAGGACTTTTAACGGGCCCTCGTAAGGGCACTGCAAAGGTGCAGTATGCAGTCGGTGCTGAACGAAAACGAATTCCACCGTGTCCAGCTCTTTGGGAAGGCGGGCTGGTTGGGCGCAGTGATGTGGAGGCGGGAAGCTAGCGAGACAAGCTTGCTGCGTAGGTCTACCATTAGGTTCGGGTGCTCGGTTGTAGAGTCGGATTCCGGGTCGAAGAACTCACCAGGCCACGAGAGTGGCGCGCCGTACACCAGCTCTGCAGATGAAACCTCTCGACCCTCCTTGGATGGTGTTCTGATACTAAGGAGGACCCAGGGTAGTTTGTCTGCCCAGCTGGGGCCTGTGAGGCTAGCCATGAGGGCTGACCAGGTGGCGGTGAAATCTGTCTGGGTGATAAGCTGTGGTGTGGTGGAGTTTAACCCCCAGTAGGTTCACCAATTGAGTCTAGAGGGAAGAGGTGAAGTGGGCGCCCCTGTCGCTGGTGATGTATGCCGGAACTCCGAACCTGGCGATCCAGAGGGCGACCAAGCTCCTGGCACATGTCTCGTGGAAGCCTCCTTGATGGGAATGGCTTCCAGCCATCTCATGGTCCAGTCGACTCCCTCCCTGGACACCAGCAGGGGGCCCACGATGTCAACATGTATGTGTTCGAACCTTTTGACTGCCAGGTCGAACTGCTGAATCAGGTCTGCGTATGCCAGTGGACCTTAGAGCGTAGCTCCTCGCCATCTCAGCTACCTCCTTCTTGAGCCTGTGCTACACGAACCGTTCTGCCACCATTCGCACCAATGCCTTCACTGAGGGGTTTACTAGAACGTGAACCATGTTGAAGGTCCGCGATCTCCACTGCGGCGGGACTACCGGGCACGGTGAATCGGTGGAGATGTCGCAGGGCAGCGTGTCCAGGCTGTTCGGCAACTGAATGTCCTGGAGACAGAGCCCTGAAATGGCGGTATGGAGGGCTTCCGTCTCCGCATCTTCCCTCTGCGCCTGCGCCAGTTGGGTGTAGTTGAGGCCGGGGTCGAGTGTGTTGATTGCCAGTCGGGAAAGTACATCCGCCACAACGATGTCTCTACCTGCCCTGTGACGGATGTTGGTGGTGAACTCCGGCACATAGGAGAGATGGCATTGCTGGCAGGCCGACCATGGATCCTTGGCCATCGCGAGGGCTTGCGTGAGAGGCTTGTGGTCAGTGAACGCAGTGAATGGCCTGCCTTCTAGGAAGTACCGAAAGTGCTGAATGGCTAGGTATAGCGCCAGGAGCTCCTGGTCGAAGGCGCTGAACTTGAGCTCCAGCTAAAGAAAGTCATTGTCCACCAAGCCACTGCTTGAGTACACCCCCAATGGCCGTGGCTGAGATGTCTACTGAGAGCACTGTGTGTGCCTCTGGGCGTGGATGAACTAATAAGGTGGCGCTGGCCAGTGCGTCCTTTGTGGCCGCGAAGGCGCCCTCTGCCTCTTCAGACCAAACCAGGACTTTGTCTTTAGCAGCAATCAATAAGAACAATGGCCGCACCGGGGAAGAAACTATGATAAAAGTTCACCATGTCTACAAATTCTTGCAGGCCCTTGAGGGTGGTGGGTTTGGGAAACTGCCGTACGGCCGCGACTTTTTCTGGCACTGGGCAGCTCCTGCTGCCGAGATGCTGTGTCCCAGGAACTGCAGGGTCTGCTTGCCAAACTGGCACTTGGCCACATTGACTCTGAGGCCGAATTCCGCCAGCCGGGCAAACAGGGTGAGGAGATGGGCCTTGTGCTCCTTGTGGTCATGACTGATGATCAGGATGTCATCAATGTATATAAACACAAAGTCCAGGTTCCTGTCCACTGCATCCATGAGGTGCTGGAAAGTCTGGGCTGCGTTTTTAAGTCCAAAGGCCATGCGCAAGAATTCGAGTAGGCCGAATGGGGTGATGATTACTGTCTTACCAATGTCCTCGGGATTTGATGATTGCCCAAAACCAGGTCAACTTTCAAGAAGACCTGGGCGCCATGGAGGTTAGCTGTAAAGTCCTGGATGTGAGGGATTGGGTACCTGTCCAGCGTAGTCGCATCGATCAGGCGCCGATAATCCCCGTAGGGTAACCAGCTTCCAGAAGATTTGGGGACCATGTGAAGAGGGGATGCCCACTGGCTGTCAGAGTGGCAGACGATACCCAACTCCTGCAGGCAAGAGAACTCTTCCTTGGCTAACTGCAGCTTCTCAGAAGGAAGTTGCCAAGCCTTGGCATGCAGTGGAGGGGACCTTGCGTAGAGATATGGTAGTAGACCCAGTGCTGGGGCAAGGCAGCAGTGAACTGCAGCTGCAGGATGGAAGGGAACTCGTCGAGTATGCTGGAATACTCTTCCCTGGGGGAAGTGATGGCGGCTATTTCGGGCTTGCAGGCATCCGTGGCATCGAGGCGGGCTGAATGGAATGTGTGGGCATTAACTAGAGTTCTGGCCTTCACATCTACCAACAGGCCACATGCACTGAGGAAGTCGGCCCCCAAGAGTACAGTACCCACTGAGGCCAGCACGAACTTCCAGCGGAATTTATCTTCCCCGATCTGGATCTCCAATCTGTGGGTGCCGAAAGTTTTGATGGCGGAACCATTGGCTGCCTGCAGGGTGGGACCACGAGGTTGGATGCGGGTCTTGAGAGCGGTCGGGGGCAAGACGCTCAGTTCCGCTCCAGTGTCCTCAAGGAAATGCTGACCGGTGAACTTATCGGTCACTGTTCGCATGGCCAACAGTGGCTGGCCGAATCATTTCCCTGATAGGTACAGGGTTGCCTGCACTTGCGAACTTGTGCCCCCCAGCGTTGATGATAGAAGCACCAAGTGGGGTGGTGCTTCTCTGGGTGGGGCTCAGACTGGCTGACTCCTGGACAGGTGACCTGGCTGAGGGCGGCTTCATTCTCTCTCTTGGTGTGCCAGAGGATGTCCGCTCGGACCACGACTTGCCATGGGTCACTGAAGTCTTCGTCCGCCAGCAGGACCTGAATGTCCTCGGGCATCTGCTCTAGGAAGATCTGGTGGAACAAGAAACACTGCTTGTGATCTTCCACCAGCGCCAGCATCTCATCCATGAGGGCCGATGGCTTTCGGTCTCCCAGCCCGTCTAGATGCAGGAATCTGGAGGTACGCTGTTGTGGGGAGAGACCGAAGGTGCCCAGAAAGAGATTTTTGAGGGCAGGGTATTTAATGCTGGTGGATTGTGGATGAGATCGTCCACCCTGACTGCCGTCTCCTCGTCTAGCATGCTCATGACGTGGTAAAACATCGTGGCATCTGCAGAGATGTTCCTGAGGCGAAACTGCCTCCACCTGCCCGAACCACGTACACGGGCAATGGGTCCAGAAGGGGGGCAGTTTCACAGCGACGGCGTTGATCTCGGCTGGGTCCAATTTGGGAGACCAGAAAAGCGTCTGGGAGCTACAGCAAAGAAACTCACAGCCACCACCTTGGATGCTTACAACGACTTTTATTCAAATCCCGTGCACGGCCCTTTAAGGTCAGCGTGAGCTCGGCCACCGCGAGAGCAGTGATGTCGTAATTGCTGCCTTAGGCGTGCGCTGGAACCACGGGGTAAGGAGGACTCCCAACGGTGCCCTTTTCTCATGGCTGCCCTGCCATGTGGCAGTACAAGCGGGGCCGGTTCGCCATGAGAGAGTACGCTGCCACAAAACATAGGTTAATAGGACCAATTGAAAATAATGCTGGAGAAATTATAATGGGTAACAAAGAAATGGCACCGGAACTAAATGAGTATTTAGTCTTCACTGAGGAAGATAATAGCAATATACCTGATAGTCAAAGGTCTCAGTGAATAGAAGTAAATACAGTGAGGATTACTAGAGAGATAGTGGTTAGTAGCGGAATAGATAAGTCTCCTAGACCAGATGAGGTACATCCATGGGTGCTGAAGGAGGTGGCTTTGGAGATTGTGGAGGCATTGGAATTGATTTTCCAGAATCAATACTTTGGCATGGATCCGGAGGATTGGAAAATCGCAAATGTATTCTGCTGTTTAAGAAAGGAGGGAGGCAGAAAAAAAAGGAAACTACAAGCCTATTAGTCTGACGTCGGTTGTTGGGAAATTATTGGACGATCCTCAAAAATGAGGTTATGAAATACATAGAGGTGTATAGCATGATAGGTCCAAGCCAGAAGATGCATAAGAGGAATTACAGGAAAGATATTAGATTGGGTACAACATTAGCTGATAGGCAGGAGGTAAAAGGTGGGAATTGAAGGATCGTCTTCTGGTTAATTGCCAGTTACTATTGATATTCCACAGGGATCAGAGTTGGGGGCCACTTTTTTTACAATATGGATTGATGATTTAGATTATGGACTGAATGGTTTTGTGGATAAGTTTGAAAATGGAAGTTGCAGAGAGATGTGGACAGCTTGGCAGAGTGGGCAAAGAAATGGCAAATGAAATACAATGAAAAATGTACAGTTGTACATTTTAGAAGAGGAAACAAACAGGCAGATTATTATTTGGATGGGGAGAAAATTCTAAATTCTAAAGTGCAAAGGAACTTGGGGGCCCTCACGCAGCATAACCTAAAGTTAATTACCAGGTTAGATTGGCAGTAAAAAAAAAACAAATGCTATGTTAGCATTCATTTCAAGAGGAATAGTGTACAAGAGTAAGAGGTGTTGATAGGGCTCTATGGTGAGATCTCATTTGGAGTACTGTGTGCAGTTTTGGGCCCTTTATCTTAGAAGGGATATATGTTGGAGAGAGTACAGCGAAGATTTACCAGGATGGTTCCTGGAATGCAGGGGCTAATACATGAGGAACATTTAAAGGCTCTTTGATTATATTCATTGGAATATAGAAGATTGAAAGGATATTTCATAAGCCCCTTTCACACTTGTATCCCACTAAATTGGCCGTTCAGTGTCCTAGGATATTCACACTTGACCACTCCTAACTGGGACACTGAATGCTTTCACACTTGTAAGGAGCCATCCCCAGGGTTAGGACTGCTCTACCTTCTACTGGTGACATCATGATGCATCGAGTGATGGTGGACCTGCCCTAAATCCTGATCAATATATTATGATCTTGTATTTGAACAAAATTAATCATGCCCAATTATAACATAATTAAGCTTTAGGTACAGCACAGTATGAGTTCTTCAGGTCCTTTTGCTCTTGTGCCGACCTATATACACCTTTATAAGGGACTGTGGGAAAGTGCTAGCAATAAATAGCATTACCAGATAATCTTTAAACGGCGTGAGAAAGTTGGTAGCACTATAGCGTCTAATTTATAAATACCATGGGGAAAAAAGTGATGGTGAACTTGCCCTCCCAGAATTCCATTCAGCAAAGAAAGGGCTGTATGACAAACTGGATAACAGAGCATTTATGGAGGGGTTTCTCTGCCGCATGGCATTCTGGAAAGTGAGATCCACCATCCCCATGGTCGGCGAATTAACAATGCCACCTTTCATACATCTCCAAATATACGACCAAATCCGCCACATAGCAGGGAAGTCCAATGCGGTAGTTGACACACTGTCCAGGCCAACGATCTCCGAGGTGATGGGTGGCATCGACACAGGTCAGCTCGCCAGGGACCAGGCTGAAGATGCTGACATACAGGCATACCACACCGCCATCACCAGCCTACAAATTGAGGAGTTCGCACCAGACCCAGGAGGCTCAACACTCCTGTACGATATAGCTACAGGCCACCCCAGGCCAATCCTGCCCGCAACCTGGAGGTGGCAGGTATTCAATCAAGTGCATGGACTCTCTCATCCTTCCATCTGGCCAACAGTTCACCTCATTTCAGACAGGTTCGGATGACACGGGCTTCGGTGCGAAGTTTCAATTTGGGCAAAAATGCCAGTGAGCCAAAGTCCATCTACACACTAAAGGCTCAGTGCAATGTTTGTAGGGCCCCTTCCCATCTGCCAAGGGATGAGGTACCTTTTCACCGTGGTCGACTGCTTTACACGCTGGCCAGAGGCAGTGCCCATGCCAGCCTCCAACACTGAGACCTGTGTGAGGGCCTTTACCTCACAGTGGATTGTCTGTTTTGGTGTCCCTTCCTACATAACTTTGGACTGGGGAGCCCAGTTTACCTCTTCCCTCTGGGCACCCATGGCCAAATTCTGCAGCAGTACACAGTACTCTGTCAGTGTCACAAAGATGATGATCTGTGTTTCCCTGGTGCTACATTGACAGAGCAGTTCCAGCTGCATGAGAGATTATGGGTAAGGAAGACTGCTATTTTGCCCACTGACCCGCCACCGCCGTGAGGTGTCGGAATGGCCCTGAACCAGCCCGATGAGATGCAAGCCCAGAGCAGCCCTCCGGGGTGGGGGGGGGGGGGAAACAAGTGGGATGGAGAACCTGTGTTTGGCAGGCAAGGTGAGGACAGTGGCGCCTCCTGCAAGTGGCACCCAGGGCATATGCCCTAGCTGCCATACCCTAGATACGCCTATAGTTATGCCCATTTCCCTCCAAAGATGTTGCCTTATCTACCAAGTTCCTCCAGCAGTTTGTTTCTTAACATTCGTGGAGTTGTGAGCATTTTGTTCCTCCTTTGCAAATCTTTTGACACACCATGAAGTGCAGATTTCAAATTTTCTCCTGTAGGAAAACAGAGCTTTATGGAGAACTAATAACTCAAACTTCAGCACAGCTGTAATTATTATACAAAAAAATTAAAATAGGCAACTCACTGCATTTTTGTTCAAAAAAGGCTTTAAAAAAATGCAATGCCTAATTTACAATCAACAAATTTATTCAAATTCTATGGTAGATTTTCAAAGTGTGCTTGAAAACCTATATAACAAAATTACAGGAAACATATTCATTAGAGCCAGTACAAAGAAAAACAATTACATGCAAGTTCCCACAAGTACCAGTTACAACTCAAACTATAAAAGTGCAAAATTGGATATTTTGAGGTTTAATATGCTAGCATAGCAGGGTCGCTATGGTTATAGCTTGAGGTAGAAAGAAGACTCCTACACCAAGGGAGTGTAATCAACATGGACTTTATTGGGCTGCAGCTCTGCTTTTTATAGGCAGCCAGCCGTGTCACCACCAGGGCATAGCTTGAGGGAAGCCGACTGCTGACTGGTTGCCCCGGTTGCGCAGTCCCAGATTGGATCCCCTGCGATCCGCTGGCTGTGATTGGCCGATTCAATCGCTATTCCTGCGGTCTATGGGAGCGGGCGTCTCATCCCGCATCCTGTCTGCTCGATCGTCATGTTCGACAACTATTTGCCATGTCAGCCCATGGAGTGGGCCTCAGGCCACTACGCAACAGCCCCTCCCCTCACCCTCAACCAGCGATTGGAACATTGTCTTTTGGCAGCTGACCCCTCCACTGTGGGGCTGGGTGAATAACTAGCTGGTTAACATCCAAGTGCCCCAGTTTCAGCCAGTCGAGCATGAAGGTCTCCTCCCTGCTGCCAATGTCCAACATATAAGTGGACATTGTGCCTGACGACATGGTATAGCCCTTTATAAGGTGGTTGAATAGGTGGCCAGTGGGCCCCGTGTTGGACAAAAACGTAGCAACAGTCTGCAAAAATTTTTGGGACAAAGGTGCTAGCTTGCCTGTGAGCTCTAGGCTTAACTGGGGCTAGTGAGCCCAGCGCTCGCACAGTCAAGACTTGTTGCCCCCAAGTCTTCGGAAGCTGCCACAATGACTAGGGGCGCACCACAGACCAACTCAGCAGAGGATGCCTCGAGATCCTCTTTCGGGGCAGTGTGGATGCCTAACAGGACCTAAGGGAGTTCGTATGCTCAGTTCAGTCCAGTGAGTCTTCAGAGCTGTCTTCAGGTGCCCGTCGAACCTCTCCACCAGCTCTTTGGCCTGCAGGTGATATGCAGTGGTGTGGTGGAGTCGAATCCCCAGGGCATTTGCTAAGGCAGTCCACAGGCTGGAAGTGAATTGGGCCCCCCTGTCAGATGTTAAGTGTCGGGGACCCCAAGACATGCCATCCAGGTGTTTAGTAATGCCCGTGCACTGGTTTGAAAGGCTGCGGAGGGACTTTAATGTGGGTTTGGATCTTAGATGCCTGGTACGGAGTACATTTTGGCCTCTTTACGGAGGCTGTGCCAGACATACCTGTTGGCTACAATTCTAACTGTAGTCTTGATAGTGGGGCGAGCCAATTGTAGATCAAATCGATAACTCACCTTCATGTGACCAGAATGACAGTCGAAGTAATGCAGAGCAGCGTGTGGTTACCTGGGGCGATCTGGATGTCTTCCAGTTTCAGGCCAGTAAGTGCACCCGATACACTGGTATGTGAGGGTCTGCTTGCTGCGCATCTGCCAGGGCTGCATAATCGATACCCGGGGCGGGGTTGTGCACTGCTAGGATAGCTAGGCAGGATAGGACATCAGCTACCACAGTGAACATATCACTGGCAAGTCCAATGTTCGTCGAAAATTCAGATAAGGGGGCCATTGGCAAGAGTGACAGTAAATGGATATGTATCAAAACATTTTAACTTGAGCAGATCAACAAGACAGGGATGCCCACTATCGCCCTTATTGTTCGCGTTAGCCATAGAACCACTAGCAGAACTGATAAGAACAGAAAATAAAATAAAAGGGATAAAAATAAAAGGCAAGGAATACAAAATCAGTTTATTTGCAGATGATGTTATAGTATACCTAACAGAACCAGAAACATCAATAAAATTACATAAGAAATTGAAGGAGTATGGAGAAGTGTCGGGATACAAGATTAATGCAAATAAAAGTGAAGCAATGCCAATGAATAATGCGGATTTCTCAAAATTCAAGAAAGAATCACCGTTTAGATGGCAAATGCAAACAATACGATACCTAGGTATACAAATAAATAAAAACCTCAGCCATCTATATAAACTTAATTATTATCCACTAATGAAAAAAATACAGGAAGATTTAGAGCATTGGAAAGACTTACCATTAACACTAATAGGAAGGATAAACTGTATTAAAATGAACATTTTTCCAAGGATACAATACCTATTTCAGGCACTGCCAATACACTTGACAGAAAAATATTTTTTTGAAGTCACATATTTTTTAGTAGAAGACCCTGTGCAATGTAATGTAATCAAGAATGTAAATTTGAGGGGGGTGTGCCACGTGATGAAGTGGGGTTAAGACTTGTAATCCCTGCTCTCCTCAAAAACGTTGAGGAAAAGTGATTTAAAAAATACTATAAAAGTTACAGAAAGTATTGGGAAGAATTGTCTTAAGACATACAGAAGACATTAACAATGCCACTAAAGAAAGATAAAGGACTCACTGCAATACAAGAAATGGAGCAAAAAAAAAAAGAGGCCAAACCTTGAGAAAGGATCCTGGAGCTGTCTGCAAGGTAGTATCCAAAGGAGAGAGGCCAGAAGCCAGGGAGACCTTGGGCACTGCTGCACAAGGTCTCCTCCAACAATGGTCGTTGACATCGAGTAAAGAAGTGACTGCGCATGCACGAGGAGTCAAGCATGTGCAGAGCACACAAAAAAAAGGACGAAATTTTTAGAAAGATACAAGATACTTATAGCACCAGTGATCAAGAGGAGGACCTGGAAAAAGCAAAGAAAAGACCAAGAACAATCTACAATAAAGAAAAAAAGCAGAAAAAGGCACAGAAGCTTCTTTATTTTCTGGAGAAATTAAGCCATTTTTAGACTTTTTTCAACAATCTATGGAAACATTAACTGATGAAGTGAGGAAGAATGGTGACAAGATTGAAAGATTAATGCAACAAGTTGACACAAGATTCAAAATAGTGGATGGGAAAATTAAAGGAAATAAATTTGAAATTCAAAATATTAAAGATCAAATGAAGAAAGTACAAGCAAAAGCTGCTGTCAAGAACAATCAGTTAATGCAAAAGATAGATACTTTAGAATATTTTAGTAAACTGAATAATATCAAGATTGTTGGACTTAAAAAAAAAGGTGATGAAGGTCAAGATTTGAAAAAGTTTTTGTAACAATGGATACTTTGGAATCTTTGGGTCAGGCTGAATATCAAGGAGATTTGGAGATTGAGCAAGCCCATAGAGCACTGAGACCTAAAGCTCAGCCTGACCAAAGGTCCAATACTTATTAGATTCCTTTGATATAAAGATATCAAGAGAGAAGATATTGGGAGTTGACAGAAAAGCAAGCTAAAGAAAGACGATCACCTTTGATTTATAATGGAAATAAGATTCTCTTTTATCCGGACACAAGTTTTGAAAAAGAGAAAAGAATTTAAACCAGTTAAAGATGTGTAATGGAAAAAAGGCTTTGCCTTTGTTTTGAGATATCCTGAAAGTACATGTCCAGGGTGGGAGAAATAGTGTTACGAGTCCAGAGGACCCCAAAACCCAGCAGCAATAGATATTCACCAAGACAAATGGTTACTTAAATACAAGTTGCTTTTAATTATCTTTAAACATGAAAACAGGATCAAATTTTAACTTATTAACATTAACTTAACCCCTCTTCTAATTCTAAGCGCACGTGTATGTTATGTGTTTGCAAGTTCAGAAAAGTTATTTGATTCACAGTCCAATCCCACTTCTCATTCCTCAAAGTTCACTGTTTGCAGGCAATTCTTATCCTGTGCACAGAATTTAACATTTTTGAAGTTCACCAGGCTTTTGGTGCTTGAAAGGTAAATGGTTACCCCTCAGGAAGGCAATTGTTGATTTTCAGAGAGAGATCTGTTGTTCCTGATTCTTTGTAACCAGCCACTTCAGTGTCTTGCCAAAGAAACATGCCCCATCAGGGTTCTCTAGATGATAACCTCTTTCTTTCAGGTCACCACAGAGTTCCTTTTTCTTTTATTTAAGTGAAACATTAGGCAGCCAGTCCTCTCCTCTTGCATGAACCTCAAGGGCTTTGACCAGGCTGAACTAAGCAATCACAAAATGGGATTTTCTACAAGCTTGCCAGCTGGTCCTGTTCCAGTCACAGCTGCTGTTGCCGACTATAAAACTGCAGAACTGATCTCTCTCACACACAGAGAGAAAGCCTGTTTAACTCTCTCTCTGCTTGCAAAGCCACATGACCCTCTTAGAACAGCAAGTTCCATTCCAGACAGCCTGCAGCTCCAACGAGTTATTTCATCGGTCTCTTGGGCACTCTCCAAAGCTTTTGTAAAGGCTCTTGGAGCCAGCCTGTCTAGCATCAGCAGAGCTCCAGTATTTTAAAAAAGATGTGTTTTAAAGTGTTTGTATGTGACCTACATTAAAAAAACCTGCCCTGATTTATCTCCCAAAAACATATCTATATACAATACAAACACAACATAATCTTGCACAATAATTTTTTTTTATAAACAGAGGCTAATGAAGCAAAGGTATATGCTGATTCTTTGCCTGCTAAAGAACAACAGGTAGTTGTTGATACTTGAATTAATTAAATAACTGAAAGAATATTACTGTAACTGAAATTACATTGTGTTTTGAGAGAATTTAAAGGGGAGACGAAGGTTTCACCTATAATGCACATGATCTATTATATTTTGATAAGATCAATGGATTATTAGATTTATTGGAAAAACTATAGTAAGAGATTATATGGTATATCGAGTGAGTTAGTAGGGAATATGATGCTGCCCACTGCAGAATCATGGGCACAAATGTGATTTTTTTCATCCCGTATAGATCAGGGGATTAGAGACATTTTACCATCGCGAACCTCTGGGGTTTTTCTTTACTTTCTTCCTCTTACTTCTTTTCATTATCTTTTTTTGTTCCAAGCCTAGATTGTTTATGAATGTAGTATATTATACAAGGAAAATTGGGGTGAGCAGGGAGAGGGATACTGGATGGACATACAGTTAAATACTGGTGTTTAATGGCAGGAAAGTTGACTTTTATTAATATTAACAGAATTCAGAATCCGATAAAGGTTATTAAGTTATATGAAAAAGACTGAAGTGGATGTAGCTTTTTAATTTACAAGAAACTCATTTAACGGAAATAGAACATGCAAAATTAAAGAGGGATTGGTTAAAGCCAGAGGGGTAGCATAATTAATAAATAAAAGTTTACCAATTAAAATATTGGACATATTTATTGATAAAGTGGGAAGATATGTGATGATTAAATTTATTTGGAATATTAGACATTGATGAATATATATGCACTGAATATAGATGGTGGAAAATTTATACATGTTTTTATGCAATTAGTTAATGCAACGGGGAAAATAAACATGGGAGGAGATTTTAATTTTACTTTTGATTCCAAGTTGGAGAGATCAGGTGGAATTATGGTTAAAAACAAGATAGTCAAAACTGTGATGAATTTTATGAATAAAATGAAGGTTGATAGTTGGAGGAAGGTGCATCCTGGTATTAGGGACTACTTGTTTTATTCTTTTAAACACAAAACAATCACATATTGATATATTTTTGAACTACAGGTTCAAAAGATTGAATTTCAAGCAAAAATATTATCTGATCATTCACCTTTAGTTATGTCAATTGTATTGGAAGAAGAACAAAATATAAAAAATATAGGTTATAGATGGAAGCTCAATACTCTATTGTTAAAAAGGCAAGATTTTTGTAAATTTATAAGGCAGCAAAAAATTTTTTTTAGACACTAATGAACATTGTGTGGCAGCTCACCACAAGGCAGGTGAACCAGCCCCGCTTGTAAGCCACGCGGCGAGGCAGCCGGCCAAAATGGCGCCGTCGGGGGTTTCCCTTCCTTCCAGCACGGGGCTCAGAAACCCACGCTGGGGGATCACATGATGCCCAGATGATGTCAGCAACCTCCAGCATGGTTCTCAGCCGGGTCCGGGCTGGGAGTATAAGTGCAGCCCAGCAGCCTGCAATAAACTAGTCTGCTCACTGAGCTCAACCCGTCTGGCTGTTATTGCAGGAGCAGTGTAGCTGCCGCTACAATTGGTGACCCTGACTGGTTCAAATGTCTTTGAACCCATCATGAGCAAGCCTGGGATCAGCGCTATAGCCGTAAATTTTGGGTTCAGGAGCCGGAGACCTGGTTCGGCCACGCAGAGGCCCAGTTTCACCTCCACCAGATTTCGTCCGACACAACCAAATTCTACCACGTGGTTGCTGTCCTGGACCAGGCCACCATCAGATGTGTGCTGCACCTTGTTCAGCACCCACCTGCCGAGGACAAGTACGAGACCATCAAACGAGTGCTTACCGGGTCCCTTGGACTATCCAGACACCAGCGGGCCACTCGGGTGCTGCACCTCGATGCCCTGGGGGACAGGTTCCCGATGGAACTGATGGACAAGATGCTTACGCTCATAGGTGAGCGCACCGACTGCCCACTTTTTGAGCGCATCTTCCTCGAACATATGCCCGGGTACGCCCACTGCTGGTTCAAGAGAGCTTCACTGACCAGAGGAAGGTGGCCCAGAAGGCCCAAGAGCTATGGCTCGCACGATTCTCGGAAGGCTCAGTGGTCCAGCAGGTCACGAAGCACAGGCACAACCACGCCAAGCCCGCCCCTAGCACTGCGGTAGAGCACCCGGCCCCTGCAGGGGCCCCCAAGAGCATAAACAAGGCCACAGCATCCGCTTCAGGCCTCTGCTTCTACCACCAGCGCTGGGGAGCCAAGGCTCGGAGGTGTTGTCAGCCCTGCTCGTTCCAAGGAAACGACCAGGCTGGCCGCTGTTAATGGCTGCAGCAGCTGGCCAAAGACACAGCCTTCTCCACCTGCGGGACTCAGTCAGCGGCCAGTGGTTCCTCGTTGACACTGGAGCCCAGATCAGCGTCATACCAGCCATAGCCATCAAATCCAGGAACTGACCTCATGGACCTCCCCTCCGTGCGGCCAACGCAACGGCAATTCAGACATATGGAGACAAGACAGTCCACTTCCAGATCGGCCAACAGAATTTCGCGTGGAGGTTCACCAACTCGTCCCTCCCGACTGCCATCCTAGGTGCAGACTTCCTCCTCGCACATGGGCTTCCGGTGGACATTCGAATTAGGTGCCTGGTGGATGCCCGTACCTTCAAGGCCGTTCGCCTCGACGCCTCCCGCTCGGAGCAACCGTAGATGGCCATGATTAGCATGCCCAGAGACGAGTTCCAGCAGATCCTGGATGAGTTCCCGACACTCCTCAAGCCATAATTCTCCGCTGCCTCGCCGTGCCATGGGATGTTCCACCACATTCCCCACCCAGGGCCAAGACACGCCGACTCCCGCCTGACAAGCTCCAGGTAGCAAAGGAGGAGTTTTCGCATCTGTTGGAGCTGGGGATCATTCGGCGGTCCGACAGCCCATGCGCCTTGCTGCTCCACCTGGTCCTGTAAGCCTCCGGCAGCTGGCGTCCCTGCGAAGACTATCAATGGCTCAATGAGGCAACTGTTCCTGACCGTTACCCCATCCCTCACATCCAAGAGTTTACGGCCAACCTGCATGGCGCGAGGGTCTTCTCCAAGGTTGACCTGGTGCGCGGATATCACCAGATCCCGGTGCACCCTGAGGACATACCTAAGACGGCCATCATCATCCCCTTTGGCTTGTACAAATTTCTGCGCATGCTGTTCAGGCTCAAGAACACTGCTCAGACCTTCCAGCGCCTCATGGACTCTGTGGGCAGGGACTTGGATTTCGTCTTTATTTATTTGGATGACATCCTCGTCGTCAGCAAGGACCGGGCGCAACACAAGGCACACCTACATGTCCTTTTCTTCCGGCTGGCCGACTTCAGCCTTACCATCAACCCAGCTAAGTGCCAGTTCAGGAAAGAGTCCATGCAGTCCCTGGGCCATACCATCATGGCCAAAGGAGCCACGCCCGCCGCTGCGAAGGTTGCCACTATCAGGGAATTCCCATGCCCGGACAGCCTCAAGGGGTTGCAGGAGTTCGCGGGTATGGTCAACTTTTACAACTGCTTCATCCCGGGAGCTGCGCGCATCAGGCAGCCGCTGTTCGCCCTCATCGCAGCCAAGCACAAGACGCTCACTTGGAACCCAGAAGGCTGCACTGCATTCGAGGCCACCAAGGACGCCCTGGCAAAGGCCGCCATGCACGCCCACCTGCACACCGATCTGCATATGGCACTCTCTGTCGATGCCTATGCCACAGCTGTCGTGCCATCCTGGAGCAGCAGGTGAATGGACAATGGAAGCCGCTGGCATTCTTCAGCCGCCTGTTTCCTTTGACCGCGAGTTACTATGCATATACCTGGCAGTGCGGCATTTCTGCTATTTTTTTTGGAGAAGAGGACTTTTACCATTTTCACAGACCACAAACCCTTCACCCACGCACTTGCGATGGCAAAGGATCCCTGGTCGGCCCACCAGCAGCGTCACTTCTCCTTCGTGTCGGAGTTTACCACCGACATTCGGCAGAAGGTGGGGAAGGACAATGTGGTTGCCGATGCACTCTCATGGCCGGCCATCTGCGCACTGACACCTGGCCTCAGCTCGCCCGGGACCAGGAAGCGAATGAGGAGACAAGGGCCTTCAAGACCGCCATCACCGGCCTGCGGTTCCGAGAACTCCTGACTCCGAGCAGCAAAGGCACCATCCTGTGCGATATCTCCTTGGGCACCCCACGGCCAGTGGTTCACCAGCAGTGGCGCAGGCAGGTCTTCTGTCACATCCACGACCTTTTGCATCCATCCATCAGGTCCACGATTCAGATGGTGGCAGAACGGTTCATATGGCATGGGCTGAGGAAGCAGATCACGGGCTGGCCCAGGACATGCACCCATTGCCAGACGTCCAAAGTGCACAGACACACCAGGACGCCCGTACAGGAGTTTGAGCACGTCTGGGAACAGTTCAGCTGCATTCACATGGACATCGTCGGGCCCTTACCCGTTTCCCGGGGCAACAGTTACCTGTTTACGGTGGTGGACCGCACCACTCGCTGGCCCAAGGCAATCCCGATGCCAGACGCCTCCACAGACTCCTGCTCCCGAGCACTGTTGCATGGTTGGGTCGCCCGGTTCGGTGTCCCAGCTCACCTCACCAGCAATTGGGGTGCTCAGTTCACATCCACGCTCTGGACACACCTCACCTACAGGTTGCGGATCCATTTACACCGCACTATGGCCTATCACCCACAGGCCAATGGACTGGTCGAACGTCTGCACCACCACTTTAAGTCGGTGTTCATGGCCCGCCTGAATGGACGGATGAACTGCCTTAGGTGCTCCTGGGCATCTGCTCCACTCCCAAGGAAAATCTGCAGGCATCATCAACTAAGCTGGCCTACGGTGAGCCGCTGGCACTATCTGGTGAGTTCATCAACGCACTTCACAAACCTCAGAGGTCGCCACATGAACTACTCCCTCACCTCGGCACGCTTGGACTCCTTCGAACCCCCATTGCCACCCAGGCATGGCACCCACCCGTCTCATGTTCCCGGCGAACTGCTTTCCACGGAATAAGTTTTCGTTCGGCGGGGCCTGACCACGGCACCTCTGCAGCGATCATACAAGGGGCCGTACAGGGTTGTACAGCGTTTTGGCTCGACGTTCACTCTGGACATGGGCGGCAGGTGGGAACTGTTTACATGGTCAGGCTGAAGCCAGCGCACCTCTACCCCACCAAGCCCATGGTCATTGCCCAGCCCAAGAAGCGAGGCCACCCGGCGAGAAAGGACATTGGTGCCGGTTCTGGGGGGCTGTGTGGCGACTCACCACAAGGCAGGCGAACCACCCCCGCTTGTAAGCCATGCGGCGGGGCAGCCAGCCAAAATGGCGTCGTCTGATGTTTCCTTTCCTTCCAGTCCAGGGCTCAGAAACCCACACTGGAGGACCACGTGACGTCCAGGTGATGTCAGCACCCTCCAGCGCGGTTCTCAGCCAAGTCTGGGCTGGGAGTACAAGTGCAGTCCAGTAGCCTGCAATAAACTAGTCTGCTCACTGAACTCAACCCGTCTGGTTGTGTGTGTTATTGCAGGAGCAGTGTAGCCGCCGCTACAACTGTAACTAATAAATTTGTGGTTTGGGATTCGATGAAGGCTTATTTAAGAGGGCAAATAATAAGTTATACAGCTAAGACTGAAAAAAATACGTCTGAAGTGAACTATTTGGAAAAATAACAGTTGAAAAAAGAATTACAGAATCAAGTGAATGATGGGAAATGAGAATATTGGAATTTTTAAAATTGAAATTTAATGAAATACAAACATATAAAGTGGAGAGAGATACAAGGCGAACTTGACAAAAATATTACAAGATGGGAGATAGAGCCCATAAAGTTTTAGCATGGCAACTGAAGACAAAAAATTATTAAAAACAATAACAGCTATAAAAGAGGAATTGGGTCATCTAACTTATAAAATGCAAGGTATTAATGATGATTTTATAAAATTTATAAGAAATTATATCAATCAGAATCCTTGAAGGATGGAGATAAAATAGATAAATATTTATCACAAATTATATTGCCAGAATTAAATATTAAGGAAAAGATTGAATTAACAAATTATTTTACTGTTACACAATTATATGACATATTGATGTCTTTACAAAGTAATAAGGCTCCAAAAGAAGATGGTTTCACTCTGGAGTTTTACAAAGAGTTATTGATCTCTATATTTATGGGATTGCTAGATAAATGAGTGACTCTTGTGATTTACCAAAGTCGTTTAAAACAGCATTAAAAAGTTATTCCAAAAAAAAAAGAATAATCCTTTGCTACCATCTTCATATTACTGAATATAGATTATAAAATTTTGTCCTAATTAATAGCTAATAGATTAGCTAAATGTTTACCTAAAATGATAAATATGGACCAAACAGGATTTTAAAAATCAGGATTAGAATATCAGCTGATAATATTGTTAAGTATTTAAATTTATTAAAATGTAGCTCATAAAAGAAAAATACCATCAGTAGTTTTGGCTTTAGATGCAGGAAAAGTGTTTAACAGATTAGGATAGGACTATTTAAAGTATTGAAGGTTTTTGAAATTCCAATGAATTTTATAAATTGGATAAGGATAAAGTTGTTACAAATAGACAAATATCAAAAGCTTTCTCATTGGAAAGATCATCTATCCATTATCATCTTTTTTATTTGCATTGGCTACAGAACCTTTAGCAGAGGTGATAAAAGATAATGAGATTAAAGGCTTTAAGATAAAAGATAAAGAACATATTACATCATCTGCAAAAAGACTAATTTTATCTTACAAACGCTGAAATTTAATTTAAAAAAATAAACGTACGAGTGGTAGAGTATGGGTTAATATCAGGTTATAAAGTAAATATTGATAAAAGTGAAGTGATGCCAATGATTGAGACGGATTATAATCAAGCTAAGAAAATGACAAAATTTAAATGGCAGGAGATGGTTTAGGAATCAATAGTGATAAGAATGTTAATAATTTATTTAAATTAAATTATATCACTTTACTGAAGAAAATTAAACACTTAATTAGATGGAAGGAATTACCAATTTCTTTAATAGGAAGGATAAATTGTGTGAAGATTAATATTTTTCCTAGCATACAAAAATTGGTAATGATTAGACAAGGTATTGTAACAACAACATTTTTTCCAAGTTTTACATAAAAATGTTAAAAAAAATTATTTGGCGAGACAAATGCCTAGGATGGCATTGAAAAACTTAACATGGAAATATGATTGGCGGAACTACGAAGGCCTAATTAAAAAAATTATTACAAAACAGCTCAACTTAGATTTTTGTCTTCCTATTATCAGACTGGTGAAAAGACAGTATTGGCACAAATTGAAATGAGTAAAATAGGGGAAAATAATTCCGAACATATTTAGTATAAATGGCATGAAGAACTGTTAAAAAGGAAAATAGATACACCAATTTTGAAACATATAATTAAAGAATGGAATCCATGAAGAGGAATGAAGAATTATCAATTAGCGAGAATGTTATTAAAGCAATATCCTTTAATTCCTTTTACAGTTAATAATTCATTTTTTGATATTTGGTATAACTGTGGAATAAAAATAAAGGATTGTCTTTTGGGGTTTTTTTTTAAACTTTTGACCAATTGGAAGTATAATATACTAAATAATACTATTTTTTCTTATTATCAACTTAAATTATACTTAAGTTAGGACTGAATTTTCGATTACCTGAACAAAGTCAATTTAAATATTTAATAACTATTAAGTTCATCAAAAGATTTATTACTAATATATATATAAAACTGCAAGAGACTATGCAGAAAAAGGATCTATTGAAATCTAAATTGAGATGGGAAAGAGATTTAAATCTACAAATTCAAGAAATATGGTCAAAATTATGTTATGAAAGTGTAACCAACACAATTAATGTCAGATATCAAATGGTACAATTTAATTTTTTACATCAATTATATTGTACTCCACCTAAATTACACGGACTTAATTCAATTAGCTCTGATCAATGTTTTAGATGAAATAAAGAGGTAGGAACCTTTTTATATGCAGTATGGCAATGTGAAAAAGATACAAGTATTTTACTGGGACAAATTATGAAGATACAAGTTCTGAAAGACCCAAAAATATTTTTGTTAGGGGATATTCATTATTTGAAGTTAGATATTTATCAGAGGATTTTTTTTTTATATATATAAAGTGTAGCAATAGCAGTAGCAAAGAAATGTATGGCTGTAACGTGGAAACTAAACAATAGTAGCAGATTGTGTTTACCACCTGGTATATGCAATTGCCTTCAAGAACCCTTGCTCTATTACAAGCAAATTAAAAGAAAAGAAATGCCATCAATTTCAATTTCTGGAAAAGTGTTGGTCTCTGAAATTTCAGGAAGCTGATAGTAGAAATTTTTGAAAAAGGAGCAGCACAATTTATAGACGATGCTTTCCAAGTTCTAATATTTCCCAATTTCAAAACATGTCATCTTCAAAGAAACATAAGCGACAATATTCCGAATTACCATCTTATTATTTCAATAAATCAAACCTTGTAGTTGCAGCTTGAAGTAGCTTTAATTCATTGATAAAAACAAAAAAACATTTTGCATAACTTCACATTGAGATTTTCATAACGATGAGTAACAAAGGATACTGTATAATGATAACAATATTCAACTTTAAACAAATATAAAAGAATTAAGATGAATTCAAAGAAAAGTACCTCGAGCTTACATCTCTGTCATGATTCTTCGAAGATGAAGCTTCCGGTCCGCACAGATATTACGACATAGAACGTCACAGTAACAATGGTAATACTACTGTTATGAGCCCAGAGGATCCCTATACCCAGCACCAATAAATATTCACCAAGACAAATGGTTAAACAAAAGTTGTTTTTAATTATCTTTAAACATGAAAACAGAATCACCCTTTAACTTATCATTATTGACTAAACTAACCTAACCCCATTCTAATTCTAAGCGCATGTGTATACAAGTTCAGAAAAGTTCTTTGGTTCACAGTCCAATCTCACTTCTCATTCCTCCAAGTTCACTGGTTGCAGGCATCTCTTATACTGTGCACAGAATTTAGCATTTATAAAGTTCACCAGGCTTTGGTGGTTGAAAGGAAAATGGTTACCGCTCAGGAAGATTCTTGTCAGTTTTCAGAGAGAGATTTGTTGTTCCAGGACCTCCACAACTGATTCCTTTTTAATCAGCCACTTCAGTGTCTTGCTGATGAAATTTGGCCCTCAGGGTTCTCCAGATGATAACCTCTTTCTTTCAGGCCACCACAGTGTTTCTTTCGGTTTCACTTATTCCAAGTGAAACATTAGACAGCCAGTCCTTTCCTCTTGCATGAACCACAAAGGCTTTGACTAGGCCGTCATCCAAAAGGGCTTTCCATAAACTTGCCAGCTTGTCCTGTTCCAGTTCCAGCTGATTCTGCTGGCTGTAACACTGTACAAGGGATCTCTTTGTCTCTCTCTCTCTCTGACACAGAGAGAAAAGCCTGTTTGACATTCTCTCTGCTTACAAAACCACATGTTCCTCCTAGAACAAGTTCTCTTCCAATCTGTGGCTCCAGCAAGATCTTTCATCTGTTGCCTTTAGTAAACAACAATCCATTAGTGAAGTCTTTGAGCACTCTTCAAAGCTCTTGCAAAAGCTCTGAGGCCCTGATATGTCTAGCCTGTGGCAAAGCTCCAGTATTTTAAATAAGATCTGTTTTAAAGTGTTTGTATGTGATCTACTCGAACAAACCTTTCACAATTTATCTTCCAAAACATATCTATATACATTGTCACACCACAAACAAAAATTTTCCTTAAAGGGATAGTCATTAACCATAAATTAATGATAAATCAAAAACACAAGGTGTTAACATTTATACGGTTAGAATAGCAGTTAGCGCAATGTTGTTACAGCACCAGCGACAAGGGTTCGAATCCCGCACTGTAAGGAGATTGTATGTTCTCATCGTGTCTGTGTGGATTTCCTCCAGGTGCTCCAGCTTCTTCCCACCCTTCAAAAATGTAGCAGGGTTTTAGGTCAATTGGGTGTATTTGGGTGGCAAGGGCTCATGGGCCAAAAGGGCCTGCTACCATGCTGCATGTCTAAATTTAAATTTATAGCAAAAAAAAAAAGGGAATGGAGATGCTGCAGATGAAATAGAGGAGTTTGATAGAAATAAGCAGAAGGAAAAAGCTGGAGCATAAGCTCCCATATGCAAGAGCTCTCTGCCTTCCTCTTCAGGAGCCTTCTGGACATAACTGGTGAAACCTTACTTCTCTGCTCAGGAAGCATGCAAGCTCAAGCCACGAAATAGTAGCATTTTCTAGGAGCTTAGGATAGGGCCAGATTCAGCTTATCACATGCACCACCATAGCACCTCCATCCTATAATTCAGTGACGTCAGTATCCATATATACAAAATTGCATTTGGACACAAAATCATCTTATTTTACTTTCCCTCGAAGTATAGTGTTTTTTTTTTAAACTCCAAGAATTTTTATATTCTTCTTCATTCCTGCCTCAGGCTATAAAATTTATAGTCCAGTTGCTTCATAACTGCAAATACATTCTTGCACATTACAGGGTGACCAAGCAGAATAGGGAGTAGAGAATCACAGGATGGTTGCTTAAACTGATCCTGGACACTGGTGAAGTTGCAATTCCCAAAGTTCACATGTCTGACAAAGGGCTCAAACATGAAAGTTTTATTTCCCCCTAGATGCTGAGTTTCTCCAGTACTTTTCAGTATTGTTCCAAACAACAGACCATCTCAAGCTAATGAAATTATGGTAGGTTAAATAATAAAGCCTACAAATACTAAGATTGTAGTGTAAGACACAAAAGTGCTGGAGAAACTCAGCTCGTCACACAGCATCTAAATGAAGTAAAGGGTAACCAACATTTCAGGCCTGAAATAATAAAGATTTAATCAAAAAGCAGGCCAGAATAAAAACGTGGGGGGAGGGAGGAAGGAAGGAATAGGGGAAACTAACAGGTAAAAGGTCACAGATGGATATGGGTGAGAGCGTAGAAGAGAAGAAAACCAGTCATGGGTAAAGATTTTGTGTCACAATGAGGAAAATTGGTTTACAAATGGTTTTCAGGAACTCAACCCTTACCTAAAGCAGGCTTGATAGAAGGGATACATTATTTGGAGCGAAAAATGATATACCAAGGATCACAAAAGCAAGAAAATTGTAGAAGAAATAAAGTACTCCAGCATATTGGTGAATGGAATAAGACTATGTGAATGATTGCCAATACGTGCACAATGTTAAATATTATAGAAAAGCTGGATATGTAACAAGTTTTGTGTGATTTGAAAGACTAATGGATAGTCCATATGTGTAATGAGTGAGGATCAGCACTCCAAGATGAATGACTTAATTCTCAACTGGGGATAAAACCACATGTTGATGAAATGGTAGAACTATGCATTCATGAATATATCCAAAGTAACAAAAAAAATGTCAGGTTACCAGGCTCAAGCTGAATTATGCCACTCCCAACATTTCTAGGACTCTTAACAATAATTGTATTCAACAAAAATTAGAAACAAACTGCAAAATACCCTGAGAATGGAGGGAAAGAAAAGAAAAAGTTGGCTGGACTAATTGCAGATTTGAAACAGGAGCTTTTGGTTACTAAATAATGCAAGTATATGCCAAAGTCTGTTAAGATCTGTAGCAGAAGTTCAGTTCTTCACAAGCAGAAATGTAACTCTTTATCAGAGGGAATCTTTTTTTAAAATGCGAAACATTATATATACACCCTTTAAATCACATTAACATAGTAAATATATTAAATCAACATTTTGGGGGAAAGAGGGGAAATTACCTCACAGCACAATTTTGTTGTTTGACAAAAGAATGTCATTACTTTGTCAATTAAAAAATCCATATTGATGGTGAAAGCTTTGTGTCTAGGCAAAGTTTAAATCGATTTTAAAGCAGTAGCATGAACAATAATTAATAAATTCTTATAGGCCCACTGTACCCACACCCAGCTCCTTAAAACACTTTTCAGAATTGAAATTGATGCTGCTGAGAGGCCAGTTTCCAAAAGTCTAGAGCTAGATACTAAACCTGATCTGTACTTAAACATAGAAGAATTGATAGGGTTCCACATAGTCCCTCTGTATTTCCAAGCTAAGCTCAGCAGATAGCCCTGAGGTGGATTCTGGCAGGGGAGGGTGGCAGGAGGAGGGGGGAGAGAAAGGAGAAAGGGAATAAAAAAATCAAAGAATCTCCACAATTTTATTACTGGTCCCTACACATTTCTTTTACATGATATGACAAGCTGTTCTTCTTTAAAAGTTATTTGGCTTATTATGCCTGCTCTGTCATTTATCAAATTCATTACTGTTCTGCTTCAATGTCATTTTTCTGTTCTTTCCTCATATCCCTGGATCTCTTAAATATCCAAAAAATAAAACTCAGATCTACACCAAGTATCTCTTTGAAAGTGTGGACCACTATCTGTAGAATAAATTGCTGATATAAATAATTCATTCAGTTCTTTCTCCATTTAGAATTAAATTTGGCATTTACTCAGTGCAACCATGCAGTGACCTTTCCAGGAACAACAACAACAAACAAAAGTAAATCAGGCTAAAAAGCTTCAGAATTATATTCTTCATTGTGGCTGCAGTTTATGTGCACTGTTTGCTTGCTGAATGTCATTACTTTGTCAATTAATAAAATCTAGTACATATAATATTTTGCACAACAAGTTTTCAATTTGTTAATCATTTCTTTTAAATCCTTTCATATTTCCATGTGAAACCATGATTAAATATAATACAAATGGTTCTTTGGAATAGATCTCATTATTTGATTATGCAAACAAAATTACACAAAAAAATTAAGAATTCTTGACAATTAAAAGTATTTGAGAAAACATCTCTCAAAAATACAGTAAAATTCCCATTATCTGGAATTCAAGCAAAGAGCAAAAATATTGCAGAAAATAAATAGGTTAAAAAATGTGAAAGTTTAAAATTGTCACCCCTAACAGTTAGTTCACCATTCACACAACATGTAGTCTCAAGCAACTGAAAAATACACTTATCCAGCATCTACCAATCTCCACAGATGCCATATACAAGGCAGAGGGTTGGGGGGGGGGGGGGGTAACTATACTGTGAATAACTCATTGCATCTTATGTTAAATATTAGATTATTTTTATGTACTTTTTACTTTTCAGCGAGACCCTGTACTTTACAACATCTTGATCCTAAAATGCAAACTTTACGTAATAAAATAAATGACTTCAGCATTTATAAAAGCATCATCACCTCAAGTTCAAGGAAGTATATACCAACTAAAAGCATTTCCTAGTGTTATGAGCCCAGAGGACCCCAAAATCCAGCAGCAATAGATATTCACCAAGACAAATGGTTACTTAAACAAAAGTTGCTTTTAATTATCTTTAAACATGAAAACAGAATCACACTTTAACTTATCACTATTGACTTAACTAACCTAACTTAAGCCCCTTCTAATTCTAAGCACACACGTGTGTAACGTATGTGTAAGTTCAGAAAAGTTATTTGGTTCACAGACCAATCTCACTTCTCATTCCTCCAAGTTCACTGGCTGTAGGCAATTCTTATACTGTGCACAGAATTTAACATTTATGAAGTTCAGGCTTTGATGTTTGAAAGGTAAATGGTTACCGTTCAGGAAGGTTCTTGTCAGTTTTCAGAGAGATTAGTTATACGCTGACAGCCACAACTGATTCCTTTTCAAAATCAGCCACTTCAGTCTCTTGCCGAAGAAACTTACCCCTTCAGGGTTCTCCAGAGGATAACCTCTTTCTTTCAGGTCACCAGAGAGTGCCTTTTTGTTTCTCTTATTTCAAGTGATAGCCAGCCCTCTCCTCCTGCATGAACCATAAGGGCTTTGACCAGGCTGAACTAAGCATTCACAACCTGTCTTCCAAATAGGGATTTCCATAAGCTTGCCAGCTTGTCCTGTTCCAGTTCCTGGTGCTGACTGTAAAACTATAGAACTGATCTCTGTTTGTGTCTCTCTTTCTCACACAGAGAAAGCCTGTTTTACTCTCTCTGCTTGCAAAAGCACATGACCCTCTTAGAACAGCAAGTTCCCCTCCAGACAATCTGCAGCTCTGACAAGTTCTTTCATCTGTTGCCCTTTGTAAGCAACAATCCATTAGTGAAGTCTCTTGGGCACTCTCCAGAGCTTTTGCAAAGACTGTTGGCCTCAACATGTCCAGCATGAGCAGAGCTCCAGTATTTCAAATAAGATCTGTTTTAAAGTGTTTATATGTGACCTACACCAAAATCCCTGCCCCAATTTATCTCCCAAAAACATATCTATATTCTGTCACACTAGAATTCTGAAAATCAAGCATTGACAAAAATTTTCCCCAAATGGTATAATTTTAAGAATTTCAACATTAGACTAAAGTTTCATGACTTATGATCAATACTTCTGTGTTGAAAACATAAATCTGCTCAAAACATTTTGCTACACAATTATTTCCTGCAAATTCAACAAAAAAAATTATTTTAATCCAAACAGCATTTAAATTAAACAACGATAAAACCTTCCAATTGGCATCATTCATCTTCAGGACTCCTTTGATTAGAAGCCAAATCCATCCATTGCCCTCATCCCAAATGACTGTTGTCTAATTCTCATCACAACATGAAACTTAAAACACTAATTCACCAAGACCTCTGGTCTAACCAAATCCTTCAAGATTAAAAGCAGAACCAAACTATTTAGCCATTGTCAGTTTACTGCCAGTTATTAACTACTTCAAAATTAGCTTGATCCAGATTCTCCAATTATTTATTCAAGTAAAACATGAAAAATACACCATTAAAACAAGTGTAAAATCTTTCATTTCACAACTGAAATGAAAAGCAAGGCAGTTGGTACTCAACTGATGTAACAAATAAACAAAAATTTATATTTTTTAAAATGCAAAAAATGGAGTCAATGTGTTGTCACAGTAGAGAGGCTATTCACAATATGAATGATTCAATCTCAAAATAATACCTGGAGTTGCCTCAGCAGTGAGACCTAATGGTTCACTGAACCAAAAATAAGCAATACAAAATAAATACTTAAGCATTCAAGCCTGAAACCCTGGTAATATATCTTTACCTCCCATGGTGAGTTTCTCCAGCATTTCTGTTTTTACTACAATCAGAGCATCTGCAGACTTTCATGTTTGACTACAAGCTTCTGCCAATCAAACATAATACAAATCATGCCACTCGTTCTAGGTAAATAAAATTATTTGGTGACTTCTCATTGCCAGAGCTGAAATTTACTTTAAATACTAATAATGTCAGTGCAGATAGAAAACACAAGTTTCATTAACTGGCAATTCATTTCATTTCCTATATTATTTTTTGAAATGATCGAGATGGAGAGGGCATGGTAAAAGGAGGGAACCTGTTGTGAATGCCAGCCCAATCAACAAAGTATCCAAATTATATTGCCCCACAGTATTTACTGAGTGTCTAAAAAAATTGACAAAATTTGTTGCCTCTTTCCATTTTGCATTAACTTTTTCTCCCACATCGAATAAAATTCACTCTTCCAGAATCGGTTTCTCAAATTTTTGGGAAATGATTTGTCAATCCCATAAGGCCATATTTCTGAACCTGAACAGCCATAACAGGGAGTGGGATTCCCCTGTACGATGCACCACTGAAGAAAAAAAAACATTCCAAATGCCTAACAAGGAGTTGCTTATTGCTGTATCTGACATGGATCAACCCATGCATTATTCCCATCATTTCCAATTTCAAACAAGAAAATCTCACAATCAGGTTCAAAAAATATTTGTCGTGCACACTTAGTTTCAACAAGACAAACATCAAATTTGTGATTCAGATCATTAGACTGTGCTTTTGTTACTAACAACTAACTACCAAAAAGCTAGATTTTCTCATAGTTATCTAACCAGGAGACAGGGAGAATAGGGACTCCCATACTGTAAAAGGGCTGGATGGGTTAGTATTTGTCAAGTATGTTTGCAAAAGTTTCCCAAATCAATAAGTGGATGTCCCAAATTGAGAGTGGAATACTGGATCTCCTATAAGACAGGGTAGGTGATGGAAATGTGTGAATGGAAACACTTTGGATCAAGTGATCATAATGTCATTAGCATCAAGATATTTATGGAAAAGGTCAGTTCTTATCCTTGGGTTGAAATTCTAAATTTGAGAAAGGCCAGAAAGGTTCAAGTGTACATTGGAACAGGTAGTTTTCTGGCAAAGGTGTGCTTAGTAAGAGGTCAGAGTTTATATATTCCCATCAGAATTCAGAGATGAGACTAACATAACAAAGTTGGTTTCTAAGAGATAATGAGACCCTGGTGAAGGAGGAGATGCATAGCGGGTATAGACAACAAGGAGCAAACAAGGTTCTTGAGGAGTACAAGAAATGCAAGAAAACACAAGAAGGAAATCAGGATGGCTAAAGGCACAAGGTGGCTCTGGCAGATAATCAGAGGGAAAATATCATGCTTCAATAGATACATTAAAAGCAGAAGGATAGCAAGGAACATAATTGGTTTCCTTGAAAATCAGTGGAGACAAAAGATGGGGGAAGATCTTAAATTGATTTTTAAAAAATTTATTTATTCAGGAAACCGGTCACAAATTCTATTGAAGTGAGGCAAATTAGTAGCCAGTTCAAGGAACCAATACAGACTACAATACAGACTACAGAGGAGGAGGTGCTTGCTGTCTTGAGGCAAATAAAGGTAGATAAATCCCCAGGGCCTGACAAACTATTCCCTAGGACCTTAAAAGAAGGCCAATGCAAAAATTGCAGGGCCCCTAGCAGAGGTATTTAAAATATCCTTAGCCATTTGTTGAGATGCCAAAGGATTGGAGTAAAGCTCCTTGTTTAAGAAAGGCTCAGAATTATCAGGGTAATTACGGGCAGTGAGCCCGACATTGGTAGTGGGCAAGTTGTTGGAAGATATTTTAAGAGCAGAGATCCACAAGTATTTGGATAGACCCTGACTGATTACAGACAATCCACATGGCTTTGTGCGTGGCATGTCACGTCTAACCAACCTGATAAAGTTTTTCCAAGGAGGTTACAATGAAAATTGATGAAGGCAGTAGATGTGGTCTACATGGATGTTAGTACGACCTTTGACAAGGTCCTGCATGGTTAGTCAAGAAGGTTCAATAGCACAGGATCCAAGATGAGGTAGTAAATTGGATTAGACATTGGCTTTGTGGGGGGAAGCCAAAGAGTGGGAGTAAATGATTGCCTATCCAACTGCAGCTTGTGACTAGTGGAGTGAAACACAAAAATCTTTCTCTGTAACTAGTGATGTGCCTCAGGGATCACTGCTGCATCCACTGTGGTTTGGTATGTGTAATCAATGAATCTGCAGGATAATAAATTAGATCACCAAATTTGCAGAGAACACCAAGATTGTGGGTGTAGAGGATGGTGAGGAAGGCTATCAAAACTTGTTGCTGGATCTGTACTAGATGGAAAAATAAGCTGCAAAATGGCAGATGGAATTCAATGCAGATAAGTGTGAGGTGTTGCACTTTGAGAGGACATATCAATGTAGGACTTACACAATAAACAGTAAGGTACTGCAGAGTGTGAAGGATCAGAGGGATCTCGGAATACAATACAAAATTCCTGGAAAGTGACAGCAGAGGTAAAAAGGGTTGCAAATAGTGCTTTTGACATACTAGCCTTCATAAATCAAAGCATAGAGTACGTTGAATATAATAGACATTGGGGAGGCCAAATTTGGGCTACTGTGTGCAGTTTTGGTCATCTATCTATAGGAAAGATATCAATAAGATTGAAACAGCACAGAGAAAATTTACCATAAAGCCATTCATTTCATAAATTTACCATAAAGCCGTTCATTCCATAATCCAAATCATTAATATTCAACACAAAAAGAAGCAGCCCCAACACTGACCTCTGTGGAACACCACTAGCAACTGGTAGCCAACTAGAATAAAATCTCTATATTTTGACACTCTGCTTCCTGGTACTCAGCCTTGTACTCATGCTAGTATATTTCAGATTATTCCATGGGCTCTTATCTTGTAAAGTGCAGCACCTTGTTAAAGGACTTTTGAAAATCCAAATACACATCTACTGCATCTCCTGCTCGTTTCTTCTTCAAAAGAATTCCAATAGGTTTGTCAAGCAAGATTTTCCCTTAAGGAAACCATGCTCCCTTTGAATTATCTTGTAAAGTGCCTCCAAGTAATGTGTAATCTCAATCTTGATAATCTACTCCAATATGTTCCCAATCACTGACATCAGGCTAACCAGTCTATAATTTCATTTCTGCTGCCTCCCTCCTTTCTTGAATAGTAGAGAGACATCTGCAATACTCGAATCCACCAGAACTATACTAGAATCTATTGATTGCAAAAGATCAAATTTCAGATTTATTGCCAGAGTACATACATGACATCACATACAACCCTGAGATTATCTTTCCAGCAGGTGAGGCCAACTTATCACTAATAGGTAGTGCAAAAAAACTGTACACACTGTACACATGCAAACAAATAAAGAAAAAGGGCAGCACGGTTGGCATAGCTGTTAGAGCAACGCCTTTTGAGTGCCAGTAATCAGGACCAGGTTCAAAGCCCACACGGTCTGTGAGGAGTTTGTACATTCTCACTGTGTCTGCGTGGTTTTCCCCAGGGGCTCTGGTTTCTTCCCACTGTTCAAAACGTACCAGGCTATAGGTTAATTGGATGTGAATTGGGCAGTACGGACTCGTGGGCCAAAATGACATGTTACCGTGCTGTATGTGTAAATTTAAATTTAATCTAAATTTAAAATTTAATTTTAAAAAGTTAATTTAATAAATGTAAACAACTGACTGTGCAATACAGAGAGGAAAAAGACAACAATAAAGTGCAAAAGTAGGAGTCCTTAAAGGAATCCCTGATTGAGTTTATTGTAGAGGAGTAGCAGCTGTTCCTGAACCTAGTGAGTGAGTCTTGCGGCACTTATACCCCTTTCCTGATGGTAGCAGCAAGAACAGAGCATGTGCTGAGTGGTGTTGATCCTTGATGATGGCTGCTGCTTTCCTTTGGCAGCATTCCCTGTAGATGTCGTCAATGGTGGGGAGGGTTTTACCTGTGATATTCTAGGCTGTATCCATTACCTTTTGCTGGGCTTTATGCTCAGGAGTATCGTTGTCCCCATACCAGACTATGATGTAGCCAGTCAACACACTTTCCACCACACATCTGTAGAAATTCACCAGGGTTTCTGGTGTCACACCAAACCTCCACAAACTCCTGAGGAAGTAGAGGAGCATACATGCTTTCTTCACAATGCCATTAGCGCGTTGAGTTCTGGCAAGATCTTCCGAGACAGTGTTGAGTCCTGGAAAGATCCTCCAAGATAGTGACTCCCAAGAACATAAATTTGCACACCCTCTCCACCTCTAAACAATGTATCATACATGTCTGGTTTTCCCTTCTTGAAGTTAACAATCAGCTCCTTGATTTTGGTGACATTGAGTGAGAGGTTACTGTTGGTGCACCATTTGGCCAAGTTTTCAATCTCCCTGCTATATGCTGACTTATCGCCCCTTTTGTACAACTGAATACTGTGGTATTGTCAGCAAATTTGTAAATGGTGTTGTCGTACTGAGCCAAACAGTCATAGGTGTAAAGCAAGTGGAGCAGGGAGGTAAGAACACAGCCCTGTGATATTCTGGTACTATGGAGATTGTGGAGGAGAGGTTCTTATCAACCCTCATGATTGTGATCTGCAGGTAAGGAAATCAAGGATCCAATTACAAAGTGGGGTGTTAAAATCCAGGTCATGGAGTTTGCTGATCAGTTTTGATGGGAAGATGGAGTTAAATGCTGAACTGTAGTCGATAAAGAGCATCCTGATGTATGTACCTTTGGGGTCCAGGTGTTCCAGGGCTTTGTGCAAAGCCAGTGAGATGACAATAGGTGAATTGGTCCTCCAGAATCTTCTTTCAGAACCTGAGGGTGCAATCCATCTGGTCCAAGAAACTTCTCCACCCTCAGACCATTCAACTTTCTGAGCTTCCCTTCCCTGATACCCTTTGGCATCTGGCACAATACTAATATCTTCCACAGTGAAGACTGATGCAAAATATTAATTTAACACATATTCCATCTCCATATCTCCCATTATAATTTCTCCAATGTTATTTTCTATTGGTTCTACATCTGCTCTCACCTCTCTTTTACTCTTTATGAAGAAGCTTTTATGTTCTCTGATATTATTTGCTAGCCTACTTTCATACTTCATCTTTTCACTCCTTATGTGTTTTTAGTTTCCTTCTGCAAGCTTTTAAAAACTTCCCAATCCTCCATCTTCCCAGTAAATTTTGCTTCCTAGTATGGCCTCTCTTTTGCTTTGACTTCCCTTGTCAGCCACAGTTGTGACATTTTTCTATTTGAATATTTCTTCTTTTTTTTGGGGGCTTACATTATTTTTTTTTTTAATTCTCTGTCCAAAAGGAAATGCAAATACAGAGCATTTGAGAGCAGATGTAATATAATTTGGAGAAAAATCAAATTAAATTGATCAGGCACAAACATTAGATAACAGAACAGGTTTGAGGGGGCACATGCCTCGACATACCTGCTGTTACATGTTATTGTCATAAATGGATTTGAACTTCCAATTGTGAAAGTCAGCCCATGCTGAAATGAATTAAGACAGCAGAATAGACCACACAGCAAAATATCACTTTAAACCATATAGATCTTTATTTCAGTAATGGTCAACCAGTTTACCTACCTCGGCTGCACCATTTCATCTGATGCAAGGATCGACAAAGAGATAGACAACAGACTCGCCAAGGCAAATAGCGCCTTTGGAAGACTACACAAAAGAGTCTGGAAAAACAACCAACTGAAAAACCTCAAAGATTAGCGTGTACAGAGCCGTTGTCATACCCACGCTCCTGTTCGGCTCCAAATCATGGGTCCTCTACCGGCATCACCTACGGCTCCTAAAACGCTTCCATCAGCACTGTCTCCGCTCCATCCTCAACATTCATTGGAATTACTTCATCACCAACATCGAAGTACTCAAGCTGGCAGAGTCCGTAAGCATCGAATCCATGCTGCTGAAGACCCAACTGCGCTGGGTGGGTCACGTCTCCAGAATGGAGGACCATCGTCTTCCCAAGATTGTGTTATATGGCGAGCTCTCCACTGGCCACCGAGACAGAGGTGCACCAAAGAAGAGGTACACGGATTGCTTAAAGAAATCTCTTGGTGCCTGCCACATTGACCACCGCCAGTGGGCTGATATCGCCTCCAACCATGCATCTAGCGCCTCACAATTCAGCGGGCAGCAACCTCCTTTGAAGAAGACCGCAGAGCCCACCTCACTGATAAAAGACAAAGAAGGAAAAACCCAACACCCAACCCACCAATTTTCCCTTGCAACCGCTGCAACTGTGCCTGCCTGTCCCGCATTGGACTTGTCAGTCACCAACGAGCCTGCAGCAGACGTGGACATATCCCTCCATAAATCTTCCTCCGCGAAGCCAAGCCAAAGAAAGAAAGAAAGAAGTCAATTCATATACAGGAAGTGAGTAAGACTAATCAGGAGAGGATAATTTCTGACATGTGTCATAAGCCTTAAGCTCTCACTCCAAAGATACAGAGATTTCATTCTATATTTGTACAATTTCAAATGGCTAAGGGGTAGAAGTCATCCCCACCTTTTAGTATTACATCATTAAAAAAAGTTCCCAGCTTAAACAGCCTCAAACATCTGTTTTCTGGTGTTTATCTGACAAAAGAATGGTACATGTTTTTGTCTGGTAAATAATCAGCATTACCTTGAAGGATACAATTTTCTGATGTTTATTCTAGCTATCTCTTATCTGTCTTAGTAAGGTCTACAACCGGCTTTCTGCAGAGTTTGCAAAAGGAGTTCAGCCATTTTATAATTGTAAGCTGCCTTCTAATTCTAACAGCAAAAGCATAAGCACTGAGATATAAACTATACTTCCACACAATACCTCTTTAGGCTGTATATTGGTATTGAAAATTTCACCTGCAGTGCATATGCAGTCATGCGTCACAAAATATCTGTTCAGGCAACATCCGTCCACATATACGACTGTGGTCCCATATATACTAGAGTTCAGAAATCTCGATCAGAGAACCGGACGTAGTGAAAGTAACATGTGTGTCTTTTGTATAAAAAGTGATTGTGCTGCCAGGCATATAATGGTACAGTACATATATAACCTATAATATATGCATCTTGACAGTCATAATAAACACCTGTTACTGGCTTATGTACTGTACTTTGTATCATTTTAACATGAACTTTCCCTATTTCAACTTTTTTTATTTGTCCAGCATTAACCTATTTAACCCATATACTACCTTGCCAGATATATTAGCTGAAATACAGTATTGTATGTTTACAGTATCTTGGCTATTTAGTCAATACAGATACACTATAGTATCCTATATAGCAGGCCTGGATTAACCATTAAGCAAAATAAGCACATGCTTAGGACACCACAGTTTTTTTTTGTGGGTTTACCATGGAGCAGCTGAACTATCTATATATGCATGTATGGGGTCTGGCCTGGAAGCAAACTGAATTTTTAATTGACTATTTCACATTCAGCACTTGGAGTCTTAATATCTTGTCAGTTAGACAAGAGGGGAATCCACTGCTGGACTGTGCTTTGGGCAACAGTTAGCAAAGCTTATGGCAGGGTCAGATTAAGGCCGTATATAATATGGTGCTCGTACAACATCCAAATCGCATGTTTTGTGGACGTTAAACGACACATGACTGTATTACAATGAATCAGTCTCTCCTTGAAAAATATGGAAAAAGTAGTACTTACTGAATAACCTCCAATGAGGTACGCTGCATTAGCTCGCTTTTGTTGATCAAAGCTGGTATAATGGATAATCTTCTTTCTTGACAAAGTAAATGACTAAGGAGAAAATAAAGAGGTTTAAAAAAAAAAAAATCAGAAAAAGATCCAGATATATGATGAATGCATTTAAATGCGCCTCTACAATAAGCTGGAAAAAAAAATTGACAGGAACAAAACTAAAAGCTATGAGTAGGGGAGGATTTTTTAAAAATCTATTCTGGATACTACAGTGTAGTGAAACAACACCCTCCAACAAGAAGTGAAGCAACAAAGATTTCACGGTTATTAAACAATATACACAAGACATCAAAATAAAATTACTTTCTCTTTCCATCCTGAATAATCAGGAAAGCAAGCTTCCATTACTGTACTCTAGATAGAGTATATGAAAATAACTTCAATAATCCAATTTGAGTCCTCTTGTTCTTTTCAATAACTAGACTGTAGAGATGTGGAAACATTTACTAGCAATGTTTATGTTTAAATTGTCAAGATACAAACTAGGCTCCATAGTTTTAAAATCTTTCACACTCATGAAGTTATTTAATTACAAGAATGAAACACATTCTTTAAACAACGTCAATTCTATTTTTGGAAAAAAAAATGCAGGAAGACATCTGCATCAAGCAGTTTCACAAAGTACATTTCCTGATGTAGTTGCACCATATCAACAAGATGTCTAATGAAAACAAAATGATTAGTGAAAACTCAGTTTTGACATTCTTTCACCATCACTCGGCTAGAGATTTGCAGTAAAAAAGATCATCTTAAAAGAAAGCAGGAAATCTCAATATCCTCTTTTTAAAAAATACACTGATGAACTTGCAACCCCATGACACTTTCCAGCATGTATGCCAATTAGTGTAATTTACATAAATTACAAGCACCTTTAAATAAAGAAAATCCCAAATTGATACAGAGGCATAAAAAATTAGTAGGTAGGTTAGAGTCTTAAAACAAAGTGAACTGGGAGTTAAAATGTGGCAATAACCCAAGGACATCTTGAGAGGTCAGAGCCAAAAAATAGTTGAGATTGTAAAACTGTTGAATATAAAGATATACACAAGAAATTCTATGAAGACAGGAATCAACATTAAAGAAAACTGTATTCGTATGGTCTAAAATAAAAACAAATATTCTGCAAGTCAGGAAAAAAATTTGAAAGAGAATGTTTTAGGTTGAAAACCATTAGAGAGAAATTGAATTAGTGTGGAAAGAAATAATGTCATCACATTTTAGAAATAAACTCAAAAGAAAATCTTGTAGATATCCTAACAAAACCCATCATGTTGTTGTGCATAACAGATAAAAAGACTCCATTAATAGATGATTCAGAACACAAAACTTCAAGTGAGGAGGGGGAAAAAAAGAGTGTGAAAAAGGCCAGTAAAAATGGCAACAGAAACAGTTGTGATACAAGTGGTTATGATTATGACCTGGAATTCACTGTCTGGAGGAATAGTGAAGTCAATCAAAACTTTAGAAAGAGAATTGGACAAACACAGAAGGGAAAATAGGTTGTAAAATTATGGGTAAAGAGCATATGAAGAAGGATGTAGCATAACATCAGTCCTGAATGTCTCGCTTTTGTTCCAGCAACTCCACAGTACTGGGATTGCAAAGAAAACAGTTTGGAAGGACTTGGGATCAGAGAAGAGTGGAGTTTGTGATGTGAATATTAAAAGGAAACAGCAATGATGTTAGAAAATAGTCTTCCATGCTAAATAGATGGGCCTTGCAGAGCCGAAGTGCAGAGAGTCATCAGCTTACTCATAACATTGGTCACTCATACAGAATACCAATCATCTAGGAGGTACTTCAAGAGGAAAAATAAAAAAATGTTTTATCAATAGCTATGCTCAAATACCTAATAATGATAGTCCCACTCTGTTAAATAGCTATTCCAGTGAGCACTGTAAACTTCTATTTTCCAGAAAGAGGCAGATTATAGAGATGGAAAATTAAACCATACAAGGACTTTTACAAGAAAGATGGCATGGATAGGATCCAAGATCAAATGAGAATGTATAGGTAGATTTTTAAACAGAGAGAGTTTTTCAAAATTAAAGCAGGATACCACAATACAGTCCCTATAGAGAGGGTTCATTTAACGTCAGCATACATCGGATCCGATGAAATGACAATCAAATTAAAAATATAGACTCAAGTTGGTCAAATTTCCTACATTACAGCAGTAACTGGAAGTCCTTTATTGGTTACAAACAAAGGTTCTATAATGGAGCAAGTTATTGATTTTCAACTTCGTGGATTACAATCCTACCACCTCAGTACATATTAATTGAAATCTTGTATATTCTGCAAATTTGAAGAAACTTCAAATTGCAAAAATGAACATAAAAAACTGAAGTGGCCAGAAAGAACAAAAAACTAATTCATGAGAAACCTAGATTCACCAACATCCAGTTTTCATCCAATAATGATGTCATTAGAAAGTTATTCTCCCAAACTTGCATCATTAATGATGATTTGGCAATCACATTACTGCTCAATATCAGTGATAACCATGGTGTTTGTCACACAAAAGGAGATTTTTTTAAAATCCAGGTGGTCTTAAAAAAAAATCCAAACCACTAAAATTACCACACACTCGATGCACTCTGTCTTACATCTCAGAAACATAATCCAATTTCCAAATTGCAAAAATGAACAGAAAAAACTGAAGTGGCCAGAAAGAACAAAAAACTAATTCATGAGAAACCTAGATTCACCAACATCCAGTTTTCATCCAATAATGATGTCGTTAGAAAGTTATTCTCCCAAACTTGCATCATTAATGATGATTTGGCAATCACATTACTGCTCAATATCAGTGATAACCATGGTGTTTGTCACACAAAAGGAGATTTTTTTAAAATCCAGGTGGTCTTAAAAAAAAATCCAAACCACTAAAATTACCACACACTCGATGCACTCTGTCTTACATCTCAGAAACATAATCCAATTTCCAAATTGCAAAAATGAACAGAAAAAACTGAAGTGGCCAGAAAGAACAAAAAACTAATTCATGAGAAACCTAGACTCACCAACATCCAGTTTTCATCCAATAATGATGTCGTTAGAAAGTTATTCTCCCAAACTTGCATCATTAATGATGATTTGGCAATCACATTACTGCTCAATATCAGTGATAACCATGGTGTTTGTCACACAAAAGGAGATTTTTTTAAAATCCAGGTGGTCTTAAAAAAAAATCCAAACCACTAAAATTACCACACACTCGATGCACTCTGTCTTACATCTCAGAAACATAATCCAATTTCCAAATTGCAAAAATGAACAGAAAAAACTGAAGTGGCCAGAAAGAACAAAAAACTAATTCATGAGAAACCTAGATTCACCAACATCCAGTTTTCATCCAATAATGATGTCGTTAGAAAGTTATTCTCCCAAACTTGCATCATTAATGATGATTTGGCAATCACATTACTGCTCAATATCAGTGATAACCATGGTGTTTGTCACACAAAAGGAGATTTTTTTTAAAATCCAGGTGGTCTTAAAAAAAAATCCAAACCACTAAAATTACCACACACTCGATGCACTCTGTCTTACATCTCAGAAACATAATCCAATTTCCAAATTGCAAAAATGAACAGAAAAAACTGAAGTGGCCAGAAAGAACAAAAAACTAATTCATGAGAAACCTAGATTCACCAACATCCAGTTTTCATCCAATAATGATGTCGTTAGAAAGTTATTCTCCCAAACTTGCATCATTAATGATGATTTGGCAATCACATTACTGCTCAATATCAGTGATAACCATGGTGTTTGTCACACAAAAGGAGATTTTTTTTAAAATCCAGGTGGTCTTAAAAAAAAATCCAAACCACTAAAATTACCACACACTCGATGCACTCTGTCTTACATCTCAGAAACATAATCCAATTTCCAAATTGCAAAAATGAACAGAAAAAACTGAAGTGGCCAGAAAGAAAAAAAAACTAATTTCATGAGAAATTCATGGTCAATGGACTACGCCATAATTTCAAATTTTTTCAACAAGGAGCCTAAAATAAATGAAAATGTAACAACAAGCAGATCAGCAACCATCTTGTCTAAAAATCAACGCCTCTCCTTTAGAGTTCTGGAAACACGAGCTTCTAAGCTGAAGATCAAGATGGTGGTGCTGCCGCAGCTGCTGTAATGGCAACACTGCCATTGATGAGGATCCAGGTCAGGGAGCAAGGCCCTGGTCCTTCAACGCAGTACTTTATTCTACTACTTGCCTGATGGCTTTGTGCAGGTTTAAACTGCCTGTAGAACAGGGCCAGCAGTGGTTTTACCAGAGATTCTTGGAGGACCAGACTTCAAGGGTTGTAGGTTCAGAGGAAACTGCAGATCAGTGCAAGGTACTAGAGTGGCTATGGTCAAGTAGCCAGAGCCTAAGACAGCCAAGTCACCTCTCCTATCCTGTCAAAAAGGAGAAGCCTGGAAGAGGACTCTTTACAATAAGGAATCATAGAAGCAGACCAGATTCCAACTCAGAGACCTGTGATTGCTTCTGAGAGCCAGGTATCAGAACCTGGATTCACAAGGGGGTTGATAGGGAGCAGAGCTCCAAGTGGGCCTCAAGCGCTGACAGCTTTCTTATTTGTTTCAAGTGTTCTGAACCAGGGGCCGGGGTGGAAACAGGGAGGGGGGCGACTTGGTTGTCTCAAGCTCAGCCTTACCACTGGACTAGGTAGGAGGCAATGTTGCTGCAGAGTTTGTGGGAGTACAGGAGGTGGCAGTGGGATCCAAACACAATGTCTCTGAAAGGACTCTTTTGCTTCCCTTTCTCATTTTGATAACACCTCTGTTATATAGAGAATTTAGGTTAAAATGTCTTAAGTTAAAATGTGATGATTAATCATAAAAAGGGAAGCCAGAACGGACAGGGAGCTTACTAGCAGCCAAGGAAAAAAAGTTCAGCTGGATATGTTTTTTTTTTAAACATATCTTTTCATGGTCATAGTGAGAGACATGCAGGAGACAAAAGATTGATAAGAAGGGTGAGAAACAGAATTTAGTGTATGTAGAGTTCGCAGCGTACGTAACGAACGTGATAATTAAAAATGCAGTTGTACTTAGAATGCTTTTGCAATACTAACCAATTAAAACAGTATTAATAAGAAGGGGAAGGGCAAACAACAAAGGTATAAAAATCAATGCACTGTATGTATCGGGGCTTAACTGGTGAGAAGCCAGTTAAGTCCAACTCTGCAGACTTGTAAATAAAGCTTGTCGTGTCATCAGTTTTAAAGAGACTCATGTGTGAGAAGTTTTATTTCTGACAAATGGGGGCTCGTCCGGGATCTACACTCCGGCCGTGAGGGGAGGCGAGAAGAGGGACATCGGAGGTGGTGCACCCCGCTGAGTTCAGCGGCTCCTAGTCCCTTGCTCGTCGCTTCGGGCGGCTTGAGCGAGTGGTATCCGGACAAGGTGACACGACAAGACGGAGAGGAGAAGGGTGACGGTTCAATCCCCGAGAAGATACCGGTAAGTGACGACTTACGATTGTGGTGTGGGGATTGGGTAACAGGTGTAACGGGATACACCTGTTTGGATAAAAAAACCTAACATAATAGATCAGGTATAGAGCTTTTGTCGTGGCGTGAGGACCCTGTCGTGGGACTCTAGGATAGACCCCAGGGAAACCTCGGCGGTAACCGAAGGAGGGACAGCACCTCCGACGAAGTGCCGAGAAGAGAGGGGTCAACCCCAGGGAAACCTCAGCGGTAACCGAAGGAGGGACAGTACCTCCGACGAGGCGTCTGAGAAGAAGGGAGTAGGGTCCAGAACGAGAGGGTCCTCAGCAACGATAAACGGATCTAGGTGGGAAAATGGGAGGATCAAAATCTAAGGGCTCGTCTGAAAATTCAGGACAATTCCTGGGAGTTCCCCTTGACAGCCCTTTGGGGAGAATGTTTGAAAATTGGGATAGTAAAAGATATTGAGACAAAAACAAGAAAAAGATGGTCCAATATTGTCTCCTTTGGTCGAAACAACCTATTAAAGGTTCCTCGGTCTGGTGGCCGAAATTTGGATCTGATGAGGATTGGGTTAGACAAGCATTAAACATATATGTAAATTCAAGACCAAAGGTGAATCAAGAAGAGTCAGCATATGCATTTTGTTGGGTTCCCTGGCCAGGATCCTTAACAAAATGTTTTAAATTGAGGGTAGCGGGAGAAAAGAAGTGGGAACCTCTGGACAACCTTCCCCCTCCTTATATTCCCCCGGTGCCTACTGCGCCCGAGGAAAGCTCATTACCGGAGGGGAAAGGTGATGAATCTGATTGCCCCGAAAGGGGCCGGGGAAAAAAGGATGAATTAAGGGAGTCGGACCCTAAACTTCCACTGGTAAACCGACCCTGGACAAGATCCCAGACTGGTCCAGGACCATCAAAGTTTTCAATAAGCCTAAATCCCCTGAGGGAAGTTCCTATGGGAGGACCGGGAGGGGGAACGGGATATGTGAATGTTCCCCTAACTAGTACAGAGGTGCGGAGATTTAAGAAAGAAATGAAAAAGTTTTTGGAAGATCCTATAGGACTGGCTGAACAGCTCGACCAATTCCTGGGACCAAACACATATACGTGGGAAGAGATGCAGGCAATAATGGGAACATTATTCTCACCCCAGGAGAGGCAGATGATTCGACGGGCTGCCCTCCTCATGTGGGAATATGAACAACCTGGGGACCCCAGACCCCATGAACAAAAATATCCCTTAAAAGAACCCAGGTGGGACAAACGAACACCCGAGGGATTGGAAAGTATGAGACAATATAGAGAGTGGACAATTAAAGGGATACGGGAGGCTGTGCCAAAGGGTCACAATTTTACCAAGGCATTTGGGAACCACCAGGGGAAAGACGAGTCCCCTACTGATTTTTTGGAGAGGGTGAGAAAGAATGTCCAACAGTATGCTGGCGTGGACCCTAGTACACCAATGGGTGAACAGCTTATTCGAATTGAATTTGTTTCCAAATCATGGCAGGACATTAGAAAGAAACTAGAAAAGGAGGAGGACTGGAGCGAAAAACCCCTAAGCGACCTGTTAAAAAAGGCGCAAAAAGTATATGTGCAGAGAGAAGAAGAAGATCAAAAGAGGGCGACAAAGGTTATGGTACAGACTATCCGACAGATGAATGCCGAATCCAGAGGGGAAAGAAAACAAAACCTTCCTCTAAACAATCCAAGATATCCAAGAGAGGGAAGACCCCGGAGGTTCGTTAAGTGCTATTACTGCAATGAGGAAGGACACTTTAAGAGGGAATGCCCCTGATACAAGAGGGAATTGCGTGCCCTCGAACTTATGGAAGAAGATTAGGGGGGTCAGGGGTTCCAAATGTTAGGGACCAAGTATAAGAGGGAACCCCTGGTAAAACTAAAAATTGGTCCCAAGGGAGAAGAGGTGGTGTTTATGGTGGACACAGGAGCGGAACGAAGTAGTGTAATAACTGTGCCAATCGGAACTGAGCCTGTAAAAAGTAATTTGACAATTTCTGGGATAGAAGGGGCTCCCAGAATGGTATCAATAATTCCCCAAGTAACAGTGAAACTGGAAGAAAGAGAAGGGGTACAAGACCTCTTGTTGTTACCGTCGGCTGGATTTAACCTCCTAGGAAGGGACTTACAGGCTCTCCTAGGTTTGGGTGCTCTCCCTGTGGACGGAGAAGTGCGAGTCCACCTCTGTGCTCTAAAGGAAGAGGATGAACGGCAGATTGACGAGAGAGTCTGGTATAAGGAGGGAAATCGAGGAGGTCTGGACATCCAACCTTTACATGTCACATTAATACCAGGTCATCAGCCGGTAAGGAAACGTCAGTATCCTATTTCTTTGGAAGGGAGAAAAGGGCTACAGCCGGTAATTGAGACTCTAATACGAGACGGACTATTAGAAGAATGCATGTCACCTTATAACACCCCTATACTCCCAGTGAAAAAGTCAGATGGATCCTATCGCCTAGTTCAGGATCTAAGAAGTTTGAATGCTATTGTTCAGACCCGCCACCCAGTGGTGCCTAATCCCTATACTATTATGAGTCGGATTCCCCCAGACCATGAGTGGTTTAGTGTTATCGACTTGAAGGATGCCTTCTGGACGTGTCCATTAGAAGAGGAAAGTAGAGATATGTTTGCGTTTGAATAGGAAAATCCATGAACAGGTAGACGGAGACAGCTTCGGTGGACTGTATTGCCCCAAGGGTTCACTGAATCTCCGAACCTGTTTGGACAAATGCTAGAACAAATCCTGGTGGACTATCCACAATCTGATGATTCCCAACTAATGCAGTATGTGGACGATGTACTATTATCAGGACCCAAGGAACAAGAAATGAGGGGAGATACAATTAGACTCTTGAATTATCTGGGGAAAAAGGGTCTACGGGTGTCCAGGAACAAGTTACAGTTCGTTGAGAGAACTGTGGTATATCTGGGACACCAGATAAGTAAAGGACAGAAACGGATTACCCCTGAACGGATTGCGGGAATCACTAGAATGCCGTTACCCCGTAATAAGAAGGAAATAAGACAATTCCTGGGACTCTTAGGTTACTGTAGGTTATGGATAGAGGACTACTCAGCTTTGGTGAAGTTTTATTTCTGACTCCTCCATTTGCCATTTTCAGCACCAAGAATCATATTGGACTCCTGTTGATCAAACTGATGGCAGGGTTTCTTTCCTCAAGGGGCATCAGTAGGCTTTTAAAACATCAGTTTTATGCTCCTAATAAAATTTCCAGGCGTGATTAAAAAAAATTTAAAATCAGGTCTCTGAATATCAGTGCCTTTTGGGTCAATCACCTATCAGATTTCAATGGCCAACTTGTCAAATTCTCATCTAGACCCAGCCTTTAATCATGATAATTTAGTCACACACTGTCAGATACACCGTTATTCCTAACTGCAGATAAAGCAAATATTCCATTCACATCCGTTATAATACACTGCAGTTAGAGGTTCATACCAACAATTTAATCATAGTTCAGGCCTGTATTTCAAATTAATTTAGTTTCTGACCATTAAAGGACATTCAGCAGATGGGTGGGGGAATATTATATGCTTTTGAAGGTTTTCTACAATCATAATTTGTGCAAAAATGTCAGTTGCCACAATATTTTGAATGTATTAAATATTAATTTCACCTCAACTTTCTGCAGTTATTGAATTATCAAGGTACTGTACTTACTTTCAATTTCTTGTTAAGCTTACAGCAGTATCGATACAGTTGGGCCAAGTTGAGTGGTCCAAAATCTGCATAGAAACTGAACAGAAATCATTATTTCACTCCTCCCGTGAAGAAGTGATGGAGGAAGGTTAAATCTATCCAGAAACAAGTGTTAAGATTGGAGAAGCATTCGTCCATTACAATGCGCCGGCGGTATAAGCAAACAGGCACACAGTCATTGGTGAATAATTAAAATGTCATCTCAGGTTAATCAAGGTGGAGAATGAAAATCTGCGACCCCGATTTCCCTTGAGTCCCGTTAATTCACTACTGTTTCTTGCAGACTTTAAAAGTAAACTAACTTACTTTTCATAAACGAGTTCCTCGTCGGTGCAAAAGTAGTGGGTGTTGACCGTGCTTTTCGGCTTATTCTTCAGAGTTGCGAAATACAAACGATCTAAATGAATGTAAAAAGTCGGAGTGGAACAGGGCAGCTTACACGAGCATCAGGAGCAGGCATCTCCATCCTTCCTCCTCCCCGCCACTCAACCCTGCACTGCCGACACAGCCAGCCCTTGGCGCCCCGGTCCCAGCACTAACCTTTGGTGAACTCGGACGCGCTGATCAGCTCATGGTCCTCGGCCATTTTAAAGAGCGCGCAGCTCTGTGAATCGAGGCGGCGCGCGTGCACAAGTTGGGGACTGACTGGCCCAAGTCAAGAAGGCGCGCGTTCCGGGCCAAGACTGGCGCGTGCTCAAGACAGTTCCGATTTCAAATCTTCTCACGCTTGCTTGCGCACCCGCCGCTTTTCCTCAACTTAAACGAAGTAATTGCACCCCCCCCCCAACCCCCAACCAATCACCGTCCGCCCCCTCCGGGAGGTGCCTTTGCTTCGGCCAATTGATCATGCCATACTCCTTCCTCCTCGACCCAACAACAGTCTCAACTAGTCACAGGTCAGCTGTCTATCGTTACTATGGCAATCACTTAGCCAATCAACAAAAGTTTTTTTTAAAATAGAGGCGGGACATGTCATTTCGTTTGCCTGTAGGAGGCGTCGGGTCATTTCCACGAGACAAGAGGCTTTGCCAGTGTGAAGGCGGGGATAATTCTTGTTGAAGGGACCCAGCTTCAGGTCAAGCTACAACTTGCTTCCAAACTGCAGTGATAGAGTGCTAGTGATCCTCCTGACCACTTGAGGGAGTTGGAGACTAGTTTGTTGCAGCTCAGGATTCAAGATGGATGCCTCCACACCATCTGTTGTTTTAAAAGAACTTAAGCTTCTTTATTACAATAGAAGAAACATCACAGGGTAACCCAGAGTGGAAGAAACACCAGGAGTGTGAAAAGTGTGTATCAGTCATTATCAGCAGAGATTTGGAGAGTGTAAAGTTTCATGATGCTATAAATTGGACTGGAAATATTGACCACGAGTGAAGGTTGTTCAAACAATCATTCATGCTGCACCTGCAAGCCAATGGATGTAGCGGGACCACAAGCATTAGAGGTTTTCAACACATTTGTTTTTGCCAAGGTAGCTGACCAGGGCAAGTTCGACAAGGTTATTGAGATGTTTGATAAACGCTGTTCACCAAAGAAAAATGAAATCTTCGAGAGATACGTGTTTTGCTCATGCTTGTATCTGCAGGCTTTGATACATTTTTAGCAGACTTGACATTAAAATCAAAAACATATAATTTTGGGCCGCTGCAAGATTCAATGATCCATGATCAAATTGTGTTTGGGATTATTGATAAAAAAGTGAGAGAGGAGAGATTGCTGCGAAAGACAGCTTGCCTTAGCTGGAACTGTGAAAATATGCCACGCCAGTGAATTAGCTCTGCAGTGCACCAAAAGTTCAGTGAAAGTGCAAAAGCCAGTGAAAATGAAGGCATAGTCATAGCCAAAGTGTGTGTTCACACAAAAAACAAAAAATGAGACGTAAGGAACAAATAAAAGATGGAGAGACATTCAATTGCAAATGATGTAGCACTCAACATGCACCAAAACAATGCCCAGCCAATGGAAAAATCTGTAATAAGTGCAAAGGGTAGAATCACTATGAAAAGCAATGTTTTTCCAAAGGGAAACAAAACAGAAGTGAAACTATACACACTATAGAAGAATCTGCCCTCAATGACACACTTTTCATTGACATGGTAGTGCAGGAAGATTATAAACCAACAGATCAAGCAGGACAAGTGGACTGTGTCGTTGTATATAAATGGAACAAATATTCCTTGCAACCTGGACACAAGACTTATTTGATCTGTGAGTCCGATATCAGGGCAATGAAGATAAAGCCATACATTTGTACAGCTCAAGGCCTACAATGGACAGAGCATCAACATTAAAAGGTACCTGTCAACTCAAGGTGAAAGTTAAAGATAACGAGTACTATCTCATGTTTGCAGTAGTCCCAGATGGACATGAATCACTGCTGGGTGACAAAGCATGTGAAACCATAAGTCTGGTTAAGAAGGTGTACACACCAGGGAAACCTATTATATTAGCTGATACATTATCCAGGCCAACAATGCAAGTGAAGCACACAATGAGAAACAGATGTGAATCTCCACGTTAATCTGAATCTCTTCACGCATCTGACATGAAATCCAAGCAGATGGCAGCTGAATCAGAAAAAAATACAGTTCTTCAAGAATCTGAATGAAGGATGGCCATATTACAACATCAGAGCTGAGCTGAGTGTTGTCAATGGGCTTCTACTCAGAGAGAGCAGAATTATCATTCCTCAATCACTGCGACAAGAGATGCTAAAAAGAGTGCATAAAGGGGCACCTTGGATTGGAAAAATACAAGAGGGGGGTCAGAACTTCATTTTATTGGCCAGGGATAAATGCTGACATAGACAGGATGGTTTCGAGCTGTGAGACCTGTTTGTAACATCACGTAAAACAGCCAAAGGAACCCATGATATTAACTATGTACCAGCAGAACCATGGCAGAAAGTTGGGAATGATCCATTCCAAATGGATGGAAATAATTATTTGCTGGTTATTGATTATCTATCAAACTATCTGGTATGTCATGCACTGAAATTATGATGAGACGTAGACTAAGTATCACACTTCCCTATTCTGCAGATCCAAATAAGAAAAGAGATGTAGATGTTGAATGGAAACAAAAGTGTCTGCAATGGAGACAAAAAGCAAACTATCAGAATTTATTGTCATTAACAAGTCATGAAATTTGGAGTTTTGCTGCAGTCAGTCAAGTCAGCAAGAAACTTGGGGCCACTGGCACATAACACCGTGAGACTCAGAGATTTCAACACTTGGGACAAAAATGTTACTGTTCTGGAGGAAGTAAATCCAAGATCCTACACTGTGAGAACAATGGATAGGCAAATACTGAGGAAGAATCAGAAGAGCCTACTGAAAACACAAGAGACACTGCAGACTGGATCTTCTGCATGAAGAATGCAGAAGATCCAGTCTGCACAGCAACAGAGGAAAGCTGACACAAGCACCTGTGTTAAGAAGATCCACACATGTTATCAAAGCACCTGACACATTGAATCCCTAAAAGAAAAAGAACTGCACACTTAAAAGGTTTCTGCTGCTGATATTGTGTTCACATTTGTGTTGAACTTTAAATTGAAAGAATACTGTATTAGTGTGTTATGTTGTTAGATTAAACATCGCAAGGAAAGAGGATGTAGTGATTGAGTGCTAGTGATCCTCATGACCACCAGAGGAAGTCAGAGACTAGTTTACTGCAGCTCAGAGATTCAAGATGGATGCCTCCACGCGATGTGTGTACTTTAGCTTATAAAAGAACCCACGTTTCTTTATAACAATAAAAGAAATATCACATAAACCAATCATAAATAATGCTCAAAAAGGTCAGTGATGGTCTGAGATCAGAAATTGAGTTAGTGCATCTTGATGGAAAGATCACATAAAACACCTGATGACTGAAATATGTTTTAAAAAAAACAGGAAGGGTTTCAAAAGGATCTGGGAAAAAGTTGGTGATGTAACAAATGCCAATCAAATTTTAAAAAGTCAAGGTATGAGAGGGAAAACAGAAGAAAGATACAGTAAAATATGAAAGATTAAATGAGGAAAAAAGGTCAATGGTGGATGGCTAAAATCAATGGTAACAGGATCAGTGAACAAATAACAAATCTAGAAACAAAACTTGGAGAAAGCATACTCGTTAACTATAAAGTTTATAATCTGAAATCATCCAAATCCACATCTGTAAAATGCCAATTCAAAAGAAAAGTGTGACCTTATGTGTATGGAGTAAAAATTGAAAGTCTGCAGACACCACAATTTAAGCAAAAACACAATGCTGGGGAAGCTCGACAGTTCAAACAGTGTAAAGATAGCAAAGATAAGGATATATAACAAATGTTTCAAGTTTGAACTCTTCATCCATCTTGATCATAACTTTCTGTTTCCTGCAGCTGTCTGCTATCTCCTTGAAGATTTGCTCCTCCAATTCTGATCCATAAATACACTCCTCAGCTCTACCCATACTGCCACAGTTAACAAGCCCTTTAGACTGTCCTATCTGAGCACAGCTGTGATATTTGCTCTGACTAACAATGCTACTCCTCCCCCTTTCATTCCTCCAGCTCTATTGCATCTGAAACATCAAAACTCTAGAACAATGAGGGTTTTGCCGGATTTCCCCTCCTGCAATCGAGTTTCACTATGGCCATAATATCATAATTCCACATGCCAATCCACGGTCTAAATTTGTCTGTCTTTCCTACAATACTACTTGAATTGAAATAAGTGCACCTGACAACATTATTTCCACTACTCAAAACCCTTTGATTTCTATCTTTATATGTAGTCGTAACTTCATATTTTCACTCCTCCACCCCATTATCTGCTCTGGCACTGTGGTTCCTATCCCCCTGCAAATCTAGTTTAAACCTTCCTGGAGCAGAAATAGCAATCCTTCCTGCAATGATGTTGGACCCCTCCAGTTCAGATGCAAACAGTCCCATCGTACAGAAGATCCCACCTTCCCTGAAAGAAAGCCCAATGATACAGAAATCCAAAGACCTCCCTCCTGCACCATGTCTTTAGCCACATGTTAAGCTGCATTATCCTCTAATTTCTAACCTCTCAAGCGTGTGGCACAGGTAGCAATCTTATACTGCTCATTTATTAGTTACAACATTATTTCATCCTATTCCTTTGTTCTCCTACTGCCATCTCTTCTGCACAGAGTAACTTGTTTTCACTCTTTAATCTAAAACATAAACTCTCTCTCTCACTCTCTCTTTCTTTAGATAATGTCTAACCTGCTGAGATTTTCCAGCATTTTCAAGCGGGAAACTGCAGTTGATGTCAATAAAATATCATCCAGCATTTTATTGACTGGTGGAGCAGGCTTTAAGGGGCCATATGGCCTATGTCTGCTGCTATTTATTTATTCTATTCCCTCCCATCTGACCCCAACAAACAGAACCATTGTTCCCATGCTTTTTTCAGACTGTCAATATTTGTAATGATTATGTTATTCTTATTAGCACCTCCTCAAAACTTATCTTTATTTATTTGTCTCATTGCCCAATAACATTCTCTTATACAACTAGATCTTTTATTATTTAATTTCTGTGACCTTCCATCCAATCAGTTATATTGCTCTTTGTTCATATTCCCTCCTTCCCTGGCTTAAAACTAAAGAAATTGGAGCTGGAGTAGGCCATCCAGCCTTCATCACCCCTGTTTACCCCCTCTAATTCTAGATTCCTCAGCCAAGGAAAATATCCTCCTAACAATCAGGCTATTGAGCCATTGGGAAACCTTCAATGAAATCTCTGCTCATTCTTTTAAACACTAGAGAATGCAGGTCCAATCTAGCATCTGGCAAACGCATCTGAGGAACCCAGTTTTGTGAATCATCATTACTTCTGAAATGAGTATATCCCTTCTTAGTTAAGAAGACCAAACCCTTACACATTGTTGAAGCTGTGTCTTTCCCGCATCTCATGTAGTTGCAGAAGATTTATTTTCTGCAGTATTCAAATCCTCTTGTTATAAAGACTAACATACCGTTTGCCTTCCTTATTACTTACTGGACATGCATCTTGACTTTCAACAGCTTGTACAGAAACACACCTAAATCCATAAACATATCAAATTACGTAGTCTCTCACCATTTATCACACATCTACACTCCAGTGGTGTTCTCTAGGGATCTGTGTTGGGACCCCTGTTGTTTGTGATGTATATAAATGATGAATGCAAAGGTAGGTGGGTGGGTTAGGGAGTCTGCAGATGATGCAAAGATTGGTGGAGTCGTAGGTATGTAGATATCAGAGTACAACTGAATTTCTATCAGTTACAGACATGGGCAGACAAATGGCAGATGGAGTTTAACACAAGGTGTAAAACTTTGGGAAATCAAATGTCAGGGTAATATATATATAGTTAATGGCAGGACTCAAGAAGTTTAAAATACTTCATTGATATCTGAAAGAGGTAGTAAATATGTATTTCTAGGTATGATATCATATGAAATGATAAAATCTACAATTCACTGTACCTATGCAAGGATCCAAAAAGGAAACCAGAAACAATGCAAGAGAATGGTTAGCTTGTCCTGCCCATATTTCTAGGACAGGACAATGTAATTTAAAATTATGGGCATACCTGTTTTATGAAGAACTGCTTTCACAAGGGGAGGGGTGCAAAGGTTATTGGGAAAAGTGAAAGAAAGAGAAAACCATTTGCGTGAAACTTGGTTTTATTGAGACAGCTTTAATAAGTGGAACATAAAGTCTATATCAAAGATCAGAAAGAAATCAAGGATAAGATTTGATTATTATCAGAGATCATGAGTATGTTGAATGCTGTGCTTACCTCCAGTAACCAATACTAAAAGCATTCATAGTAATTTGATGATGGGCTACTTTGGCATTGCAAATTTCTAAAAGGATTAAAAGTGGAGTAAAAAGATTGGTGGAGAAGAATAAAATTAGAATTGGCTCTGAAAAGATTTTGGTTGAAGATTCACAATGTATCTGTATTTCAATCATAAATGGTCATATCTTGTCTGAAGATTATGCCCTGTGATTGTAGCTCTTTCCCATTAGCCCCTACCCCTCTAACCTACCTGATGTTTCACTTGGGTAAATATCCTCACCTTACAAAATGCTTTTTAGATTCATTAATTCATAGAAACTTAACCACATCAATCTGAGTTAAAGGATATTTTATTATAATGTTTCAAATTTGCAGTAAGTATTTCCATGGACAATTTCAGTAACAATTTAGTTTTTGTTGTGCAATAGAATGGTAGGAATGTGGAATGAGCTGCCAGCTGGTGTGTTGAATGCAGGCTCGATCTTGAGTTTTAAGAATAAATTGGATAGATACATGGATGGGAGAGGTCTGGAGGGTTATGGAATGGGAGCAGGTCACAGGGACTAACAAAATAACAGTCAGCACAAAGTAGAAGGGCCAAATGGCCTGTTTTCTGTGCTGTAGCATTCTATGGTTCTATAGCTGAATAGCAGAGTTAATCAGATATCACACAACCAAATAAGTAAAATACCAGATCTCTCACCCAGGGAGATGATAAATTAGCTTCTGAAGGTAATGGGAAACAAGTAAAGACAAATGGAAATAGATAAATCAAAAATGCCTCTTTTGAACAATTATCTTTTTTTAGCTCATTCGATTCAGTTATTTCTACTACATGTGGCAGGGGGGAAAAAACTACATATAAATAAAGCCCATCTTCAAACGACTAAAAGGAATGGAGGATTATCACTTACAGATTTTATTGGGTGTTTAACTTATGTAATTTATTTTTATTATTACATTTTGAGCCAGAACCCTTCAAGGTATGAGTAAATCATAATCCAGATTATTGCACACTGAGCTAACATATATGCTGGATTAACTATTGATAACAGAGTTCACTAACAGAAGTTCAGTATCTCTCTATTACAGTATATGTATGGATGTTGTAACATTTAAATAATTACTGAGTCTCCTTCCCTGTTGTACGGAACTTTAAAACCTGACTATATTGCAAGGTTCTTTTATTTTGCAAGATAGGAAACAACAACCAGCTTCCCCATGTGTTCAAGACTTGAGAGTTTGTTTATATGATGTTTGCTGAGAGATATTATTGCTCAGGGTATTGATTGATCTATCTGGAAAAGGCATATTGCTCTCTATATTTCTACAACGAGATAAAATGGTTTCTTGGTTTCACCACTGAAGTGGCACTGCAAACAGTAGTACACTGCACTGGAATATTAAACAAAATCTTTGGGTTCAATGGAATGTGTAGCCACAGACTCTGAGATTAGGGAACAGTGAGTGCTACCATTTAAGCCACTGTTAGCAATGGACATGAAACTGATTTGGGCAAAAAGTGCAACTTTAATGCCCATTTCGCAACAACAAAGTTGTTGCTCTACAAGGTCAACCTGATTCAAATTCAGAAGTACAGGAAAATTTGCCATGAAAAGGTTTCACACCTCCTACTCTTGACAGTTTAGTCACTGCAATGTACTGTAATGGGTGTCATTACCTGGCCTAAAAATAATCTTTGCCTACCTCAAGTGCGTTTAAAACATATTGTTTTAAATTATTTACTTCAACATTAAGCATTCCACCAGTAGTCGCTAAATTATAATTCTTTCTTTGGCTTGGCTTCGCGGACGAAGATTTATGGAGGGGGTAAAAGTCCACGTCAGCTGCAGGCTCGTTTGTGGCTGACAAGTCCGCTAAATTATAATTACAATGGAATAAAACAGTATAAATATGATTTTTGCCTGGTTATAATTTATCATAACCCGAGTACATCGATATTTTAATGACCTCGTTTACAAATTAAGCAGTGACCCAACTTGTCACACGATACCCTCTCTGTATGCTTCCATGACAATAGCACCAATATAGAAACGGAAGGATTAGCGTCGTCAGTATCAAGTTTATCACGATCTTCATTTCGCCATTCCAAAAAAATCCTTAAATCCATACAATTCCTTCTTTTTTCTCTTTCCCAATTTAAAGAAAGGATTACTAAATCTATCTGCACTGGAATGTAAATGTCAAGATACCACAGACTATAAAGTAATCATGAAAGATTTAGTCGTTAACACATCCGCACTTCTGCAGTTTTCCTACAGTTGCAATCATGCCTCCTGTTGCACATGTTGGACAAACTGACGATGCAGGGGGAAAAAGTACACGTACACTCCTGGGTGCCGGCAGCGACAACTCGGAACCTTCCACCGACAAGCCTTCGTTTATTGTAACATTTCTGTAATATTTAAACCATCCCCAATTGAGAACAGTTGCATATTTGAGTTCACAATGTAGGGATTTTAAATTCATGGCATTGGTATATCGATTTTAATTTAGCCCAACTATAGACGCAAATAAACATATCTGGCCAAAAAGACCACTCGAACAGAATGCATGATCCCGATTTTCAAACTTGCATATTCTCTGAGTTTCAACAACCTACCCCCAATATCAACAAACCAAGCACGATCTGCCGCGGATCGATTGAATTGGTCGGGGCTCCACATGTCTGGACAGTGATTCCAATTAGAAGGGTCTGACATCCCTTCGCAGGTTTTATGGCTTTGGTACGGATGAAATCAAGTGAACATGCTGCATTGAATTTCAGTAGATGAGGGCACAGGTTTGGGTTCAAGGCAGTTTGCAGTTGGGGTGATTTCAGCGCTACCCGGGGCTTTGTGACGTCCCCCTCGCCCATAACACGTGGCAGACCCCGCACCTATAGGGGCTGCTGAATCCCTTAATAGCTTTCCTGCAGCTCTATGCTTGGCTAACTAATCACCAACTATATTCCAAAATTATAAAAATAAAGACCTGAAATACTGGGGTGTTATATATGTTCGGAAAGCTGTTAGATACAAGTAGAAAAACAGCCCGTCTGGAGGTCTCGCAATAAATTAAAACGAAAGACAGCACCCATTCATTGGGATTTAAGTCAATGCCAATTGTAATGTGATCGTTTGGACATTGGCCTCACCGCCTGTTCTATCTAACCCATCAGAAGGGGCGCAATCTGACAATTTGTTACTGATGGAAAATTCATCAATAATTTTCCCCAATATTACTGCAGGAGAGATAAAATGGCGCATATCAATTGTATATGTAAAAATTGTTCGTGACTTGCAGCAGCCCAAGTTTGAAATCTGTGAAGCCATGCAAATGAAGTTATTGTATGGTCACTGCCGTCACTGGGGGTGCGGACGGCACTGGCTGACACCATCAGAGGGGGTGACACCAACATGACGTCTATAACATTTTTGTGCAGTGTTTCAGCAGAAATGTATTATTGTTTATAAAAATATCAATGGAGTTGTAACAACAAAAACATTTTTGTATCAGTATACCTACTGGACTGCTTCAGGGCGCAGTCCAGATCAGAAACAGCACTCCTAAGACTATTACATGAGCTCCCCAGGACTGTGCTTAGTCCATTGCTGTTCACTCTGCCGGCTCATGACTGTGCCACAAAACACAGCTGGAACCACATCATCAAGTTAGTTGACTATACCTCGGTGGGCCTTATCAGCAAGAAGGATGAGTCAGCAAGAGATGAGCTTCAGTCGCTTATGGACTGGTGCAGAGCCAACAACCTGCACCTGAATATAAATAAAAGAGATGGTTGTTGACTTCAGGAGGGCCTGGGGAAAATCACTCTCCACTGACCATTGATGACTCTACCATTGAGGTCATCAAGAAAGCCAAGTTTGTTGGTGTGAACTTGGCAGAGAATCTTACCTCGTCCCTTAACACCAGCCCCATACTCAAGAAATCCCAGCAGTTCCTCTACTTCCTGTGAAGGCTGAGGAAAGTTCATCCCCCACTCTTCATCCTCACTACATTTTACAGAGGATGTATTGAGAGCATCCTGTGCAACTGCATCATCACCTGGTTTGGAAACTACCACCTCAGACCGTAAGACCCTGCAGAGGATAGTGGAGTCAGCAGAGAAGATTATTGGGGTCTCTCTTTCCTACCATGATGGACATATACAACACACAATGCATGTGGAAGGAAAATAACATTGTGAAGAACTTCTCACACCCCAGGCAAGTTTTAAGTTTTCCCTCTGCACTTGGAGGCCTAGCATGAAATGGCCTTCTGTTATTATGGAGAAGGTGGTTAAGTGGCCTGCACCAGATGGACTACATCCCAAGAAATTAAAGGTTGCTGAAGAGATTGTGAATGCGTTGTTCGTCAACTTTCAAGCACTACTAGAATGGGGAATGGTTCCAGAGGACTGGAAGATTGCAAATGTCACTCCACTCTTTAAGAAGGAAGTGATGCGAAAGACAGGGAACTGGTTAGCCTGACTTAGATGGTAGGCAAGATTCCAGAGTCCATTATTAAGGATGAGGCTTCAGGGCACATTAAAGCACAACATAAGCCAAAGTCAGCATGTTTTGTTCAGGAGTGATCTTGATTGACAAATCTAATGGAATTCTTTTGAGGAAGTAACTAGCAGGCTAGAGTAAGTTAACTCAGTGGCTGTTTTTCCATTTGGATTTTCAGAAGGACTTTGACAAAACATTGCACAGAAGACTGCTAAATAATAAAGGAGTGCATGTCATGACAAGAAAGATAGAAGATTGGCTGACTGGCAGAAGGCAAAGAGTGAAAATTGGGGTAGGGGTCTTTTCTGGCTGGCTGCCAATAATTAGTGGTGTTCCACAAGGGTCAGTGTTGGGTCCATTACTTTTAATGTGTGGTGTAGATTTAGATGACAGAACAAAGATAGGTGCAGGGGAAGGTAGTGTTGAAGAATCAGAGTCTGCAGAGGACCTTGAAAAGAGTGGGAAATGGGCAAAGAAATGGCAGATGGGATACTGTATAGGGAGTGTATGGCCAAGACCAAGATTCCTTTATTGTCCTGTAATAGTACAAAAGAAGTAACATTACACAAAATTGTTTTCTGCCTGCTGTAAGGCAGAGTCCCCATTAGTTTCACCTGGCAACCTTTCCAGTAAGATAAAGAGAAGCAAGGGAGTCCCTTCAAAGACACCGAGTGTCCATGGATTTGCCTCTAGTAGTCCCGCAGCCTTTGCAACTGCACAGACTCCGGTTCGACTCATCAGCAACCCAAGCTCTAGATCCAAACTTCAAACACAATCAGGAAGTCTTCAGTGCCTGAGGCTTTTCAGGGGCCCTTCTTGCCCTCCGCACCCTCTTGAATTCCCACTCTGATGCCTAGTTCCCAGCAGCCTGTGTGGGTCCATAAACTGCTGAGTCCCTCACTTGCCGCCACCATGGTCACTATCCTGTAGTCTCCTCTGGTTCTCCTTCTTAATGTCAGGTGCTCTTCTGTTTCTGGTGCTCCTTGGAACCTGAAACCCCTTGTGGCCTCTGAAGAGCACAGGTGCTGCCCTCATGATTGCAGGATTTTAGTTTGAAAGCACAGTCAGCTCTTTTAACAGGCCATTTAACCTGTAGGGAGCCACCAGCATAGGACTGGGTGGTTGAACCCTTCAGAGTAGCGCTGTGCCTCCGTTCTTCGGGTCCATGAGTAGCAGCCCTGCCGTTACAACAGTGTTGGTATGCACTTTGGCACAAGGAATAAACACACAATTTTCTAAATGGGAAGAAGTCCTGGTGTAGAATTCACTAAAAGTTAATTTGCATTTTCCTTCCTTACAACCTGCAGTATTAGTGTTCATTTCGAGGGAATTAGAATATAAAAGCAAAGGTGCTTGTCAGACTGTATTTGGAATATTGTGAGCAGTTTAAACCCCCTTATCCAAGTAAAGATATGCTAGATGTTGGAAGAGGTTCCAGACGAAGTTTACAATGATCCTGGGAATGAGTGGTTAACATACAAGGAGCATTTGATGACTCTGAGCCTATACCCACTGGAGTTTAGAAGGATGAGGGTTAGGGTTATTGAAAAAGTTAGATAGATGATGTTTCCAGTAGTGGAAGAGTCAAAGACCAGAGGGCATAGCCTCAGAATAAAAGGACATCTCTTTAGAAAAGAAATTAAGAGAAATTTCTTCAGCCAGAAAGTTGTGAATCTGTGAAATTCATTGCCATAGACCAATGGTTCTCAATCTTTGTGAACCACCTTAAGCAATCCCTTACTAATCACAGAGCACCTATGGCATAGGAAATACTTAAAGTGGTATGTGAGTGGAAAGAAAATGGTTGAGAACCACTGCCATTGACAGTTGTGGATGCCTCATCATTGCTTTAAATCTACCCAAAGGTTGAAAGGTTCTTGATGCAAGGACAAAGTTAATAGGGAGAAAGCATGAAAATTGGGTTGAAAGGAGAATACATCAGCCATATTTGAATGGCATAGCAGACTCAATGAGCTGATTGGACTAATTCTCCTCCTATGGTCTATTGGAAGTCTAAAAGTCTAAGAATGGCAAATTAAATATCAATAAATGGGGGCAAAAAAGTGTCAAATTACAGATCAATTGCTAAAATTGAATGACTGCTCATTTTTATTCATAAGTAAATTTGATGTTATGTTCAATGAAAATCATACACAATATTCAAATGTAGCTGTCTTTTATAAGCACATTTGGTGTACTGCAGTAAGGCCATGCACATAAACAATAATAACTACTACAGCTTGAATTCCTTTTTGCAATGTCAGATTTTATACATTTCCTCTTGGTGGATTAAGAGAACAAAGTAGAATACACAGAATCATTCTGTCACTATCAATATGCTTGAGTTAGTCTTTTTCACTTTCCAAAATTCTGTCGTGCTTTAAAGTTGTTTTATCCAGTTATGTTCTGTTCCTTATGTCAGTGCATCCACAAGAAACAGTTGGATTGTCATCTCATGTTTATTTTTGTAAATATGAATCTCACATTAAGCAGCGACTAGGATCAAGAATACCTATGGCACTGAGAAAAAAAAGCTTCCATTGCTTTTGGCATGATGGGTACATCTAAATATCAGAAGTTGGGATTTGTCATTCCTATCCCTTCACATTCTATGATGCATCTTTCTGATCCAGATTCTTGATCATTTATTTTATTTACAGTAAACTTGGCCTGTAAAAAATACAATGCAAAGTGAAAATTTGTCCCAACACCGCTCACAAAACAAGAAATTCTTGTCATTATAAAAACATTATATTATTGGATTTCCTAAGACATGAATGCAATGTAGAATAAATAGAAACAAAGGTTAAAAAAAAACACTATTAGGTTTTATTCAAATAAAAATAACTAAGTTAGAGGACTCCACTGAAGTGTACAAACATGAGAGCAGAAATTATGCGATAACCAAGCTACAGTGCCATTTTCCAATCACTGTTTGATTGACCATACAGCATTAATGAATGAATATTGGATTTGCTTATCCCAGAGAGTTGCATGTTCATATCCAGAGCACACCATTCACATAGATGCAGTATGGATCAGTCTTTGATCAAATTTTAGAGCAATGTACATATACCAAATAATGCTTGATACCTTTAGTATTCCATGAGATTGAAAAATCATCAGGAATAAATCATTCAAGTTAAAGTTAAATAGTTTCCAATTTGTAGAGTGACCTCAAAAATGTTATTTTTAGCGACTCTGCACTTTATGGATGATTTTGCATCTGTATTAAAATGACTCCAGTGGTAGGATAATCTGAATTGTTTTAATTATATTTAGGATGAGTAGTGTTATTTTCAAAGAATATTATACAGGAAACTAGAGTTAAAGTTTACTACAAAAATTGGATGACGTTTTCCATCTTCCACTTTCATTGCAAAAATTGCTCGACAACAAAATGATACATTTGACAGCAAAGGTATAATAACAAATCATGGAAAGCATCAAACCACTTATCAATATTTTTAAATAAAGCTTTGCCTTTCTTTTTTTTAAAATAAGAATAAAATAAAAATTACATGCCGCCACACTTCAGTTTTAGTCTGTTTGATGTGGGGGGGAGGGGAGGGGGAGAAAGAAGAAAGGATTCTCCCAATTATAGGATAATATTTTGCTAACTGCTGTATTTGACCTAAAGGTGATTAAGGATTATCATAAAACTGTTTTGCACTTACTCCCTCAGTTTGAACTGGTAATCTTTGATTGTGACCATATATCCTAAAAATAGACATCACAATTACATTGCCAGAAATGTATTTAAAAAACTTGTATACTGACCTTGGTTAGCATTTCTGCAAAGTGGATAGCTGTTTGAGAGTGAAGAGTCAATGGCCCAGTTCTTACTCTGGAGACACCACTTGCAAGAGCCATGAAAATGATGATCTGATCCAAAGAAATGTGCAATCAGAAAAAAAAAATATCGCCTCCATTTCAATATTCTCAGGGCTATGCATTTAAGGAATCTGATTTTCAGAACTTAGTCTAAAGTAATGCTGTTGAACAGGAACATTCTTAAAAATATCAAATATTCAAATGATTAAAAACTGCTGCCAAATCAAGGTAGGTACCAAAACATCTCTCCTTTTAACCTTAGTAGTAGTATCTGATTATGACAGCAGGGAAACAGGCAATTGCCCAACTTGTTCATGTTGAGCAATATGGAGTCTAGATAAATAGTGCAGTGAAACAAATACAATTTATTGTCTTCACATATGTAAACAATAAAATGGAAGAAGAGTTCAAGATTTCTACTGAACTCAAGCTATCAAAATTTCAGCACTAAATGAGATAGGCATGCATTTATAAATGTATTCTTAATACAAGATGTTTGCAATAATGTTTACATGAATGGTTTTCCACCCACAGATGGAGGTTAAATGAAAGACAATTGCAAAGCTTCTGTCACTCTATTCTCTCTTGAGAAAAAGATCTACAGACAAGTAAGCAGTACAATGCAGTTTTCAGTACCATGAACTTTACTCTCCCTGAATCTTCATAAAAACACTATCAAAAACAGGTTCAACAAGAAAATTGCAAGTGCATTAATCTATGGGAATAAATATGCCAGCCAAAATGATTTTAAGAACCCAAGGTGTTTTATATTCATGTAGATAAATGGGAGAGTGGGTCAAAGACCTAGTTTTGGTGCTGAATGGTATTATTAAGAACAACAATCTCAATACAAGCTTTTATGCTTCTTGTCAATTTAATAAAATGCAATTATATAAGGGTCAAAATGAGATTCCTGCTACTGTATGCTTGAGACACGAATAGAAATTACCCCCACTCCACATAGTTGATTGTATATTTGACCACCAAAATACAGCCAGCAGCAGTCCGTGAAGTTCATTATCGAGGCAGAAAAATGGGAGGTAATCAGATTTCAGATTTATTGTCAAGTACATAGATGACATCACATACAACCCTGAGATTTCTTTTTCTGCAGGCAAGGCCAAATGACCACTTATGGGCAATGCAAAAAAACTCTACATAACATATACATGTAAACAAGAACTGTAAACAGATAATGAATATAAACAAACTGACTGTATAATACAGAGAGAATAAAAATAATCATAAAATGCACAAGTAAGAGTCCTTAAATGAGTGCCTAATTGAGTTTGTTGTTGAGGAGTCTGATGGAGGAGGGGTAGCAGATGTTCCTGAACCTGGTGGTGCAAGTTTTGTGGCACCTCTACCTCTTTCCTGATGGCAGCAGCAAGAGCAGAGCATGTGCTGAGTGGTGTAGATCCTTAATGACTGCTGCTGCTCTCCAACTGCAGTGTTCCCTGTAAATGTTCTCAATAGTGGGGAGGGTTTTTCCTGCAATATCCTGGGCTGTGTCCACTACCTTTTGGAGAGCTTTATGCTCAGCAGTATTGGTGTCTCCATACCAGACCGGGATGCACACTTTCTACCACATCTGTAGAAATTTGCCAGGGTTTATGGTGTCATATCAAACTCCAGAGAAAGTAGAGGCGCTGACATGCTTTCTTCACAGTACCATTAGTGTGTTGGATCCAGGAAAGATCCTCCAAAATAATGACACTCAAGAACTTAAATTTGCTCACCCTCTGATCCCCCAGTGATCACTGAATTGTATACCTTTGGCTTTCCCTTCCTGAAGTTTAGGTTGCATTGAATTGTTGAGTTGTTGATGCACCATTCAGCCAAGTTTTCAATCTCCCTCCTGTATGTAGGCTCATCACCTTTCTTTACACAACCCACTACCATGGTATCATCGGCAAATTTGTAGATGGTGTTATTGTTATACTGAGTCACACAGTCATAGGTGTAAACTGAGTAGAGCAGGAGGCTAAGAATGCAGCTCTGTGGTGCTCTGTTACTGATAGAGATTGTGGAGATGTTTTTATCAATCCTCACTGATTGTGGTCTGGAGGAGGGGAAATCCATGATCCAATTACACAGTGGGGTGTTGAGTCCAATGTCTTGGAGTTTGCTGATCAATTTTGAGGGGATGATGGTGTTAAATGCCAAACTGTACTCAATAAAGAGCGTAGTGATGAATGCATCTTTACTGTCCAGGTGTTCCAGGGCTTTGCATAGAGCTAGTGAGGTGACATCTACCATAGACCTGTTGCTACAATAGGTGAACTGGAACTATCATATCCATGTCACCACTCAGGCAGGAGCTTATGTGCTTCAAGTCCAGCCTTTCAAAATACCATCACTGTTGATGCAAGTGCAAATGGTCAATAGTCATCAAGGCAGGTTAATGCACTCTCCTTGGGCACTGGTATGATTGACGCCTGTTTGAAAAGGTGGGTTACATGCCCTGCTGTAGAAAGATATTGAAGATACCCGTGAATACATTGGAAAATTGGTCAGGACAGACTAATACTCAGCCAGGTACTCCATCCGGATGCTTTCCTCAGATTCAATCTCCTGAAATCAGACGCACATCATTCTCAGATACAGAGAGAATGGGATCATCAGGGACATGGGGCTGTGGAGGGGTGGTTCTCGCTGTTACTGTCATCAAATTGGGTGTAGAAGGCATCGTTCCTCTGGGATTTTAGGATTATAATAGGTTAATTTTACAAAAACATTTAAATTTTAAAAAGTATTTTAAATAATCTACCTGGTCCTGCAAGTACTGGTCCACACATCCACCATGACGAAGATTAATCAACAACATCTCAGCAGCTTCACTTCCAACTCTGTCTGCAGAAACTCCTGTATTTCAGAAATAGCCTAGTCTCAGTGATTTGACTCAATTTGCATGTCTTGCTTCTTCATGAATTTAAAGGACTTTCACAAATCCAAAAGCATTAGTCATCTCTATTATCTCCATCTTTTGACATCACTGTTATTACACCCCCATTATTCCGAAATGCTTTTCATTACTTAAATTGCTAAATTATCCTACTTTACGATCAGATTTTGTATGTTGAAGTTCCCATGAAGAGCTTTGAGATACATGACTACTTTAAAAAGTATTATATAAATAAGCTGTGTGCTAGGATTAAGAGCTCAATACATTCATTTACATTAATTTTAGACAACACTCTAAACATGGGGGAGAGAGAGAGAGAGAGAGAGAGAGAGAGAGACAGGGGAGTGGCCTAATAGAAATCAACATTTATGCCATCCTGTTGGAGAGTGCTCAGAGAAAGAATGTTAGGTTTTGATCCTCCAATGCAAGACCACCTGCAAATTTGAGGAGTGTGACAGAGTATATAGATATGTTTTTGGGAGATAAATTGGGAATGGTTTGTTAGAGTAAGTCACATACAAACACTTTAAAACAGATCTTATTTAAAATACTGGAGCTCTTCCCCATGCTAGACATATCAGCTCCACAGCTTTTGCAAGAGCTTTGGAGAGTTCCCAAGTGACTTCACTAATGGATTGTTCTTTACCAAAAGGAGCCATCTTCTGTATGGAGTAGAGCTTGCTGTTCTAAGAGGGTCATGTGGTTTTGCAAGCAGAGAGTCAAACAGGCTCTCTCTGTGTGAGAGAGAGAGAGAGACTTCTGCTACAGTGTTTCAGCCAGCAGAAGCAGTTGGGACTGGAACAGGACAAGCTGGCAAGCTTGTGGAAAACCCTATTTGGAAGACAGCCTGGTCAAAGCCCTTGTGGTTCACGCAAGAGGAGAGGACTGGGCTGTCTTGTGTTTCACTTGGAATAAGGGAAACAAAAAGGAACTCTGTGATGACCTGAAAGAAAGAGGTTATCATCTGGAGAACCTGAAGGGGGAAGTTTCATCAGCAAGACATTGAAGAGGCTGATGGAAGTACATCAGTGGTTGATGTCCTGGAACAACAAATCTCACTCTGAAAACCAACAAGAACCTTCCTGAGCGGTAACCATTTACCATTCAAGCACCAAAGCGTTTATAACTTTATAAATGTTAAATTCTGTGCACAGTATAAGAATTGCTTGCAACCAGTGAACTTGGAGGAATGAGAAGTGAGATTGGACTGTGAACCAAAGAACCTTTCTGAACTTACACACACGTTACATATACGTGCACTTAGAATTAGAAGTTAGGTTAAGTAAGTCAATAGTGAAAAGTTAAAGTGTGATTCTGTTATCATGTTTAAACATAATTAAAAACAACTTTTGTTTAAGTCTTGTCGAATATTGGTGAAATTGCTGTTGGGTTTTGGGATCCTCTGGGCTCGTAATAGGAGGAACACCTAATATTCCATCTGGGCACTTTCCAACTGGATGGGTATTGTCTCCCTCTCTTCTCCATCCCTCTACCCCCTTTACTCTCCATTTAGAGAGCCATCCCCTCCCTCTTTCACTTCTCAGCTGTTTTCTCATGCCCTCTCACCCATATCCCCTCTGACCTCTTGTTCATGAGCCTGTGCTCCTCTCCCTACCATTTTATTCAGGTGTCTGCTTGCTTTTTGCTCATACCTTGATGAAGGGCTCAAGACCAAAACATTGGTTATGCATTTTTATTTTTGCTACATAAAGAATGGTGTGTGATTTGTTAAACTCTAAATAACCTTACCTCTTTTACCAAGAGCAGATCCTGCAAGTACACATCCTGTAGAAGTTTCAGCAAAGATACTGTACAAGGAAAACAATAAAATTGATCTAGAAACATGAACTATTTTTGAAGGTCTTTCTGACAATGACAATTTATCACTACAAAGGTTGGTCAAAATCAGCTCCCAATCTTGAAAAAAGAAACATCTCTTGTAAATTAGTCACACAAGGTCTTTTTTTAGAGCCCTTAAATTTGTAAAATTACATTTTAAAATATAGTCCAAAAAAGTCTTGGTTCAAAAAAACCACCACAATTAATCCAGTATGATCACAACATTAAGAAAATGTATTGCCTTGAAATCAGATTACTTCAAAGGGCATGATTCTTACAATTTATTTCAAAATGTTATGCATTTACTATTATTTTAAGTATGGGACTTGTGATAAGTACATAGAAATTACTTCAATAACACAGATGTTATTAAACTTGAATGTGATCACTATACAAAAAAAGTGTCAAGACTCACTGACATTGATTTTACCATTGAAGAACAGGTTCTAATTTGAAAGGTAATGTCCTATTAAAATTAATCCTCTTTTAGTAAAGATTATCTTTATTTGTATTGATAACAAAGAAATTAATTGGTGCAGCATACTTATTAAGATGCGACCACTTCAAACATCAATTATTTTCACAATCTTGTTTACTAATGTTTGAATAGTATTAATTTCAAGATATTGTTTGAAATTGAGCACAGCCTGACAACAAATCATCACTACATTTTCATAACACGCATCAGGTGCCACATCTGAACTGTTAAAATTATAAATGGGGCAAGTTTATTAATTCACACAGCACGTCTCAGCAGTTCTGGGGAACAGGTTAAAATAATGTGGGAAATTCTGGAGTAGCTAAATTTTCTGCCTCTGGGTTTTCTCCTCATTTGCTGAAATAGTACTTGTAGTGAGAAGGTCATGTAACAAATCAAAACACTTACTTAATATCAGCAGTGCAAAATTGTAAATAGTGGAATATCAATTAGCACTATACACCTAATTTTGTCATTTTGCCATTGTATTAGAATAGTAAGACAGCTTTTTCCAAACTACTACGTTCTTTTAACAATTAAGATCACAGAACACAATTCCATCCTATCCCCACAACAAAAAAAAGTAACTGATGATGACCAAAGTCACAAATTGGCAGTAAAGTCAGATTATGAGGAGGTACTTTAAACTAAATCTTATACTAAGTTTTTACGGTAAATACAATTCCACTGGATCAGCAGTAACAGAATCCCTCAGCTGTAAAACTTGAAAGTCTGCAGACACAGTGGTTGAAATAAAAACACAATGCTGGAAAAACTCAGCAAGTCAAACAGTGCCATTTATATAGCAAAAAATACATAACCAATGTTTCAGGCTTGAGCCCTTCATCAAGGTATCAATTTAATGAAGGCCTCAAGCTAATATAAAGGGCACTGTTTGACCTGCTGAGTTTCTCCAACATTGTGTTTTTACTGACCACCTTGGCTTGCAGCCTTTTCAAACAGGAGAAAAACTGTATTTAAAAAGGCGTGGTTTTCAAGACTTTTACTAGCCTTGAAGAATGCTAATCAGTATTAAACATTTTGCTTGTGTTCAGTTTTTGAATTCACTTAATATGACATGGTGTGGTACCAAAAGCTGCCATGGAAAAGTTTATACAATATTTAAACCTGTAAAATCTTAAAGTAGAATGAAAAGTTCTCAAGTACAATGGCAGATATTTGCTTCTTACATAATTCCATTTCCGTTTCCAAAGGCCTTTTCCTTGGGCTCCTGCACAGGTTGGATATTTACATAAATATCATGCAATTCCTTCTTGATGCACCTAATGGCTGCAGATGCCATCTCATTTGCAAGCTAATAGAAAAGGAGATTAACACCAGTTAATACTCACCTCAGCATATTTCTCTTGTTTTAGAACTAATTGATTACTACAGTGAATTATTTTTCAATGCACCAGAAGTAATATTTTTACCATGTATGGAACAGAGCAAATTTCCAATCTTCAGTTGAAAATTGTGCGACATCCAATAAAAGACTGTTGTTTCAGATCTCAAGCCTATCAAAATAATTTGTTTCTGTTGTACTAAATTTGGTGCTCGATTACCAGAGATTTGGAGTTTAAAAACCCTGAGTAATTTGTGAAATGGAATTTAAATATATTTTATAATTTGTAAGCCCAAGCAGGAAAGTGACCAAAGAATTGCTGTCACTAACGTATTCATTCTCCAAAGTAGTTCAGTATGCTCATATTACTAATATTTACTAATTCTAACATACTTTCTCAGTATTGGCTACAAGCTCTTCCAAAGCTCTATGAGCAATGTGCAATCTCAACATAATTTGTTTTTGTTCTTCAGTGCAATTTCTTGATTGAAAACATTTCTCAACAGGCAGTACCACAAGTTTAACAGATACCCCTATAAATAGTATACTCAATAAGATAGTGGTCTTTACTTGAGCAGAGGTTGACCTCTCCAAGTTTCTATTCTGAACACTTTTTATCCTCTCTGAAACCACTGGATACACTATCCAAGAAAAAAAAATTTAAAAATGCTTGTTTTGAAGCCAAAAAAATTCTATAAAATAGAAAAACCATAATTATGTCACTATAAATATGTAACTTTCAATTATGATCAAATTTACCACTTACTTTAAATGGTAGAACTCCAGCAACAAAGGCTTTCCCATGGATCTTTGTAATTATTCCTCTTTCTGTCATATTTATTGGAGAAAGTAGTTTTGTAGGAGACAATTTAATTCTCACCTCACCGCCACCTCTTGGATAGTAACCTCTGAAAAACAAAATAAACATACAGTCTTCAACCTCAGCATTTAAAATTAATTTACCTTATTAATCTGGTGCCAGATGAAACAGAATGCAGAGTCGATAAATCACTGGTCCTTTGTCCAAATCACTGGTCTTCTTGAAAATGTACACGTTTGTACATGTAATCATTTTTCTTGTTGTGGAAAATGCAAAGAAAAATACTGCACATGCTTGACATAGATGGGGAAGAACAGAAAATATGAGATATACTCAGTTGGAATTAGTAAGCCTTCACACATTCCATCTGTGCCATTGCTTTTTACCCTATCAGATATTTCCTTTGTTCTCTCCAGCCTTCCCCGTTAACAGCATCCCAAAGTATGGGGGTTTTCAAATGGCTCCAGGTTCTGATAAAAGGTTATTGAAACATGAACTCTTTTTCTTTAAAGATGGTGCCTAACCTGATGAGCACATGAAAGCCATTTTATCCATATAACCATTTAAAGCACAGAAACAGGCCCAATTTAGCTCTACTAGTCTAGGCTGAACATCATCTCCCACCTAGTCCCACTGATCTGCATTTGGCCCATAACCCTCCACACCTCTCACGTCCATATACCTATCAAACCTATCCTTGAATATTATCATCAATCTCGCTTCTACCATCACTGCTGGAAGTTCATTCCATACCCCACCACCCTCTGCGTGAAGAAATGTCTCCATACGTTTCCCTTAAAATTTTACTCTCAATCCATGTCCTCTTGTTTGAATCTCCCCCACTCTCAGTGGAAAAACCCTATCCACATTGACTCTATCCATCCCCCTTATAATTTTGAATACTTCTATCAAATCATCCCTCAACCTTCTACGCTCCAGGGAATAAAGTCCCAGCCTGCTCAACCGTTCCCTTTAACTCAAACCCTGAAACCCTGGCAACATTCTCATAAACTTCCTCTGCACTCTCTCTATGCTGTTTATATCCTTCCTGTAATTCGGCAACCAAAATTGCATACACTATTCCAAATTTAGCCTCACCAATGCCTTATACAATTTCAACACAACATCCCAATTCCTGTGTTCTATACTCTGATTTATGAAAGCTAACATATTAAATGTCTTCTTCACCACCCTATCCACATGTGATTCAACTTTCAGAGAATTATGTACCATGACTCCTAAACCTCTTTGTTCTACTGCACTTCTAAATTGTCTACCATTTAACATGTATGTCCGGGTTTGATCAGTCCAACCAAAATGTAGCATCTCACATCTATCAGTATTAAACTCCATCTGCCATCTTTCAGCCCACTCCTCTAACAGTCCTATATCACCTTGTAAGCTTTGATAATCTTCCTCAATGTCCACAACACCGCCAACCTTTGAATCATCTGCAAATTTACTAATCCAATTTGCCATTAATATACATGACAAACATCAGTGGACCTAGTACTGATCCCTGAGGCACTCCACTCATCACCGACCTCCAATTCGACAAACAATTTTCCACCACTACTCTCTGGCATCTCCCATCCAATCATTGTTGAATCCATTTCTCTACTTCATCATTAATATCTAATGCTGCAACCTTCCTTACTCACCTATTATGGGGAACCTTGTCAAAGGCCTTACTAAAGTCTAAACAGACAACATCCACCCCCTTCTCCTCATCAACCTTTTTAGTAACCTCCTTGAAAAACTCTAAGATTTGTTAGACATGATCTACCAAGTACAAAACCATGCTGACTACTCCGAATCAATCCCTGCCTTTCCAAATAGTTGTATATACCATCTCGAAGAACACTTTCCATTAATTTAGCCACCACCAATGTCAGACTTGCAGGCCTAAAATTACAAGATCTACTTTTGGATCCTTTTTTGAACAGCAGAACAACATGAGCCACCCTCTAGTCCTCTGGCACATCCCCCATGGCTTGTGACATTTTAAATCTTTCTGTCAATACCCCCACTATTTGCTCACTAACCTCCCTCAAGGTCCTACGGAATATTTTGTCAGGACCTGAGATTTATCCACCTTGATCTTTTTCAATATAGGCAACCATATTAATTATTATATTATCCATGAGCTCCCTACCATATTTCTTCACTTCATCTGGCTCAATATTCTTTTCCTTAGTGAATACTGAAGAAAAAAAAGTTTAAAATTTCACCCATCTCCTCTGGCTTCTCACAGAGACTATCCCCCTAATCTTCAAGGGGTCCAATTTTATCCATCACTACTCTTTTACTTTTAATTTACCTATAGAAACACTGGATTTATTTCTACTTTTCCTGCCAAAACAGCTTCATATCTCCTTTTAACCATTCTAATTTCCTTAAGAATTTTTTAAACTCTCCTTATATTCCTCAAGTAGTTCATCCCTTCCTTGCTGTTTATACCTGCTGTACACATCCTTCTTCCTCCAAACCAAGTTCCCAATATCTTTTGAAAACCAAAGCTCCCTACATTTTCTAACCTTTCCTTTAATCCTTACGGGGACATACCAACTCTGCGCTCTCAGAACTTCTCCTTTGAATATCCTCCATTTATCAGCTACATTCTTCCCTGAAAATATCTTAACCCAATCCACATATACCCTTTCTTCCAATCATGAATCTCAACCTTTGACCCACCTCTATTCTTTTCCATTACTAGCCAAAAATTAATAATATTATGATCACTAGACCCAAAATGTTCCCCAACACAAACCTGTTACCTGACCTACCTCGTTTCCTAATAGTAGATCATATACTGCCTCTTCTCGAGTCGGTTCTTCTATGCATTGATTCAGAAAACTTTCCTGAACACACTTAACAAACTCTACCCCATCCAGCTCTCTTACTGTATGGGCATCCCAGTTAATGTTCGGAAAGTTGAAATCTCCCACAACTACCACCTTGTGTTTATTACATATATATGCAATCTCCTTACAAATTTGCTCCTCTAATTCTCTCAACCCATTTGGTGGTCTATAATACACTCTATTAACGTATTCATGCTTCCGCCATTCCTCAATTACAACCAAATAGCCTTACTGGATGATCCCACCAAACCATTCTGCCACAGCACTGCTGTAATGTTCTCTCTAATAAGAAATGCAACTCCTCCACCTTTTATCCCCCCTGTTCTATCATGCCTAAAACAACAGAATACCTAACTGCCAAACATGCCCTTCCTGCAACCAAGTTTCACTGATGGCCACAATATCGTATTTCCATGTGGCCATCCATGCCTTGAACTCATCCTCCCTATTTACTATGCTCCTTGCATTGAAATATATGCCCTTGAGAGACCAAGAGACCTTTTGTTACCAACCACCTTTACCTTCCTCCCTCCTTCATTTATATTTTCACTCTGTTCCCTCCATTCCTTCCAGTCTAGGTATTCTTCCTCCTTACTCTGCACTCTCATTCTGATTCCCACATGTCTCCCAAACCAGTTTAAACCCAAAAAATTGACGAGTTTCTTGCCAGTTTGGAGAGGTTTGATATGACATTGAAAACCTTGGCAAACTTCTACAGAAGTGTAATGGAAAATGTGATGACTAGCTGCATCACAGCCTGGTAGGGGGCATCCACATCTCTGAGCAGAAAATCCTGCAAAAGGAAGTGGAGACATCTAAAACTTACCTCACTATCAAGAAAATCTACATGGAACACTGCTACAAGAGAGCAGCAGCAATCATCAAGGATCCACACCACCCAGGACATGCTCAGTTCTCACTGCTGCCATTAGGAAAGAGCAATAGGTGCCACAAGACTTGTACCACTTGGTTCAGGAACAGTTGCTACCCTTCCACCATCAGACATCTATTCAACAAACTCAGACTCATTTATGGACTCTTACATTGCATATTATTTTTTGCTCAATATATATTTTTTTACAGTTTGTTTACATTTCTTTGTTTATATTTCTCTTTTGCACAAGCATCTTTACTTGCGTGTAGTTTTTCTGCACCAATAAGCAGAAATTCTGTCTGGCCTGCAGGAAAAAAGAATCTCAGGGGTTGTATGTGATGCCATACATGTACTCCTACAAAAAAATCTGAATTTTGAACAACATTAAATCATTTCCATTCTATGTACTCAAGGATTAAGGCAAAAATAACCATCAGCCATTTTAACTCAAGTTGTCATTTAAACTGGTTAATCAATACAAAGCACCCAACCTCTGAACTTTAAAACCCACCTCATTTTTAAATCACAGTTGAACTGAAATCCAAACTTTTCAATGATTGGTTTACATACCTGTAAAACAGAAATTTGATTTATTAAATTGTACTTCTGATTGTTGAAACAATACTATTAAAATTGCTTTAGTACTACTACCATTCGTCTAAATCTGACTAAACAAACAGAGACTAACTGGGGTGTTCAGTGCTGCAGGTTAAAATTTGAATGTTTGCAGTCAGAATTTTTTTTTTTAAATTTTGGGTCATTCCTGATCCCATTTCAATAAACAAGAAAAAGTGGGTTACATCCTTCCCACAACATTAACTCTTAATTCTTAAAGAAAAAGCTTGCTTTCCAAGTCTAAATATCATTCAAGATGTCAAGTGTTTAGAATGATTACTTCTGACAATTCCAGTCTTAATTCAGAATGAGCTCAAGTATTATTAAATTAACATGCAAAATTTTTTTTGTAACTTTTTATTTATTGCACTATGAACCATATCAACAATATATACAAATGTTCTTCATTAAATATACACAGTGACATAGTTTTTAAATCTTTTTTCTTCCCCCTCCCTTCCCACCCCCCTCAAAAACCAATAAATATTAAACATATAAAATACAAGAAAATAAAATCCACACAGAAAAAAACAAAGAAAGGTCATGTTGTCCACTTCTACATGTTTAAGTCTAATCACGTTTATCTTCTTGTCACTTTAGGAGATGGAGGTCTGAAGTCGGCATTTTCTGTCATATTTCATATATGGTTCCCAAATTTGTTCGAACAATGTATATTTGTCTTTTAGGTTATTCGTAATTTTTCCAATGGAATACACTTATTCATTTCCATGTACCATTGTTGTATTTTTTGGTTCTCTTCCATTTTCCAGGTTGTCATTATACATTTTTTTTGCTACTGCTAGGGCTATCATAATAAATCTTTTTTGGGCTCTATCTAATTTGAGAACTAGTTCTTTGTCTCTTATGTTATTTAACAGAAAAATTTCTGGTTTTTTTTGGTATGTTGTTCTTTGCAATTTTGCTTAATATCTGTCTTAGCTCTTCCCAGAAAGTTTTCACTTTTGTACATGCCCAAATTGCATGTATTGTTGTTCCAATTTCATGTTTACAGCAAAAGCATCTATCCAATATTGTTTGATCCCACTCTTTTAATTTCTGAGGGGTGATATATAGTCTGTGGAACCAGTTATATTGTATCATGCATAATCTTGTATTTATTGTATTCCTCATAGTTCCTGTACATAGCTCTTCCCATGTTTCATTTTTTAATCTTTATGTTTAAATCTTTTTCCCAGCTTTGCTTAGGTTTATAACTTGTTTCGTCCACTTCTTTGCATTGCAATTTAATGTACATATTTGTTATAAAATTTTTTATTATCATTGTGTCTGTAATTATATATTCATAGCTGCTTCCTTCTGGTAGTCTCAAACTGTTTCCCAATTTGTCCTTTAAATAAGCTTTCAACTGGTAATATGCAAACATTGTACCGTGTGTTATTCCGTATTTGACTTTCATTTGTTCAAATGTTAATAAATTATTTCCCAAAAAGCAATTTTCTATTCTCTTGATTCCTTTTCTCGCCCATTCTCTAAGAAATAAGTTATCTATTGTAAAAGGGATTAGTGGGTTTTGTGTCAATAGCATCTTTGGTATTTGATAATTTATCTTTTTTTGTTCTGTGTGTATAACGGTCAACCAGTTTACCTATCTCGGCTGCACCATTTCATCAGATGCAAGGATCGACAATGAGATAGACAACAGACTCGCCAAGGCAAATAGCGCCTTTGGAAGACTACACAAAAGAGTCTGGAAAAACAACCAACTGAAAAACCTCACAAAGATAAGTGTATACAGAGCCGTTGTCATACCCACACTCCTGTTCGGCTCCGAATCATGGGTCCTCTACCGGCACCACCTACGGCTCCTAGAACGCTTCCACCAGCGTTGTCTCCGCTCCATCCTCAACATCCATTGGAGCGCTTTCATCCCTAACGTCGAAGTACTCGAGATGGCAGAGGTTGACAGCATCGAGTCCATGCTGCTGAAGATCCAGCTGCGCTGGATGGGTCACGTCTCCAGAATGGAGGACCATCGCCTTCCCAAGATCCTGTTATATGGCGAGCTCTCCACTGGCCACCGTGACAGAGGTGCACCAAAGAAAAGGTACAAGGACTGCCTAAAGAAATCTCTTGGTGCCTGCCACATTGACCACCGCCAGTGGGCTGATAACGCCTCAAACCGTGCATCTTGGCGCCTCACAGTTTGGCAGGCAGCAACCTCCTTTGAAGAAGACCGCAGAGCCCACCTCACTGACAAAAGGCAAAGGAGGAAAAACCCAACACCCAACCCCAACCAACCAATTTTCCCCTGCAACCGCTGCAACCGTGTCTGCCTGTCCCGCATCGGACTTGTCAGCCACAAACGAGCCTGCAGCTGACGTGGACTTTTTACCCCCTCCATAAATCTTCGTCCGCGAAGCCAAGCCAAAGAAGAAGAAGTATGTGATGTAGTAGTGGTGAATTATTGTATTGCACCAGCTTTTCATCCTATTTATAAAGTATATGCTCCAGTACCTTTTCTCCTAATTTATCTACTTCTATCCTAGTCCAATCTGGTTTTTCTCCCGTTTGATAAAAATCTTAGCTGTGCTGCTCTGTAATAGTTTTTAAAGTTTGGTAACTGTAACCCTCTTTGCTTGTATCTCTCTGTTAGTTTATCCACTGCTACTCTCGATTTTTTTCCCCTTCCATAAGAACTTCCTTATTATTCTCCTAAGTCCTACAAAGAATTTCTCTGTCAAGTGATTTGGTAACGTTTGAAATAAGTATTGTACCCGTGGAAATACGTTCATTTTAATGCAGTTCACCCTCCCTGTCAATGTTGCCATTTAAATGGAGATTCTTTTTTGAGTTCTGTATAATCCATATTACTCAATGGCATTACTTCGCCTTTATTTATGTTAACCTTGTACCCAGATATTTCTCCATACTCATTCAGTTTCATGTATAGCTACTTTATTGATCTGGTTTTGTTAAATATACTATGATGTCGTCTGTGAATAAGCTGATTTAGTATTCTTTCTCCTTTATTTTTATTCCTTTTATTTTATTTTCCTTTCTTATCAGCTCCACCTATGGCCCTATTGCCAAGGCGAACAATGAGGGGGACGATGGGCATCCCTGCCTAGTTGATCTGCTCAATTTAAAATGATTTGATACATATCCATTTACTACTACTTTTGCCAATGGCCCGTTATATAATGCCCTGATCCAATTAATGTATTTTTCTGGGAGTTTAAATTTCTGTAGCACTTTGAACCAATAGTTCCACTCTACCCTGTCAAAGGCTTTTTCTGCATCTAGCGGAACTGCCACTGTTGGACTTTTATTCATTTGTGCTGCATGAATTAAATTAATAAATTTACAAACATTGTCTCCTGCTCATTTTTTCTTGACAAATCCAGTTTGGTCCTGCTTTACCAATTTTGGTAAACAGTCAACCTGTTTGCTAATAGTTTCGCTATTATCTTATAATCTATATTTAATAAGGATATTGGTCTGTATGACGCTGGTGTTAATGGATCATTTCCAGTTTTTGGTATTACTGTGTTACTTGATTCTGGTAAATTTTGAGTCTCTTCCACCTGCTTCATTACTTTCAGGAAGGGCAGGATTAATAAATCTTTAAATACTTTATAAAATTCTATTGGAAATCCATCCTCACCTGGGGTTTTATTGTTTGGTAATTCCCTTAATATATCCTGTACTTCATTCATTTCAAAAGGCTTTGTCAGTTTGTTTTGGTCCTCTACTTGCAGTTGCGGTAATTCGATTTTAGCTAAAAACTCGTCTATTTTATCATTCTTTCCTGCTTTTTCGGTTTGGTAGAGTTGTTTGTAAAATTCCTTAAAATTTTCATTGATCTCTATTGGGTTGTATGTGATCTGTTTATTATTTTTCATTGTCGCCAATACAGTCCTTTTAGCTTGCTCTGATTTAAGTTGCCAGGCCAATATTTTATGAGGTTTTTTCCCTCAATTTGTAATATCTGTTTTGTTTTCATTATGTTCTTCTCCACCTTATACGTTTGTAATATTTCGTACTTTATTTTTTTTAAATCTGACAATTCTTTCTTTTTCTCCACATCTTCCCTTTTCACTAATTCTTTTTCTGTAATTGCTGTCTCTCTTTCCAACTGCTCTACTTACTGGTTGTCTTTTTTAATCTTGGTCACATAGCTAATTATCTGTCCTCTAATGAAGGCCTTCATTGCATCCCATAGTATGAACTTATCTTTTTACAGACTCTGCATTTATCTCAAAATATGTTTTAATCTGGCGTACAATATAATCATATAACCGTTTACTCCCTAAAGTCCTCCAGCTTATACATTCTTGATGAGATGTCCTCTAGCTCTATCGCTAATAGCAGGGGCAAATGATTGGCAAGTAGTCTAGATTTGTATTCAGTTTTTCTGACTCTCCCTTGGGTCTGCACCGACAACAAGAACATATCTATCCTTGAGTATGTCTTGTGCCTACTCGAGTAATATGAATATTTTCTCTCTTTTGGATGTTGCTTCCTCCAAATATCAATTAGTTTCACTTCTTGCATTTATGAATTTGGCTACTTTATTCTTTTTGTTTACTGTCTTTCTCGTTTTATCCAACACTGGGTCCAAGTTGAAGTTAAAATCCCCCCCCATCAGAATGTTTCCCTGCATGTTTGCTATCTTTAGGAAGATGACCTGTATAAACTCTTGATCTTCTTCATTAGGTGCGTAAATATTAAGCAAATTCCAAAATTCTGAGTATAACTGTCACTTCGTCATTATATGCCTGCCCACTGGATCTGTTATTTCTTCCTTTATCTTGATGGGTATGTTTTTATTGACGAGCATAGCTACGCCTCTACCTTTTGAACTGTATGATGATGCCACTACATGACTACTCAGTCTCTCTTCAATTTGCCATGTTCTACCTCGGTTAGATGCATTTCCTGCACAAATGCTACAACTATTTTGTCCTTTTTGAGTAGTGTTAGTAGCCTTTTCCTTTTAATTTGGTTGTGTATTCCATTAATGTTTATGGTCATATAATTCAGCATAGCCATCTTATACCTTTGTTTACACTTCCTTCTCACCTTCTCAGCCCCTCCATCTCCTTTTTTTCCATTATTATTCTTTAAATTTTCCTTGCTTTTCTCAGTGCATGACAACATGATTAGAACACAAAATACCCCTAAAACCACCACAACAAATGACAAAATATACTTTTAACCAAAATAACATTAAACCCCCTCTGTTTTGGGTTGTCCTTAATCCCTTGCTGGACAACCACAACTCCCCTTTCCACTTGGTTTGCGATAATAATCGGTTTCCCCCCTCCCCAGCACCCCCTCCAGAGAAAGACTATTAATTTTCGAAAGCTCTTTTTTTCCATCCCTTTCCCTTCTCTTTTTCAACTTTAAACCTCTGTATTTACATTGTCTTTTTTTTTAAACCACTTACTTTTTTTACATTTTCTTGTCAGTCTTTTTTAATACCCCTCCTCATCTCATTTCCTGTCCGGGATTGGTTCTGAGAATCCTTGGGCTTCCTTTGGATCTGAGAACAGTCTATTCTGTTCCCCAGGGATGAATACCTGAAGTACTGCTGGGTGTTGCAGCACAAAGTTGTAGCCTTTTTTCCACAATGTCGTTTTCGCCATATTAAACTCCTTCCACTTCTTTAAAAGTTCAAAACTAATGTCCGGGTAAAAAAAATATTTTTTGTCCCTTTTATTCCAACAGCTGTTTATTTTCTTTTACTTTGTTCTTTTCCCGCTCCAATATGTCCTCTCTTGTTGATTATCTTGATAGTTTTATTAATATGGATCGCAGCTTTTGGTGTGATTGTAACTTCGGTATCAGTGCTCTGTGAGCTCTTTCTATTTCTATTCCTTCTTGTAGATCTGTTGCTCCCAATACCTTCGGGATCCACCTTTTTATAAATTCCTTCATGTCTGTCCCTTTTTCGCCTTTCACGCCCGCTATTTTTATATTATTGCACCTACTGTAGTTTTCCAGCATATCGATTTTCTGAGATAACAAATCTTGTGTCTCCTTGATTTCTCTGTCTCTTTCTTTCAATTTTCCCCTTGGTCCAATTATATTCCATTTCTTCAGCTGTCTCTCGTTCTTCCACATCTTCTACTCTTTTTCCTATCTCTGCAATGGCCAGCTCCATTTTATTTTTAATTGTGTTAAATTCAATTGTTAGCATCTCTTTTAATGCTCTGATATGGTCTTCAAAAAAGTCTTTATCTATAGTCTGTTTATCTCTTTTACCTTCTTCCTTCCCGTGTAGAAAAGGAAGAAAACCTTTTCTGTGCCTTCTCCCACTCTTCTGTGTCTCTTCTTTCCTCATGGTTTCCTCTTCAGCTCTTTCAATTAAGTCAGTCCTGTCCCGTTGCCTGGCGTCCCGTTGCTGGGCATCGTGCTGCTGGGTGCCCCGTTGCTGGATGTCCTGACTCTGGGCCCCCCTGCCATCGGCAGTTGCGTCTCTTTATTGGGCTTCGAGAGCCATTTTTGCAGTCCTCCGCTAGGGAGGTTGCCGACCTGCCGGGAACTTACCACCCTCGGGGGCCGGGTGATCTTCACAGGATCTTCCTGCTCTCGTGTGCAGGTAAGGCCATCTTCTTTCTTTTCTGGTGTTTTTCTCTCTTCTTCTTTAACTGTTGTTCAGGCTTTTTCTTTTTTCGGCACCATCTCCTGGTCCTTATTGGTTGTTTTATCCTACTTTTCTTCTACTTTTTATTTGCTGAACTTTGTTTTTTCCCAACTTTTATACTTTTCTCTGTAGAGGGCTGGTTCTTCCCAACCAGCCACTATTCCACCACGTGACTCCTCCTCAATTAACATACAAGATTTAGTCAAATGCTCTACATCAATGGTTCTCAACCTTTTTCTTTCCACTTGCATACTACTGTGATTAGTAAGGGATTGCTTAAGGTGGTATGTGAGTGGACAGGGATGGTTAAGAATCACTGCTCTAGACCCAACTATTACTGAAATATTTTGCTTGTCATTGGTCCATTTCCTTTGGAGCTATGAAATCGTGCACATAATGAGTCAATTAGGTTTGATTAAAAGTGGTTTTCAAACTTGTTCCACCCACATACCACCTTAAGCAATCCCTTACTAATCACAGAGCACCTATGGCATAGGGAATACTTAAAGTGGTATCTGAGTGGAAAAAGGTTGAGAACCACTGCTCTACATGAATTAATCTTACCAAAGGATTAATTTCAACTCAACTTAGTTAATTATTTTCTTGTCATGTATATATTACTAGTTATTCTAAAACCATGAGATAGCAGCAGAATTAGGCCATTTGGTCCATTGAGTTTCTTCTGCCATTTGAATCATGGCTGATATATTCTTCCTTTAACTCAATTTTCCTGTCTTCTCTCCATTAGCTTTGACACCCTTATTATGAATCTCTGCTTTAAATCTACACAATGATTTGGTTTCCACAACTGTCTGTGGCAACAAATTCCTCAGATTCATAACCCTCTGGCTAAAGGAACTTCTCCACATCTCTATTCTAAAGGAAATTCTTTTATATGGAGGCTGTGCCCTCTGGACCCAACACACTAATGGCATTGTGAAGAAAGTACGTTTGCACCTCTACTTCCTCAGAAGTTTGTGGAGGCTTGATAGGACACCAGAAACCCTGGCAAATTGCTACAGATGTGTGGTGGAAAGTGTGCTGACCGGCAGCATCAAGGTCTAGTATAGGGACACCAATACCCCTGAGCATAAAGCCTTCCAAAAAGTAGTGGACACAGCCCAGCACATCACAGGCAAAATCTTCCTCACTAATGAGAACATCTACAGGGAATGCTGACGTCGGAGAGCAGCACAAATCATCAAGGAGCCACGTTACCCAGCACATGCTCTATTCTTGCTGATGCCATCAGGAAAGAGGTTTAGGTGCCACAAGACCCACACCACCAGGTTCAGGAACAGCTGCTACCCCTCCACCATCAAACTCCTCAACAATAAATTCAATCAGGGACTCACTTAAGGAGTCTTACTTTTGCATTTTATTGATTTTTTAAAAAAATTCTCTCTGTATTGCAGTTTGTTCATATTTGTTATCTGTTTACATGTGTACATTATGTAGTTTTTATTTTGCCCTACCAAAAAGTGGTAATTCACCCACAAGAAAAAAAATCTCAGGGTTGTATGTGATGTCATGTATGTACTCTGACAATAAATCGGAATCTGAAATCTGGTCCTAGACTCTCCCACTATTGGAAAAATCTTTTCCAAATCCTTTCGATATTTGAAATGATACATTTCAATGAAATTCCCTCTAGCAAGAACAGGTTCAAAGCCATCAAACACTGCTTATAGTTTTAAACCTCTTGTTCCCAGGATCATTCTTGTAAACCTCCTCTGAACCCCCCTCAATGCTAGCATATCCAGCCTTGAATAGGAGTCCCAAAACTATTCACAAGTCTCCAAATCTGATCTGACCAATGTATTACAAAGCCTTCCGCATTACATTTTGCTTTTATACTCGAAACTCTACCTAGAAAGTATCCTGTCAGGATACAAAGACTGCAAGGAACTGCTGAATTACTAGAATCTAGATTATTGTTTCTTTTCATCTTCAGTGGAGAAGTGTGCACGGTGGGATTACACATATACCAAAGTGCAATGAGAAAGTCCGTTTGGTGAGTAGTCCTGCCAGATATGTAATACATAGCACAGCAGGTAAAATGCAATACCGAAGTACAGAGTTACACACAGGGAGACAGATCAGTTGGTACCGGGCAAAGGAATCATTATTTTTTTATTTAAAAAATGAGTGTGAAGTTCATTCAGGAATCTGATAAATGCAGGAAATAAACTATCTTTTAACTAATCTCCTTTTATTGCTCCCAAAATTTGTGTTCAATAAATAAAGATAAAAAGAAATTAAACTTAACAGAAGTAGTTCTTCAAGACCATCTATACATGTTCACACTTGCAAATAAATTGAAAATCTCACAAGACTGTAAATATTATGTTAATGAATTACCTATCCATTAGAATAAAGTACTGTTCTAAGTATATACACCATTTTCCTTGCAAATCATTAAGCATTACTCTGGGTCTTACTTGTAGGGTATAATCAATCTGGGGTGCCATCTCAGCATTAGTACCTCCTCGCAAAATTAGTTCTGATGGAGCAGCAGCAAAGAGTACACACGGAATGGAGACCTGCATTAATAAACAGACGCTCCTAATAAACAAAACACAATTGACCTTCTAAATTAATGGCATAACGAAATGGAAGCAATATCCACACCAATATCATAGACAAAAATCACTAATTTAGTAAATTCACAGTTGTTTCTCACAAGCACTGCATAGAGACATGTTGGCTCATCTACAATGAAAGGCTCATCTGATAATCTTCATTAAAAAATGCTTCGATTGATGCATGATAGGTTCTTACGATGTTCCACACAAAAATTCATCCACTAGGTCACATCGAGAAATTGAGCATCTTCGATCACACCGATTTCTGCTCAATCACAATGTTCTCAATAATTCAAAATTGAACCAAAATATTTTTTATTGAAATTCTATTCAATTCCTAAAGATGACATTTAATCTAGAAAATTCAGAAAATAAAAGTCAAGAACAAATTGCTGGACAGCCTTGTTCCATGTCAACCAACTGAAAAGAGAAGATTTGTAATTTACTATAACTATTTGTGCATTGAAAGCCATTTTATTTATAACACGGTACAAACTTGTGGTGACAGAACTACTCACTTTTGGCCATACTGGTCAGAAATCCCCCCTCAAAATTTCACAGCTACAAGTAATTGACAATGCCTTTGTCAAAGTCCCCAGGAGATCAGCAATTAAACCCATTTGCAAATAGTGATACTGAAGTAGTATAGCTAATAGACTAACTAAAACAACTGAAATTGATACTGCAATTAACTCCTCCTTCTCTTTCCATAAATACAGACTTGTGTACTTATGCTTACCCAGCTGTTTTTGTATCTGCAACATGGTTACCTCCTTTGATTTTACCCGGAGAGAAGCAGATTTCTGTGGAACCAACTTTGGCTTCTTCAAGGCAACCATCACATAAATCACGAATCATTTCAAGTCCTGACAGATGTTGTGGCCTTAAAATCAAATACATTTTTTTAGTATTAAACCAAACCAAAACCAACCCTAACAAGATCTTAGCATGTGAATTTATGTTTCTGAGGATTACATTGGTACTTAGAATCTAAACTGATCTCCATAGCAAGAACTTCAAGTTAGTACATCACAGATGGCAATCTGTACCAAAATTAGAACAATTCTCTTTTACAAGTCCTCTTCCATTGGGAATTGTTTATAAAGCAACCAAATAATAACAAGTGAACATAAGACAATAAAGCAGAAAAAAAAGCTCACTCTTCCCCACCCCTCAAGCAGGTTACCAGAAATCAGGAATGACAAGGTTAATAGTGTAATCATGAGACCACTCCATGTATAGATGCACATCACATTAAATGTGATGAAGAGGAGTGCAATAATTTTACTTCTTTTGAATAATTATCTGCCAAATTTAATCTTTCCAATAGGCATCTTTTTAGATATTTACAAATTAGGCAGTTTTTCAACCTTTCAGATTTTCCACAAATTTCCACTACTAGGACTCTTGATCTGCTTTTTAAACATGCAGTTTTATTTTCATGGTGGATTAATAGCATGTTTATAATAATTCACTCAACTCAAATTCAGTCCCAATAGCTGGGATCAAAAGAGATTGGGAAAGAGACTTGAATGTAACTTTTTCAGATGAAGGTTGGTACTCTCAATTTGATTAACGATTCCTCATTTTGTGCAAGACATTGCTTATTACAATTTAAGGTGGTGAATAGAATTCATATGTCTAAACTTAAATTATGCTGTTTTTATGCAGACATTGAATTTTTTTTGTGAGAAATGTAAAATTTGCTAAGCCTCTCTGATTCACGTGTTCTGGGAATGCCCAAATTTAGAGAGATTCAAACTCTATCAAAACTTTTCAAGATTAACTTGGAACCCTGTCCGTTCATTGCTCGGTTTGGTTTTTCTAATGTCTCAGATGAACATTTTTCAGCATCTCAGGAAAAAGTATTAGCTTTTACTACATTGATATCCAGACAAGCTATTTTATTGACATAGAAAGGAGATGCATCCCCTACTCTTATGCATTAGTTATATGATGTAATGTCCTATTTAAGTTTAGAGAAAAATCAATATAATGTTAAAGATAGAAAGTTTCAATTTATGTAGTTATGGGGCCCATTCTTAGAATTTTTTTTAGAATATACGTTCTGGTCATTCTTTTTCTGTTCTCCGGGGGTCACCAATGATTCCACATCATTATTGATTTTTTTTTACTTAAAAGTAACCTTGATTAGAGGAAGGGAATAGATTAGTTTAGTCCTTTAGGTTTTTTTCTTTTTTTTTCTTTTTTTAATCTTATTATTTTAATATAACAGTCTAATAATGGGTCTGCCATCGTTACATTCTTTACGTTTATTACTAAATTGAGTTATCACAAGTAACTATTAATGTAGTTACGCACATTTTATTACTTGTTTTTTTTCCCTCTCCCTTTGTTATGTATTTGCTTGCATACAATTGATACATTATGTAATTATCATTTCTTATGTATGCTTATTATGTTAAGTTCAATAAAAATAAATTACAAAGAAAAAGAGTACAAATTCATGGGGTATATGCAAGATTATTAATATTTTCAGACCCATTTTAGATTTCATTTAGTGCAATGAAAAAGGGTCAATTGATCATTTTGCTATAGTGGACCCTTCACACAAGACAGTGATCATATGATAAAATTATACCACCATTTGAAAGCAGTGCAGCTTATACAAAACTGGAGTGTCAGACTTAATATGAAACTATGAAGGTATGAGGGGAAAAAAATTGTTTGTGGTTGATTGGGAAAATACATTCAAAGTTACAGAGAAAGGCAGCCAATTCTTTCCTTTTAAAGACCAAAGAGAAAAAATGCTCCATCATTGTATGTGATCCAGAAGTTTCTGGAGATATTACTTGAATCAATGAATAAGGTAGGAAAATGTTACTGAGATTAGAATATGCCATTTGGGTTCTGAACCTACTCTCGTTTAAACGCAATTAAAATGAGGACTTTATGATCTATATCAGTGGCTTTCAAACTTTTTCTTTCCACTCACATATAACCTTAAGTAATCACAACAGCACCTAATATTGCTGGGATTATCTGATCTTGGAAGCTAAGCAGTCACAGAACTAATCAGTATTTGGAGGGGAGACTGTCGAGAAACTCCAGGTGCTGTAGGTTTCTGTGAGGGGTGCTGGTCAAAGCAGTGAAGCTTCATCTGCCTTAAGGTAGATAAACTTTAAGAATTTTATATATGTTACATTCTAAATGTCATATTATGTGACATTAATGGAACCTTTACCTCTTCCTATGTCATAGGTGCTCTGTGATTAGTATTGGTCATCCTTTGGTTTGAAGACACAACAATAATAATAAAATCTGAGCGTGATGGAACAGCCGTCACACAGGGGTGATCTCACTCTCTCGGCAGAGGACACCTTGATCCAGTGGCTGGAGATCTCTCTTGCTGCATTAGATGACCAGGGCATCCAAGTGTCTTGTCATACTCTTAGCACTCCACAACACCTGCTGGGCCTGCCTTCTTGACTGTTGGGCCATTAATTGGTCTCTTTCACTCAATCTTCCAGGGCCAGACTTCAACACTGGGATAGACTGATCCCCTACCTCACCGAGGCTACCCTCACCGAGGCTACCCTCACCGAGGCTACCCTCACCGAGGCTACCCTCACCGAGGCTACCCTCACCGAGGCTACCCTCACCGAGGCTACCCTCACCGAGGCTACCCTCACCGAGGCTACCCTCACCGAGGCTACCCTCACCGAGGCTACCCTCACCGAGGCTACCCTCACCGAGGCTACCCTCACCGAGGCTACCCTCACCGAGGCTACCCTCACCGAGGCTACCCTCACCGAGGCTACCCTCACCGAGGCTACCCTCACCGAGGCTACCCTCACCGAGGCTACCCTCACCGAGGCTACCCTCACCGAGGCTACCCTCACCGAGGCTACCCTCACCGAGGCTACCCTCACCGAGGCTACCCTCACCGAGGCTACCCTCACCGAGGCTACCCTCACCGAGGCTACCCTCACCGAGGCTACCCTCACCGAGGCTACCCTCACCGAGGCTACCCTCACCGAGGCTACCCTCACCGAGGCTACCCTCACCGAGGCTACCCTCACCGAGGCTACCCTCACCGAGGCTACCCTCACCGAGGCTACCCTCACCGAGGCTACCCTCACCGAGGCTACCCTCACCGAGGCTACCCTCACCGAGGCTACCCTCACCGAGGCTACCCTCACCGAGGCTACCCTCACCGAGGCTACCCTCACCGAGGCTACCCTCACCGAGGCTACCCTCACCGAGGCTACCCTCACCGAGGCTACCCTCACCGAGGCTACCCTCACCGAGGCTACCCTCACCGAGGCTACCCTCACCGAGGCTACCCTCACCGAGGCTACCCTCACCGAGGCTACCCTCACCGAGGCTACCCTCACCGAGGCTACCCTCACCGAGGCTACCCTCACCGAGGCTACCCTCACCGAGGCTACCCTCACCGAGGCTACCCTCACCGAGGCTACCCTCACCGAGGCTACCCTCACCGAGGCTACCCTCACCGAGGCTACCCTCACCGAGGCTACCCTCACCGAGGCTACCCTCACCGAGGCTACCCTCACCGAGGCTACCCTCACCGAGGCTACCCTCACCGAGGCTACCCTCACCGAGGCTACCCTCACCGAGGCTACCCTCACCGAGGCTACCCTCACCGAGGCTACCCTCACCGAGGCTACCCTCACCGAGGCTACCCTCACCGAGGCTACCCTCACCGAGGCTACCCTCACCGAGGCTACCCTCACCGAGGCTACCCTCACCGAGGCTACCCTCACCGAGGCTACCCTCACCGAGGCTACCCTCACCGAGGCTACCCTCACCGAGGCTACCCTCACCGAGGCTACCCTCACCGAGGCTACCCTCACCGAGGCTACCCTCACCGAGGCTACCCTCACCGAGGCTACCCTCACCGAGGCTACCCTCACCGAGGCTACCCTCACCGAGGCTACCCTCACCGAGGCTACCCTCACCGAGGCTACCCTCACCGAGGCTACCCTCACCGAGGCTACCCTCACCGAGGCTACCCTCACCGAGGCTACCCTCACCGAGGCTACCCTCACCGAGGCTACCCTCACCGAGGCTACCCTCACCGAGGCTACCCTCACCGAGGCTACCCTCACCGAGGCTACCCTCACCGAGGCTACCCTCACCGAGGCTACCCTCACCGAGGCTACCCTCACCGAGGCTACCCTCACCGAGGCTACCCTCACCGAGGCTACCCTCACCGAGGCTACCCTCACCGAGGCTACCCTCACCGAGGCTACCCTCACCGAGGCTACCCTCACCGAGGCTACCCTCACCGAGGCTACCCTCACCGAGGCTACCCTCACCGAGGCTACCCTCACCGAGGCTACCCTCACCGAGGCTACCCTCACCGAGGCTACCCTCACCGAGGCTACCCTCACCGAGGCTACCCTCACCGAGGCTACCCTCACCGAGGCTACCCTCACCGAGGCTACCCTCACCGAGGCTACCCTCACCGAGGCTACCCTCACCGAGGCTACCCTCACCGAGGCTACCCTCACCGAGGCTACCCTCACCGAGGCTACCCTCACCGAGGCTACCCTCACCGAGGCTACCCTCACCGAGGCTACCCTCACCGAGGCTACCCTCACCGAGGCTACCCTCACCGAGGCTACCCTCACCGAGGCTACCCTCACCGAGGCTACCCTCACCGAGGCTACCCTCACCGAGGCTACCCTCACCGAGGCTACCCTCACCGAGGCTACCCTCACCGAGGCTACCCTCACCGAGGCTACCCTCACCGAGGCTACCCTCACCGAGGCTACCCTCACCGAGGCTACCCTCACCGAGGCTACCCTCACCGAGGCTACCCTCACCGAGGCTACCCTCACCGAGGCTACCCTCACCGAGGCTACCCTCACCGAGGCTACCCTCACCGAGGCTACCCTCACCGAGGCTACCCTCACCGAGGCTACCCTCACCGAGGCTACCCTCACCGAGGCTACCCTCACCGAGGCTACCCTCACCGAGGCTACCCTCACCGAGGCTACCCTCACCGAGGCTACCCTCACCGAGGCTACCCTCACCGAGGCTACCCTCACCGAGGCTACCCTCACCGAGGCTACCCTCACCGAGGCTACCCTCACCGAGGCTACCCTCACCGAGGCTACCCTCACCGAGGCTACCCTCACCGAGGCTACCCTCACCGAGGCTACCCTCACCGAGGCTACCCTCACCGAGGCTACCCTCACCGAGGCTACCCTCACCGAGGCTACCCTCACCGAGGCTACCCTCACCGAGGCTACCCTCACCGAGGCTACCCTCACCGAGGCTACCCTCACCGAGGCTACCCTCACCGAGGCTACCCTCACCGAGGCTACCCTCACCGAGGCTACCCTCACCGAGGCTACCCTCACCGAGGCTACCCTCACCGAGGCTACCCTCACCGAGGCTACCCTCACCGAGGCTACCCTCACCGAGGCTACCCTCACCGAGGCTACCCTCACCGAGGCTACCCTCACCGAGGCTACCCTCACCGAGGCTACCCTCACCGAGGCTACCCTCACCGAGGCTACCCTCACCGAGGCTACCCTCACCGAGGCTACCCTCACCGAGGCTACCCTCACCGAGGCTACCCTCACCGAGGCTACCCTCACCGAGGCTACCCTCACCGAGGCTACCCTCACCGAGGCTACCCTCACCGAGGCTACCCTCACCGAGGCTACCCTCACCGAGGCTACCCTCACCGAGGCTACCCTCACCGAGGCTACCCTCACCGAGGCTACCCTCACCGAGGCTACCCTCACCGAGGCTACCCTCACCGAGGCTACCCTCACCGAGGCTACCCTCACCGAGGCTACCCTCACCGAGGCTACCCTCACCGAGGCTACCCTCACCGAGGCTACCCTCACCGAGGCTACCCTCACCGAGGCTACCCTCACCGAGGCTACCCTCACCGAGGCTACCCTCACCGAGGCTACCCTCACCGAGGCTACCCTCACCGAGGCTACCCTCACCGAGGCTACCCTCACCGAGGCTACCCTCACCGAGGCTACCCTCACCGAGGCTACCCTCACCGAGGCTACCCTCACCGAGGCTACCCTCACCGAGGCTACCCTCACCGAGGCTACCCTCACCGAGGCTACCCTCACCGAGGCTACCCTCACCGAGGCTACCCTCACCGAGGCTACCCTCACCGAGGCTACCCTCACCGAGGCTACCCTCACCGAGGCTACCCTCACCGAGGCTACCCTCACCGAGGCTACCCTCACATGGTTTAGCCCATCTGCTGAGACAGTTTACCTGGGTGTGGCCACTGTGCATGCTACAGCTACTTGGAGCCACAGGTGCAAGCTGAGCATCAGGTGGAGACCAAAGGTGGATGAGCTACCCAAAAAGGGCACAACAGGCCCTTCCCCACCAGAGATACTACCCCTCCCTAGACATTCCATACACCCCTGTGATTAGTAAGGGATTACTTAAGGTGGTATGTGAGTGGGGAAAAAAGGTTGAGAACAATCTAGACCCAATTGTTACTGAAATATTTTGCTTAAGAAAAATTGTCATTGGCCCATTTCTTTTGGAGTTATGAAACCATGCACATTAGGGATGATTAAAACAATAATTTTGAAACTTTTTCTTTCCACTCACATACCACTTTAAGTAATCCATTACTAATCACAGAGTACCTGTGGCATAGGGATTACTTAAGGTGGTATGTGAGTAGAACGAAAAAATTTGAAACCACTGATCTATATTGTAGGTTTGGAAGGGGTGGCAGCAGAGCTAGTAATGGTTTGGTTCCATTTTTGGTCTCCTTAAGAAAAAGGATATACCTGCTATGAAAGGAGTGCAGCAAATAATCACTAAACACATTTACTATATGAGATCAGATTAAGTAGAGTATACCCAAATTCCACGGAGAAAGTTTAGAAATATAAAATGCTTGACTGGTTGGCTGCAAGAATGATAATTATTGAATTGCTAGAACCAGATACAAGGTCATTTAGGCTGAGAAGAGATGTCTTCATGTAGTGGATGTTGAAACTTAGGAATTTCAGAAAGCAGTGGAAGCTCAGTCATTGAGTTCACTCAAAACAGAAATCAATAGATTTCTGGATTGAAAAGGCATCAAGGTGATGTCGTTAGACCAGAAAAAGCATGTCAAAGTTGAAGACAGCCATGATCTTAATGAATGAGGGAGCAAAGGCAGAGGACCAAGTGGCCTATCTCTCCTTCCAGTTCTAATGTTATTAGTAAGTTATTACAGCAGGCATAACAATATTTTAAAGAAGAACAAGACTAGAACATTAAGATACAAAAGGCTAAAAAGTTAGAGAGAAAACGGTGCTGGAATTTGGAGAAAGAAACAAGATATTGAAAGAACTCAGCAGGTCAAGTAGTATCTATGAAGACAAAAGGTGAAAGTTGGCACCCACAGCTATCTTGACCCCACCACTTTATTTCCTGCTAAGCTGGTTTCCTTTCCCCGCCCCCCCTCCCCCATTCTGAAACTTCATTCCTCCTTCTAGAAATCTGGCTTTCCAAGTTCAATAGCTTGTCCAAGTCCCTCACTTCCTACACATCTGATCTCATTCACCCTCTCCAAAGGCAGAAAAGCAGAATTCACTTGGTCCTCATCTTCCAACACAATTCCTCCACCTGCCTCATCCCTTATGTCCCTTTCTGCTCCCTGGTCCACTCAACCCCCTGATATTTTCTCCTTCAATTGTAGGTGGTGAAAAAGTTATTTTTACCTCCTCCTTCACAACCATCCAGGGTCCTAAATTGCCCTTCCAGATGAGACACCTTATCCAAATAGTGTTGCTCACTATTTGGCATTCTCAATGTTGCTGGAAATGTGTAATCAAGTGACCATTTTGCAGAGCACCTGTACTCTAACAACAACCGCTATCTTGAACTTCAGTTTGCATGTCATTTTAACTCTCCATCCTACTAACATACCTACCTTTCTATCCTTGGCCAAACACAGAGATACATTTGGCCTGCTACAGAGAGGCCAAATGTAAATTGGAAGAACAATATCTCATCTACACCTCTGGTAGCTCGTGTATACTTACCGAAGCCCAGGTGTGCTTCTTCCTGCTCGGATATTATAGATTTTTATCTTAACTCCCAGAAGGCAACTTAGAGCTGTACAAACCCGTAAAATCTGCCCTCCCTGAAAAGAGAAAATGGCAGACATTCTTACAAATACTGACATCTCTATTGCAAGTTTAATACACAAATATGATCAGATAGCAATAATGACCAGCATGAAGGCAGATGGCAGGAGAACCCCAGCTGCTTTATTTCGCGTTCCCTCCTCAGATACGATTTACATGCAAGCATTACCATCGGCAGATTTTCACAGTCAGGCCCAAAGCCACGCAGCCGGCACCACGGTAAAGCCCAGCAAAGAGATTCGCCACCGGGTCCGCCTCTCTGCGCCACTCACCCCTTCCATTATCCCACCATCAATTTCAAGGAAATGTTCGGCCATTATTGAACGCTGCAACCAAACACCTCTTCTACTGACTTGGACCAGAAACCTGCACAAAAAGGCCAGCTCGACTCCTTCACCCCAGTCACCGGCCAAGTTCCGCCCCTCATACAACCTCTCACCAATCAGAGCCCACCCGCCCCTCGAATCCCTCCCCAACTGCAAAATGTCGACTTCCCTTGCACCCAATGCAGCTTGATTTGCTGTTTGCATTTTTTTTGATGTCGGCTCTGACTGATCACCAGTCCAACCACGCTTCTGACTATCAGTCCGGCAGCGACTGCAGAAGGTAGCTCAAAAATCACATTTTCCGAGGATATTAGAGATTAGCAATAAATGTTGCCAAATCCCGTTCAGTACAATCAGAGGAGCAAGATGTCTATTTCGACTATAAACTGCACATCTCTCTGCCCTGTTCGTTTTTGTCTCTTAAACGGTGCTATTATATCTGCTTTCCCCACCTCCCTGGCAATGAGTTCTAGATACTAAGCGCTTCGTGGAAAAAAAAATCCCTTGTAATTCTTGTTTAAATGTCTTTCCTCTTATCTTAAAGCCATGCCCGACACAGTATTTAACATATGCACCCTGGAGGAAAATGAGTACCTGTACCTCCCATCCTTTTATAAACGTCTATCAGGATGCTCCTTAGCTTCCGATACTCCAGGGGAAAAAAAATCTAAGTTTCTCCATACCCTCTCTCCAATCCAGGCAGCATCCAGAACCTCTTTTGCCCCCTCTCTGAAGCTTCCACGTCCTTCCTGTAGTGTGGTATCAGAACTGCACATAGTACTTCAAATGTGGCCTTCCCAAAGTTTTGTACAGCTGGAACACGACTTCCCAAATTTCATAGTCAAAGTGGCCCGATGATGGGCAAGGCATGTTGTATATATTCCAACAAAAGATGGAACAGCTACCGAGTTTCATCCATGAAGCAATCTTCATATTTCTTTGCTTGCCTCTTCCTCCACACAGAATAGAATACGTTTTCAATTCTATCTTCTCATCATTGTTGCTGCCAGAGTGGTATCACTTTGAACGGATATTCAATTTTTGGATAGACTCACTCGTGGAAAGCATGTATAGCTGAAATCACGATTTCATTTTTATTGGATGCATGTTGAATGATTTTGGGTGCCGTTATATTGTTTAGACACTTGGAGGTACCAAGTGATACCTTCCCTCCTTTCGGCTTGGGAGACAACTGATAGCTGGTACCTCCAATGCTGATTCCGCATTATCTTCCCAATGCGCTGCAAGGACAAGGGAAGCAACATCGGCGTCCTATAGCACGCCAAAGTCCTAATTACACTGGATAAGGAACACGTTTTTCACATCATACTCCTGAAATAGACCTTCATTCTATTCTGAGATTTATGCACAGATTAAAAAAATTACAAGGTGGTCAGAGGAAATTCTCTGAGCAGGCCAATGCACTCTTGAGGATCCCTCACCACAGCCCCTTAAAATGAAGAATACTTTGAAAGGTATTGAGAGCATGGTCTGCATTACATCGAGGTGCAGCATCAGCTCCAGAAGGCGCAAGCACCTGGGCTGGCAACGTTGCGTCTGCCTGCCCCTTAATAGCAGCGTCTGGGATGCTCAAGTCCAGACGTATTGCGTGTTGAGCTCATTTCCGGGTAAAATGGCGACCGTACGGGCTGTCATGGCTTTGCTGCGAGGCGAGGGGTTTAGGCTTCCCAGTAGGAGGACGTTGCTCCGACAGGGACTGCCTGCGGTGTATGAGAAGACAAAGGTACATCGATGGGAGAAGCCACTTTGAGTGGAAAGGCGAGACCCGTGGATCAGAGCCGCGCCGGTCTGGGATGGAGCTCTCCTCCAGCTTGCAAGCCCCTGTATTACTAAGCGAGAACTTAGTACCACGGTGGGCAAATTCCGCGTTTAACCTAGTTCATCCTTAAGTGGATTTCTTCCGTCCTCAGCCAAGAGGCCCAATGATGGTATCTGGGTCTAGACCTGGCGTTGTCACTATATAATAGTTGGCTCAGTTTGTACATAAACTCAAGATTCAGACCCGAACCAGCTGACGTTTCTGATCGAAGATAACTCATAAAAATCATTGGCAATTGCCGTTTAATAAGATTGTTAGTCCCATAATTACAATCCGACTCATTATGCAGTGCAAATGGTTTACTCCGTTTTACATATCTACTAACTAGCTACACTGCTTTAAATTCATCTAATCTGAACAATGTTATGTTAAGAAACTATAAACTTTCATGAAAATTGAAGAAAGGGTTTGGTGATGGCCACACATGGCAGGATGGAAGTCGATTGTTGGGCTGTGCACATATTGGAAGGGGCAGGATTAACCAGCCATCCCTATTTTGTTGGTAAACTTTGCGTTTTTGAAGTTAGACCATTGTGTTCCTTCATGTACTACAGGTCCAAATTATCATCTGGCATCTATATGCAGTCATATGATTGTGATCAAGGAAAGAGCCAATGAAATGTGGGGATGCGAATGCATTTGAGAACAAGGAGCAATGAGTTAAATGGTCAAAATAATAGATATGTGAAGAAAAGTTGTCCAGCTGCATAACTGGTGATTGCAGGAAGTAATTCAAGCCACTGAAGACAATTCATATTTGAATGTGGAACTTTTACTAAGAGGGCTGAAACAAAAATTGACTGAAAGGGCACATTAAGTTAACTGATTAAGCATTAAATGTTGCATTTATTTTATAATTCATTTTAAACACAGATCAGATTAAACCTTTGAAAAATAGGTGACATTCAGCCAAATAGAGTCACTCTTTACTCCTTCGTTAATTAATTACATTTCAATGTTTGCTCTACAGCATGTGCTATTGCACAGGGGACTGTTGAATAACATTGAAAGTCAACTGTTTTGGGATCACGATTTTAAAGTTTGGTGATTTTATTTATATATTGTTTCAATTTTATGTTGTCTAAATATTGATGCAAGTAAATTTATCAAAATATTGTAAAAGCACCAAAACCACAATTCGCTTTCTGATGTGTCTGATGTGATTTTATTTTTGTGCAGGAGAATGACATGTCCATTTTCAAAATTTGTCCTATCTATAATAACATGAGGCTAGGGGCTTGTATCTCTTGGGCAGTCATTGATAACTTCAGAATACCATTACAATTCTTCTATATCAATAAAATGTTGGTATTTCTTGATTTTGAAAGTTAGCGTATGGACCCCCCCCCCCATAATTTCATTCAATGTTAATTTTAATATTGTAAAAAAACACCAAATGAGTATGTTAAATGTGACAGATTTCCCTTTATTCTTGCCTGTCCTTTTGAAAGATTATTCTTGGATTATTTTCAAAAGATAGTATTATGAAGGCAAATGATAAATACTAGGTTGGGAGGAAAGTTTAGGGGAGAGATCAGAGTAAGTTTTTTTTTAACACAGAGAGTTATGGGTGCCTGGAATGCCCTGCTAGGGGTGGTGGTGGAGTCTGAAACATAAGGTGCATTTAAGAGACAGACAGGAACATGGATGAAAGAAAAATTGTGGGTTACGAGGTAGAAAAGGTTTAGTTTTTTAATGGTAGGAATCTATAGGTTGTCACAACATTGAGAGACAAAGGGCCTGGGCTGTGATGCAGTGTTCTATTGGGTCTTGAAACTCTGCAACATTTTGTTATGATTTGGTGAACACTCAGGCTATGATTTCAAATGTCATTCAAGCTAAAAGATGATTTTAAAAAATGGATATTAAATCTCACAACTGCTATTGCTTGTTTATCCTTGTTGGCTGTAATTTCAGAAGTGCTCACTCTGATCTTAGTGTGTAATTTTAATTTATAGAAGGAATTATGGAGAGTTCACAGACACTGTTGAAATCACCATTTTTTTTTGCTTCTCCTATTTGAACACAAATTCTATATATTGAGCCTTGATTTTTCAATAGTGACAAAGTAAAAAAATATTTGAAATCAGTCCAAGGAATGACAGAAATGCAGGAAGAAATGGAAATAGAAAGGGCACACAGAGCATTAGCTCCAAAACCACAGGCATATCCAAAATCAAGATCCATCTTAGTAAAACTTTTGAGATACACGACAACCAGCGCACCGGTGGCATCATGAAGAGAGCCTCTGCTTCCTCAGGAGTTTGCGGAGGAGCTAGTGGAGTTGTTCAAGTGAACCGGTACGGACTTGAAGGGCCGACATGGCCTGTCTCCGTGCTGTAAACGATTATATGGTTATATGTTTTGTCTTCTGAATAATTTCCACCTTGTTTCCTTTACTGTTTGCTCTTTTTAGGCCCTCTTTATACATGTTTTCATATTTTATTCAACTAACTCGTAAACATTCAAGAAATAGTCAACAGGTAAGGAACTGTGTGGAGAAAGAAGAAATTATAAACTTTCATTAAAATTGAAGAAAGGGTTTGGTGATGGGCACACATGGCAGAATGGAAGTAGATTTGTTGGGCTGTGCACAAATTAGAAGTGGCAGGATTAACCAGCCCATCCCTATTTTGTTCGGCCAGTGCATCTTATGTTGATTGTGTCAGTCACAACAGTCAATGCAGAATTTCCTGAGACCCAATATCTACTTAACTCTGGAGAACTGCTGGTGAACCTGCTTCTGCGGGTCCAGTAAAATCTCCCAATTACACTGAGCTCATTTGAGGGAATAGGGCTGGTTAGAAATGCATGGTGGAGTTGCTGTGAAATGGGTGTGCAATATGGGCTAAATGCAGCCAAATGAGACAAGCCTAGTTGGCATAGACAAGTTGTGCAGAAGACCCTGTTTCTGTGTTGTATGATTGTATGCACCATGAAATTTAAATTTTATATACAGCATGGTAAGTTTCACTTCAGTGAAAATCATATGGATCATAATGGAGAGTTCACACAAATTGTAAAAATGTAATTGATATAGAGACACCATCTCTGATTCCTTCTAAGGCAGTGAATAATACAGAATGCTTATTTTTGTTTCAGTATTTTTTTCCATCATGTTAACTGTTTCATATTGCATAGTGGAGGAGAGAAATAATTAGTGATTCTAACTGCTTCTAAGACATTGATTTTTAAAAAGAAAATTGGAATAATGCATTTTCCAAAAACTTGTGATATGAAATTATTGATTAGATATCAAAGCTCACTGACATCATGCACGCAAAATATGTCCTTGCTTCTGTAACTTTTTAATTTTGATCTCTGGCCAGCCATTTGAGTCAGGCATTGCTCATGTGTTTAAAACCTAGGTAATGCTGTAATGGCAGACCTTTAACCAGTGATGCTAATAAGTGGGCACCATTGCTACTCCAGGTAATAGTTGCCCCTCCCAATAACATTATTTTTGTTTCCTATCACTCAGGAAATAATAGTACTGTAATTATATTATGAATGACAAACCATTTATCTGTGAAGAGTGGAAGATGTGATTTTGAATTGCATATGTAAAAATTCTCTATTTCCCTTTGCATTTTTTAAAGATTGTTACATCTAAAAATTGCCATTAAAGTTTATATTGTTACATTTATTAATTGTTTCTGTCTCTCTGCCAGGTATGCGTGCACCATTATAGGTGTTGTAATAATGACCATTTTCAGACGCCACAATATCCTGTATTTAACAAGCCATCTCGTCGAGTTGGCATACATTCAAGATTTTTAAGAACCTCTACTGGTAATTAAATGTTGACTAGTTTTTTGTTGAAGTCATAGTTTTGTCAGATTAGTTGATCAAATGTTGAATGACCTATTTATTTATTCATGCAGCTGTTAACGGCCAGGTTGTTCAGTTTAAACTTTCTGATATTGGAGAAGGGATCACAGAAGTTAATGTGAAGGAATGGTGAGTTGATTCTGAATTATGATGTATGAATGATTTATGTTGCAATATTGTTGTGGCCCAGTCAACAACCTTTTAGTCATAGAATTAATATATTCATTTATTTCTGACCAGAGTATATTTCACAAAGTAAAGACGTATCTATTTATTTGTTTTCTGTTTTGTGGTACAAAAGTGCTAAGATTGTAGTTTAATATGGCCAGTGTAAACTGGTGAAATAATGATGTTTGAAAGTGTATTGTATTTGAGTTGTATCTCATCACATCTTAAAAACATTGGGCATCACAACCAGTGAATTTGTTTGCTGTACAAACAAGGTGGTTGTTTTGTACACAACAAATTCCCACAAATCAGTGAATGGCTCTCTTTAAATAAAGACATACTTATATTTATACAGAGACAGACAAGACTGTAGATGTTTCTTTCATTGCTTAAAGTTCAAAGGACCAAGGCATTTCACTATGTTAGGGTTAAGATGAATTGTAAGTTGCAAGCAACTAGAATATTGTTTACGAATTCCATGAGTATGTCCCCATAGTAGTAATATCCTTTAAGCCAAGGTCTTTTTCTGCATGTTTGAGATAAACAATTTAGTTTTGAATTTGCTTTTGTACTGGATAGAACCAGAGCAAAATGTAGACGATTCAGATAATTTCTTTAACTGTTCTTTTGAAAATATTAACATATTAATATTTTATTGTCCATTTTATAAATCGTTTTAAGTATAGTTTAATTGTTTTAATAATTCAAATAAACAGTGGAAAAACTCAATGCTAATTTAGAATGGACTATTCATTTTAACGAGTCAAACAACAATGTTTGCATGCTGCCCAAGTGATTATAAAGGGAAATAGTCGAAATAATTTTAGTAAAAGAAATTGAACTATTGACTCATTAGTCAATAGAAGACGAATTGAAGGCATGAAGTTGGAAATTGGATTTGGAAGAGAAGACTGGATTGATTGGGGTCTGTTTAGAGCAGATATCAATCCAGGCACAAACATCAACAACCAAGACAATTGAAGAAGTGGTCAGCCATTGGAAGTTCCTTCAGTGTGTTTATTACAAATTAGAACACAGTTTTGTGCATTGGCCGCTTGTCTTACGATAATGGTTTAGAGAGATTGTTGTGCATGTTTGATGTCTGAGTGCAACAAACCACACAATGGAAGAAACAGCACCTGTAGTTGCTAAGGAGTTGCGTGTTGAGAAGATGAAGAAAACAGAACTTTAAGATGAATTGCAAAGGCAGCAATTAGATACAAAGGAAAACAAAGTGACTCCTCAAGTAAGTCTGAATAGATAAGAAAAAGATTACAGTTGTGAGGGATACACATCCCACAAAATAACTGCAAAAACCATTAATAGAATTTGAGACTGTCCTCTCAATAGTGGCTGAAGCTATACCACAAGATGGTGTGGAGGATGAGCAATCCAAAATGAAGACGTGGTCAGAGATTAAAGCAACACCTGACGTTGAGGACCTTATAGGACCTCGCGAGAGTGTATCAAATATTTTCAGTAGGAGAAGCAAGGGAAGTTCTAGAGCAGGTTCCAGAGTTACAAGAGTTTAAAAATTAAAGGGGAAATGGAAATACTTCAGTTTGAACTGGATTTATAAAATAAGAAGGAGCCGCAATGGGTGCGGTGACGAAGAGAAGAGGAGCAAATAAGAATGGAGGAAGTGCAGCTAAAAAAGCAAAAGAAGCAACTGAAACTGAACAGAAAAATTGCTGTTAACAAGGCCAAGTAACGGGCATTAGAAGGCTCAGTGATATTTGATGCTCAAAGTAAATTATTGAAAGCATCAAGTTTTGAGGAAGGACTTCAAAAAAAGAAACTATTGAATACCAAAGCTGAGCCAGTGCTATAGCCTGAAATAGATCTAGGCACGGGTCTGAATCAGTGATAAAACTACAAGAAGTGCTTGGTCATGGACTAAGCAGATTAAGACTCAGTACTGAGTCAGTACTTCAATCACAATACATGCTTGGTCCTGTACCAGGCAAGTTAAGGCACGGGGCTGGGCCGGTGCCATGGATGAGAGATGTGCAGGATCCTAAATTAACCAGATTAATGCTAGGAGCTAGAGCTCAAATCCCAGTGATGGCCACATTGGACAAAGATAAGAGTCAAATGCCATCTTAAGTAGGGTCATAGCAGGCACTCCTAGCAAGTATTAGAAATCCAGGTGAACAAACTAACGTACACCTAGACATGACAAGACAAGATGAAATAGCTGCATCATTAATGCAGTTACATACTCTCTCTTCTCTGCCCAAGAGAGAGATTCCATATTTTTATGGTGACCCTCTTGAATTCCACTCATTATGAAAAGGTTTGAACGCAGTATTGAAATTAAATGTCAAAGCCAGGATTGTTTATATTTTTTTGCAGCAGATCACGAGAGGACCATCACAAGAACTCGTAAAGATTTGCCAACATGTGAATCTTGTGCTAGGATTCAAACCAGCTAAGTGGCAACAAGTATAGAATTTCTAGAGCTTATTTACAGAAGGCTCTTTCATGGTCATTAATGAATGGTTTATAAGCTTACGCCCTCTTTCTAAGAGGATGTTGCAACATAATGAAGGAAATTGGCCATCTTCAAGAACTTGAGATACCTCAGAATATGGTAAACAATGTAGATTAAATTACCCAACCGGATGAAAGAATTATAAAGGTAAAGGTTCCATTATTGTCATATAATACTACATTTAGAATGTAACATGCATGAAATTCTTTTAACTTTTGTCTACTGTAAGGCAGTCAGAGTCACCATTTTGTCCAGTGCCCCTTATGGAGAGGTCAAGTGTTGAATACCAAAAAAAGAAACTTTGTTACAGATACTTTTAAGGATTTGGTGAAGTTCATGGAAGAACAAGTGGATGTTGTCACGGATCCTGTATATGGAATTAAAGGTACTCAAACAGTGAGTAAAGAAGTTGAAAAGTCCAAATCATATCCTCAACCACAATCGAAGAAAAGTGCATTTGCCACCTCTCAGATAGTGGCAGATAAAGAAATTAAGGAAAAGGAAAGTTCGCCTGTTGAGAAGAAATGTTTGTTCTGTAATGATGAGCACGATTTGGAAAAGTGTACACAAATGGAAAAGAAGATGCATAATGAGAAAATCACTTTTAGAAAAAAAAAGAGTATGTTTTGGGTGACTGTGTAAAGGACACATCAGCAAAAACTGCAGAAAGCAACTCAACTGCGATATATGTAGTGAAAAACATCTTAAAATGCTACATATCTTTGAGGAAAAGAAGAATATGGAAAAAAAATAAACATCAGGGCAAAAAGCAGATGAAAACACTACTGAAACTTCATTATTGACAAATGGTCTTACTGAAGCCGGTGCAGATAACTGCAAACTCTCAATAGTGCCTGTACAAGTTAAGACAAGAACTAGAATGCAATGATATGTACACATGTATTTCCTGACCCAGGATGCACTGTATCAGTTGGCACTGTGGGGCTTATGAAAAGGCTTCATCTTGAAGGAAAAAAGTCAAGAATTCTAATGAAAACCATGGGACAAGAAAAGGTCATTGAAACTAACACGAATTCCAGGTTAGAGGTTGCTGGAATACAGAGCGACAAATTTTGTAATCTCCCAGGCATATACACACAGAAGACGATGCCTGTGCATAAAGGAAACATCCCACATCAAATTGATGTGAATTAGTGGACATAACTGTGGAAGGTTTATATACTGGAAAATAGCTCTGAGATAGAGGTGCTAATTGGTTTAGATGTACCAGAGGTTCTGGAACCAATAAAAGTTATACTGAGTATGATAGATGGACCTTACACTATTAAAACAATGCTTGGATGGACAATCAATGGACATTAAAAAGAAAGAATGATATTGCTCAGAAGCACTCAACAAGAAGTGTCAATATGATATCTTGTGAAATTCAATGAACCATTGAAACAACCGTTCAAGACAGACTTTCTTGAATGCCTTGATAATGATCAAAACCCTTCAAAAGAATACCAACAGTTCTTAGAAAATCTTACCGATGAAAATAAATCAGGAGCATCTAGACCAGTTATCTGTCTTTTACAATATCCACAGCATCATTACACTCCCCTGACAAAGAGAAGCAGTCAAAGTGGCCATTTTCCTCTAAAGTCACTTTAATTTTGTCTTTTTAAATGACTCTGGTTGAATATTAAAATGCTGGTTTTTCAAATGTCTTTAATCACATGATTTGCTTGAGCAGTACATAGTTCTTAGTTTCAGTTTCCAAAAAACACAAGTCAACAAGCAGATGTCCTTCTTAGCAAACATTCATTATTTCAGTGGAACAAATAACTGTTACAGCTCTGAACGTAGGTGCCATGGCATCTGCCAACTCAAATTGTTATCTGTGTGTCTCCCCCACCCCAACAGTAACTTTACTAAAATATATATATAAAATAAACATTAAGAATAATATAAGCCTGTTACACTTTTCTTCTGTGATCTTCTGCAGTTTAAACCAATTGTTGATTTCCTCAAAGCTTTTTCAACTTTGATTCATTATGGGCTGTAATCCATCAACTTGATTTGGAATTTGTCTTTAAGTATTAATTTCCTCTGAAGAGCAAATAAGTGGTCGCATAGAAATTGAAAAAGATAGAACTAAATATTCATTTTCTGTAGATGCAAAAGTAGGTAGTTAGGACACAAAAGGGATTGTAGCCCATAGTCAAGAGGGGCTTTATATGACAGAATCAGAATTTATTGTCATGAACAAGTCATGAAATTCAATGTCTTGTGGATGCATTATAGTGCAAACATTCATATCATAATCATCTTACAACATTACTATAAATACAAAAAAATTAAAATAGTAGTGCATGAAAAGTAAGGCATTGTCTTTGGTTCACTGATTATTCATTAATCTGATGACAGAGCGGAAGAAGCTGTCCTTGTGCCATTGAGTGCTCATTTTCAGGAATAGAGTTTACATCCGGTACCGCACGGATGGCAGTCTCTTCAATCTGAGGCACCTGCAAGCTCACACCAAGACACAAGAGAAACTTATCCGTGAACTACTCTTTGCAGACGATGCCGCTTTAGTTGCCCATTCAGAGCCAGCTCTTCAGCGCTTGACGTCCTGTTTTGCGGAAACTGCCAAAATGTTTGGCCTGGAAGTCAGCCTGAAGAAAACTGAGGTCCTCCATCAGCCAGCTCCCCACCATGACTACCAGCCCCCCCACATCTCCATCGGGCACACAAAACTCAAAACGGTCAACCAGTTTACCTATCTCGGCTGCACCATTTCATCAGATGCAAGGATCGACAATGAGATAGACAACAGACTTGCCAAGGCAAATAGTGCCTTTGGAAGACTACACAAAAGAGTCTGGAAAAACAACCAACTGAAAAACCTCACAAAGATAAGCGTATACAGAGCCGTTGTCATACCCACACTCCTGTTCGGCTCCGAATCATGGGTCCTCTACCAGCATCACCTACGGCTCCTAGAACGCTTCCACCAGCGTTGTCTCCGCTCCATCCTCAACATTCATTGGAGCGCTTTCATCCCTAACGTCGAAGTACTCGAGATGGCAGAGTCGACAGCATCGAGTCCACGCTGCTGAAGATCCAGCTGCGCTGGGTGGGTCTCGTCTCCAGAATGGAGGACCATCGCCTTCCCAAGATCGTGTTATATGGCGAGCTCTCCACTGGCCATCGTGACAGAGGTGCACCAAAGAAGAGGTACAAGGACTGCCTAAAGAAATCTCTTGGTGCCTGCCACATTGACCACCGCCAGTGGGCTGATATCGCCTCAAACCATGCATCTTGGCGCCCCACAGTTCGGCGGGCAGCAACCTCCTTTGAAGAAGACCGCAGAGCCCACCTCACTGACAAAAGGCAAAGGAGGAAAAACCCAACACCCAACCCCAACCAACCAATTTTCCCCTGCAACCGCTGCAACCGTGTCTGCCTGTCCCGCATCGGACTAGTCAGCCACAAACGAGCCTGCAGTTGATGTGGACATTTACCCCCTCCATAAATCTTCGTCCGCGAAGCCAAGCCAAAAAAAAGAAAGAATAGAGTGAAGAGGGCATAGCCTGGGTGATGGGGGGGTCTTTGAGGATAGAGGCTGCTTTTTTAAGACACCACCTCATGTAGATGTCCTCAACTGAGTGAAGTCTGGTTCCTGTGATGTCGCAGGCTGAGTTGACAACCTTCTTATCCTGAGAGTTGTCCTGAGAATTGTTTTACATTTGTAATAGTGCGATATGACAAACATGTGGTAGTTGTAAACTTCTGTCTGGCAGCCAAACAGACTTAGTCTATAACTACTAGAAATGTAATCAAGTACAGCAGGGTGACTGCTATTATATAAAGCTATCTAAAATAAAAATCCTGAAATGGAGCAATAAATAGAGTATTACATCAAAAACGAGCTGTATATCAAGAATTTGAGCTATAACTTCAAATATATTGTTTGAGAATTGTTAAAAGTCACTGGTTGGGGCTATAACCTAATAACATCAGAACATTTTGGACCATCTTGATTGACAATCTGTAGCCAGAGCTTTGTGCCTTTTTACAGGTTTTTGAATGCCAAAAATAGAAGTTGAACTCATTGAAATATGCAAAATTATTGTGTGGTCAGGCAGGCTATATTTAAGGATGCAAATTTGCTGCATGCATGCTTCATACCAAACTCATTGCCAATTTTATCTTAGCATCCATCATTGGGTTCACACCCCTTTCTCACAGTTTACCTTCCCACCTAATTGTGTATCAACAGCAAGCATTGCACTCAAGCATTGATAAGAACCTGAAGCAATTGAGGTTCCAGCACTGATCCTTAAATTGCAGTCTGACAAGTTGGGAAAAATAAATGATTTCTTCTAAATGGTTCTGTATCTTAACCAATCCTCAATATATCATATTGTTATATCATATATCAAACTGCAGGAGAAACTGCTGATGTCCTTCTATCACTGCTCTATTGAGAGTGTGCAGGCCAACTGCATACCAACATGCTCGGCAACAAACAAGAAGGTCCTTCAGAGAATCATCATTGTGGCCCAGAAGATTAGCGGCTGCGCACTGCCCTCTTTGGAGGATTTATTCAGTTCTCACTGCCTTAGTGGAGCAACCAAAATCATGAAAGACTATTTTCACCCTGATCATTAGCTGTTTGACCTGCTGTCCTCCGGTAGAAGTTTTAAATCACGGACAAACAGTTTTTACCCCAGAGCCATACGTGAACTGAATACTGCCAAACATTGAATACTGTATTGTTTTATTGTGATTTTCTTTGTATCTTATTTGTTTGATGTATGTGTTCACTGTCAGGATGTGTACACAATTTTGTTGTACTTGTGCAATGACAATAAAGGTTATCTTGTCTTACACACACCTCAGTCCCATGTGCATTAATTTTGTACAATAACCTCTTGACTCATTGGATACCCCTTGAAATCCAAACACGCTATTTCCTGATTCTCATTATCTACAGCCTCAGAACATCAGAAAAATACACTGTCCTACTCATAAATAGTATGCGATTCTGCCCACTAATGTTTTGATTATGTAACTGCATATTATCACATTCTTGGTATACCTGCATATGTATTATACTTGCCACTGATGTCCCTCCTTTCATTAATGGCACACTGTACAAGATTGGTGCATAGCAAAGTACAATCTGTGAAGACTAATCTTAAATCTAATGAATACTGGAGCATCAAAATCAGAACATTTTTCATCTCTTCAGCATTTATTTCAAAACACCAGAATGTAGGTCCTTGGATTCAATAATTTTTTTAAAATACTTTATTATTAGAAAACAAAGTAATAACCACAATTACAGATCTAGAATTAACAAATTATCAAAAGAAAATTTGCATGGTTACATAGAAGAAAACTACAAGATCTATAAAAAATCCTACAAACCTCACCACCCCACCCCTCCCCTTAGCCTAAATTTACCCCCCTACTCACCATAAAAAAGAAAAGAAATAAGAATAATTTCAATCATTCATTTAGTATTCAATGCGGAGATCCAGCCGCACACGACCAGTTTCAGATTTTCAAATTAAAATAATTCAAATATGGGCTCCAAATCTTTTAAATCTGTAATATTGATCTCTTATAAGTTATCTTCTCTTGGTATACATGACCTCATTTCTGAATGCCATCTTTGTAAACTAAGCTCCATCTGATCTTTCCATGAAACAGTTATACAATCTCAAAAATGCCATTTGAAATTTATCTAATTTATGTAACAAACCCATTGCAGTAAGCTCCCCAATTTAAAAACCTTTAATCTTATCATATACCCAAACTGAATGCAAAAATGTACCATTCTGCTTATTGCATTGAAAACACAAATCTGAGGCACTCAGTTTATATCGTTTCAAACGCTCAGGAGTTGAATATAATTGATGTATAAAGTTATAAGTTACCAACCTGATTCAAGAAATTTGTTAGTTTTTACTTCATTTAAATTGTACAGTGCCATTTCTTTACCAATAAATATATTCTTAAATTCCTTGGTTCTTTGTTATTTCTAAAATGTTTTATGCTACTTAGTGAGTGAAGGATGCTCTGTATTTGCTAATATCTTTGCCATTTTATCTTATCTAATAATTTATAAGGATATCATGTTTACTTTCAATAGTTTTTTTCCTTTTTAATGCACAAGCGAAAGAAAATGATTAGTCAGGAAGCAGGCATAAAAGCTGTGCTGTGTAACCTTTGGTTACCCCTCCATCATCAGACTCCTAAACAACAGGCTCCATCAGAACCTATTTAAGGACTCTTACTTTGGACATATTATATTTATTTTTCTGTATTGCACTGTCAGTTTGTTTACATTTCTTTAATTGTTTACATTTCTCTCTTTTGTATACATATCTTCTTGAGTACAGTTTACAGTTACCAATAAGTAGAAATTCTGCCTGGACTGCAGGAAAAAGAACCTCAGGATTGTATGTGATGTCTGGCAATAAATTAGAAATTTGAATTTGAACTTTGAACCTCAAACATGTAGTGGATATTGAACTCTTAACACTGTTGTGTGCTTGCTCTATACCCAAGCTCAGTGCCGTTTTTAATCCCAGATTCAATCACTATGATCTCTACCCTTCTCACAGTTTACTTTCCCACAAGTTCTGATTCATTTGCAAACATTACACTCAGTTTTTATCTAGTTATCTTTCATTCTCTTTTTCTTTCTGTCACTTTATTGGAAATAATTCCAGTTTACTATCTTTGGCAATGTTAGAAGCCTTTCTATTTTACCAAACCCCAATTTCTATTAGCTTGTTTCATGTGCAGATTTTTCTGGCTCTGCCAGTTTAGAGTGCTGCCTGAAGCCACCCAGATCCAACATTGCAAGGCTCTATTACAGAGGTGAGGCCTTGGACAGCATTACATGAGTTAATCAGAACAAGATCTTCCCATAAAACTGCTGAAAAAACTCCTTGAGAGCAGGCTGTCAAAGTTTAATGCTTCAAGTCCTAATAGGTTGAATTATTGAAATAGCTCAGGAAACTATTCAAATGTACCTGCTTGATTTTTAATCCTGTCAAATATATATATAAAATCATTCAGAAAAATGTAAATGGTCTTGCACTTGTTCTTATTCCATCAGTTGTTTCTCTCATTTCTGGAAAATGAATTCAGGTGCAGTTTCAGCTGCTCCAGCAGTTTTCCATTGGCTTGCATTTGTGAAAGTCACCAGTGAAGCGCTTCTGGAAAGAAATAGCACTCATTGCGAAATGTCAAGAAGTTTGCTTGAGACTATTTTCCAGTCTTTTAACTTTGTAGCCTGTTTGATCAAATTTACCATGAAGCTTTTTTTCCCTTATGTATTACAGCTGTGTGTTCCAATATCTTCGAGTGACTAGTGTTCTCTGATTTTTTTTTTAGGTACGTAAAGGTAGGAGACTCAGTATCACAGTTTGACAGCATCTGTGAAGTTCAGAGTGACAAAGCATCAGTTACAATAACCAGCAGATATGATGGTGTGGTTCGAAAAATTTATTACAATGTGGATGATACTGCTTTTGTGGGCAAACCCCTGATTGATATTGAAACAGAAGCTGTAAAAGGTACTTTAGTACTGATTTGTGGAGGGCCACTTGATTATTTATATCAAAATATCTGATTTAGGAGTATGTACATGTAATCTGCAATTTTGAGGAGTGACAATGTATGTAGATTAGTATAATTAAAAATGAGTTGTGCCAACAGAAGTCAAAAGTACGTGTGTAGATCTTTGAGACCATAAACGCATGCAAAAAGGCTATTTCTAAAAATAAAGTGACTCTTGAATTAAAAATTTTAAATTTAAATTTTCAATTTAAATTTAGGCATACAGCACGGTAACAGGCCATTTCAGCCCACGAGTCTGTGCCGCCCAATTTATACCCAATTAACCTACACCTCCAGTACATTTCGAATGTTGGGAGGAAACTGAAGCCCCTGGGGGAAACCCATGCAGACATGGGGAGAACGTATAAACTCCTTACAGACAGCGTGGGATTTGAACCCCAGTTCCGATTGCTGGCGCTGTAAAGGCTTTGCACTAACCGCGATGCCAATCGTGCTGCCTCTTGGATTTCAAGTGTAAAATGCATGGGCAAGTTTTTTTTCACTTTATATAAAAAACTGATTGTACTTTAGCTAATTATAAGTAACATTTTCTAAGGAGAATCTCAAGGCCTTGGAGATACCTGACATGGTAATTTTAGTTATATTGCTAGCCTCGAGAAACTGTGATTGTTCTCCTAGACTGAGGTATGTGGTTTATATATAAATAGATTTTCAAATCATGAGATATATTTCCATGAATTTTAATATGAGCTATGTCTTGGATGGTGATCCCTTTAACTTAAAATATTATATAGGCAATTTGTTTTCCATAGTAAACACTCTTGGTTAGTAGAACTCTTTATACATCCAGTTATTGAATGGGGAAATGTATTGCTGGATGTGTAAAGAGTTCTACTAACCAAGAGTGTATCAGGAACATTGCTGGGCTGATATTTTCTAATTACATTTCTGCCTACACTATGTACAAACATGATTGCAGATGTAGAGTGGTCTATTTGTCTCCTCAATCCAGCTGTGCCACATAATAAAATTATGGCTTATCTGATTGTAAACATATTGCCATTCACAGTAACATTTTATCACATTGTTCCTCAATAGAAATGGAGTTCAAAAGCTGCAATCTTCTGAGGGAAAAGATTTGGTCTCTTTTCAGTCCTAAATGGGTTATTCCTTGTTTTAAAGAGTGACACAATTCTTAATTCTCTCCATAAGAATTGTCCTCTCCACATTCATCCTGTTAAGGGTCTTCAGGATCTTTCTTGCTTCAGTCAAGTTTTCTCTCTTTCTATTCAGTGGATAAATTTCCAACATTCCTCATGAGATAACCTGTCCCCTTCAGATATTAATCTGGTAAACCTTTAAACAATTTCCAAACAATTGACATCATTTCATTGCACAGTATTCCAAATGTTCTCTCACCAGTGCTCTACATAACTGAAGCATAATCTCCCTTCTTCGATAAACAATTCCACCAGCAATAACCACTCTTGTTAGCTTTCCAAATAACTTGCTGTATCTGCCTACTAGTTCTTGTAATCTTTGGCTTGGCTTCGCGGACGAAGATTTATGGAGGGGGTAAAAAGTCCACGTCAGCTGCAGGCTCGTTTGTGGCTGACAAGTCCGATGCGGGACAGGCAGACACGATTGCAGCGGTTGCAAGGGAAAATTAGTTGGTTGGGGTTGGGTGTTGGGTTTTTCCTCCTTTGCCTTTTATCAGTGAGGTGGGCTCTGCGGTCTTCTTCAAAGGAGGTTGCTGCCCGCCAAACTGTGAGGCGCCAAGATGCACGGTTTGAGGCGTTATCAGCCCACTGGCGGTGGTCAATGTGGCAGGCACCAAGAGATTTCTTTAGGCAGTCCTTGTACCTTTTCTTTGGTGCACCTCTGTCACGGTGGCCAGTGGAGAGCTCGCCATATAACAGGATCTTGGGAAGGCGATGGTCCTCCATTCTGGAGACGTGACCCATCCAGCGCAGCTGGATCTTCAGCAGCGTGGACTCGATGCTGTCGACCTCTGCCATCTCGAGTACTTCGACGTTAGGTGTGTAAGCGCTCCAATGGATGTTGAGGATGGAGCGGAGACAACGCTGGTGGAAGCGTTCTAGGAGCCGTAGGTGGTGCCGGTAGAAGACCCATGATTCGGAGCCGAACAGGAGTGTGGGTATGACAACGGCTCTGTATACGCTTATCTTTGTGAGGTTTTTCAGTTGGTTGTTTTTCCAGACTCTTTTGTGTAGTCTTCCAAAGGCGATATTTGCCTTGGCGAGTCTGTTGTCTATCTCATTGTCGATCCTTGCATCTGATGAAATGGTGCAGCCGAGATAGGTAAACTGGTTGACCGTTTTGAGTTTTGTGTGCCCGATGGAGATGTGGGGGGGCTGGTAGTCATGGTGGGGAGCTGGCTGATGGAGGACCTCAGGATTCTACTAAATGGATTCGCTAGGATTCTACTAAATAGAATAATACCTAGTGTCGCCGAGAATATTCTCCCAGAATCACAGTGCGGCTTTCGCGCAAACAGAGGAACCACTGACATGGTCTTTGCCCTCAGACAGCTCCAAGAAAAGTGCAGAGAACAAAACAAAGGACTCTACATCACCTTTGTTGACCTCACCAAAGCCTTCGACACCGTGAGCGGGAAAGGGCTTTGGCAAATACTAGAGCGCATCGGATGTCCCCCAAAGTTCCTCAACATGATTATCCAACTGCACGAAAACCAACAAGGTCGGGTCAGATACAGCAATGAGCTCTCTGAACCCTTCTCCATTAACAATGGCGTGAAGCAAGGCTGTGTTCTCGCACCAACCCTCTTTTCAATCTTCTTCAGCATGATGCTGAACCAAGCCATGAAAGACCCCAACAATGAAGACGCTGTTTACACCCGGTACCGCACGGATGGCAGTCTCTTCAATCTGAGGCGCCTGCAAGCTCACACCAAGACACAAGAGAAACTTGTCCGTGAACTACTCTTTGCAGATGATGCCGCTTTAGTTGCCCATTCAGAGCCAGCTCTTCAGCGCTTGACGTCCTGCTTTGCGGAAACTGCCAAAATGTTTGGCCTGGAAGTCAGCCTGAAGTTCTTGTAATACATGCAGTAAAACACTCAGATTCTGTTGTCTCTCAAAGCACTGCAAGAATCACTATTTGTATAAAATACTTAATTATTTTTCTTCTAAATAAAGAATTTTAAATGTCCCAGATAATACTTTGTCCACTCGGTTAACCTATCCATATTGCCTTTGTAGCGTCCTGTCCTCCTCAGGGTTTGTTTCTAGTTAAAAACCTACTTTAATAGTAAATTTAGGAACTATAACTTCAGTGTCTTCAACAAGAAAATCTGCAGGTGCTGGGGTCTAGTGCAGTACACAAAAGTGCTGGAGAAACTCAACAGGTCACACAGCATCCATAGTAAGTAAAAGGCAGTCAACATTTCAGGCCAGTGAAGGGCTCAGGCACAAAATGTTGATTGCTTTTTACTTACTATGAATAATGCATTACTTGCTGAGTTTTTTCAGCACTTTTGTTCACAATTTAAAAAGTAAAATGGAGAGACTCCAGCATTGATCCTTGTTCCATAGTACTTGTTCCATCTTGCCAACTCTTTTTTGTTATCCAGCCAAGCTTTTATCCACATATGTTCTACAATTGCCTTTGATTCAGCATCTCATCAAATACTTTCTGAAAATCAAAGTACAGTACACCACAGGTTTCCTTTTATCCACAGCACATGGTACTTCTTCAAAGAGCTCCTGTAAATTGTTCAAATGTGATTTCTCTTTCACAAAGCCATGTTGATTTTGTAATTACTTTGATTTTTTTTAATGTACCTTGCTTTGAAATATTTAATAATGGTTTCTATTGTTTTTCCAATGACGACAGTTAATTAGCCCATAATTTTCAGTTTTCTTTCTCCTTCACTTTTTAATGAAGGAGTTGTATATGTTATTCTCCAGTCTAATGGAACCTTCCCTGAACCTAGGGAATTTAGAAAATTGAAATCACATGTCAACCATCACAGTAGCCCCTTTTTAAGATTCAAGGATGAAGTCCATCAAAATCAAGGGACTTGTCAGCCACAACTCCAATAATTTGCTTGGTATTATTTTCCTGGTTATTGTAACTCTCTTGAATTTCTTGCTTCCATTTTCAGATTTAGAATTGTATATGGGATGTTAAAAATCCTGTGAAGTAAATTCAAAATTCCTGTTTATTTCACCTGCTGTCTTCTGTTTTTCCATGAATTGCCCAGTCTTACTTTTATAAGTACTACAAAAATAGTGAGACTAATACTTTAAAAATATCATCATCAACTCAGATGAACCTGAAGAAAACTAATACAGGGTCCTTTAATGTGTTGAATGCATGCTGTCAGCTGTGGTGTGTAGGCCATGCTGTCATGTTCGTTCACTCTACCAGAAGTTTAAATGTTCCTCCTCTTTTGAATGCCTCACATTTCCTCCACTGAAGAATATAGCCCAAAATTTAGCTGGTTGTATGTCTAGAAGACTTTTTATACAGTGGTACACATCTTCAAAAACTGAAGCTGCTTAAATAGTCTTTTAAACTGGATTTTTTGTCAGTAAATAGACTGTATCATAGCAACCAACACTCTGGTTCCATCGAAGCATTGAAAGAAGGATCCAAGCAGAGATTGTAACCATTAAGAACATCTGTTGTTCTACTGAAGGTTTTTGAGACAAAGTGCCTTTTTAGTGGTGTCATGATGGCAGTTTCCAAATTCTATTCAGTACAGGTGATTGAGATCTGTCATGCACAAATCTTACTTCCCCACCAGAACAATAACTATTATGCTTGTTGTCAGATCAATTAAGCAATGTAACTTGGTAAAACTGCTTTTGTTGTAAATGGTGTAGCAAGACTTCTATATTGTTCAAAAGCAGAAAGAGTAGTTAGTTGAAGTTTAATGATGGTTTACTATATTCATTGCTTTGATATTTTTCTGTAACTTGTATATTTTTGTTTGAAACACCAAAACATTTCTGATTGGTTGCTCTGAGAATCTCTGATGTTATAACACTAAACTTTTAATTTAATAATAAATTGTCAATTTGTGTTTTGAAAAAATGTTACAGTTGGACACCGATTTAACGCGAATCCGAATATAACGCAATGGGTCATTGGACTCTGGCATTGGGCTGCCATGGGGAGCAGGGTCTTCAGGCTGTCATGGGAAGCAGGGACTTCAACCTGCTGCCAGGAGTGGGGACAGTCAGTTTACTAAAAATTAATTTGTGTTTTAATTTCAACTGTAACTACAATATTTGAAACCCCGATTTAGTGCTACTCTGCTTTTATCGCATGCGATTTTTTTTTTTTGGACCCAAATTATCGTATAATAAGGGGGTTCCACTTTATCTGCATAAATACAGTATGAATTTGCTTTATTAGGATTTTGTTTGTCAGCAGAACAGGCTGAGAACATTCTCCCAGACTACCCAAAGCTGGCATTTCATTGCTCAGCAATGCTCCATCAAGAATTCCTAGTTGGATAGAGCAAAGTCCAATTCCACATTATTGCCCCTTATGTATAACACTCAAGTATACAGTGGGTTCATAGCAGAATTAATGTTCTGTTTCTTTCCATGGAGTACTCTTTATATTCTTGGTTGATGCCCCACCCAAATTGCTATTGTTAATGAATTTGCAATTGAGCAATATTAGATCCTCCTTTCAACAAGATAAATAAAATTACTAAGATAGATTTAAAAAGCAATTGTATGGTTTAAACTCTTCCCCAAAAAAGTAAAAAAGAAAATGTCCACTGTCTCACAAATCATTTTTATTTGAGCCTTAATCATGGGGTTCATTAAGTCCCAAATTCTTTTATCTATGGATTTGGAATTCTTTTTTAGTCTCCTACTTTCAGTTACTGAAAACTTTACCTTATATTTTGAAAATGATTTCCTTTCAATTGTCTTTTGCATTTCAGTGCCCCAGTATTTGGGATCAATGGTAAAATTGTTAACTTCTCTGTGATGTAGAGCTTTACTTTACTGAAGGCACCTCGTGCTGTATTGGTAATGTTGTGTACCAGACCGAATAATCCATAAACCTGAAGAGCAAACCTGTGAATAAAGAACACAGTTATTAATTAAAGTTATGGAAAAGGTTGAATTATCATGCTTACTTTTTAAATTTTAATAGGGTGTAGAGTTTTGAAATATTTTGAAGAGTATTACCCTCCGTGGTCATTCGTCAGGACCCAGGCCTGAAAAATTGGTTACTCTTTACTTCCTATGGCCTATGATGCTGTGTAGCCTGCTGAATTTGTCCAGCACATTTGTGTATTGCACTCAACCCCTGCTTCTGCAGATTTTCTTGTTTAACTACAAGCAAATGAGTATTTTTAAAAATTTTGGATTGTTCAGATAGGATCAGATCATAAAATAGCACAAAAACTTAAAGTTACTATTCTGCACTTTTACATCAGCTAAAACTCCTCTGTGCTTCTGTCATAGCTGTTGTTCCAGAACAAGATGTTGTTGAGGCACCTGCGGTGTTGAATGAGGAGCATACGCACCAGGAGATAAAAGGGCAGAAAATACTTGCAACACCTGCTGTGCGCAGGCTTGCCATGGAGAACAATGTAAGTTGAGATGTGTTCTGTTGATGGATAGGTACTCATTAACCTGGAAATTTCCTATTATCAGTTACTTAAAGGATGATTCATATATGTTAGAATAAAAGGACAGATTTCACTTCAAAGGTTTCAGTTTCTATTAAATAACAAAAATAATTTTTGATTTAATATTGTATATTGTATACAATGTTATTTTCCATAAATGCTTGAGAAAGGTGACCCTGCAGAAATTTGTCAGCTTAGTGCAAATGTTGCTATGGGCACTGAACGATATTAAATATTTGTGTTGTGACTGTTCGAGAAGATACTGCATGTAGAACAGTCAAACAATGATCTTCATGTTCTTACTCAAACAGTCCAGTTTATCTGATTGTGTGTGTGTGTGTGTGTGTGTGTGTGTGTGTGTGTGTGTGTGTGTGTGTGTGTGTGTGTGTGTGTGTGTGTGTGTGTGTGTGTGTGTGTGTGTGTGTTGTAATGAAGAAATTTACTCATTGTCATTGTTTTCCTATAGTTCTCAATGCTATTAAATCTCTTGGTTTCATTCAACTTCCATTGAATGGTGACAGATGCTTAGTGTTTCATTGTAACTTCAACTGCATTTTAGCAGCTTTGAATAAATGCTCAGTCTAATTTCATTAGAGCCTTCAAAACAGAAAATGCTGGAATTGTCACTCCAAGTTTGCAACTGTGCACTCTTCAATTCAGATGATGGTATAAATCTTAAATGTTAAATCTAACTTTTCTGTTTATGGGTGTACAAGATATTCTAAAATTTAATTTTCATATTTTTATCAGCTCCTTCTTTTCATGCAATCATTCTATGCTTCCCATTGTAATTTTATCTTTGAACATAAGCATCAGATTCTTTTGAGTTCTAGAAATGCTATATATTTTTAAATTTAATTTGCAGATATATTTTATTATCAGAATTAACAAACAGAATCACCTGTTTGTTTTAAATAGCCATGACATCAGGATATGCCTTTGAAAGAAATAAACTTATTTGGATTTCTGCATTTCAGTTAACATGTTTATTAATTTTTTTCACTTTAACAAAAGGGTGGCAAAAAGCATTTCTTCCAATTGCAACTGTTGACTAATGCATGAGCTAGGATTTTGCACATCAGATTTTAGCCCTACTCTGGTTTTACTTTTTAATGTTTTCCCAAAGAAAGCTTAATTGTAAATCCAGAGGGCAGAGTGAAAATGTTAGGATTTATGAGTTTTAATGGTGAACAATTTTGTCATTCAGACTCTGCCTCATTTGTACAGGAGACAGACATGATAAATTGGTTGTAGATGGATCTTGTCTGATTCACTGATGCATGGAAAGACTGCCATAGCTTTCACAGCTGTGGCAAGACAACCCAATGATATAAATTATCCTTGGTACTTCTGATGCTAAAGTTGGGGGTCAAATTAATTTTATTTGTGGCAGAAACTTTTGGAGTACTACCATACATACCATAACTAATTCTAACTTTATCCTGATTTTATTAGTAAACCAGAGTGTTCTTTATGCAGATTAAACTTAGCGAAGTGGTGGGAACTGGAAAAGATGAAAGAATTCTCAAAGAAGATATATTGAACTACTTGGCGAAGCAAACTGGTGCCATTTTACCACCTTCACCAGAGATTGTTCCACCTGCACCAGAGCCAGCTTTAACCAAACCTAAAGGGGCATCTCCTGTACTTAAACCAATAACTCCAACAATGCCATTTATGGGTAAAGATAGAACTGAGCCAGTTAAAGGTAAAGTACTTTTGAACGTTCCAAATTTTGCATCATAATCTGTTTAACACACAAGAAACATTGGGATATGAACCCACTAAAATGACTAAGTACTCATATTTTCATTTGTGCTGGTTTATTTTCATTCTTTACAGAAGCTGCGCTTGAAGGTGTGAGACAAATAAGAAAAAGGTTCCAGTCCAAATGAAGGCTCTCAACCTGCAACATTGATTGTCCATTTCCCTCCATAGATGCTGCCTGACCTGCTAAATTTCTCCAGAGTTGGTCCCCAGGTTACGAATGAACGGGTTATGAACAACTCGTACTTACAAATGGGCTTTCCCCAATTCGCTCATGTGCATAGTTAAGCCCCAATTCGCACATGCACTAATGTTACCTCAAGAACACTAAATAAGAACCATAAGTACTGTTCTGCCTTACAAACAAATTCGGGTTATGGACAGACCGAGGTAACGGAACTTGTTCGTAACCTGGAGATTGCCAATAGTTTCTTTTTTGCTTGAGATTTCAACTTCTACAATCCCTTGTTTCTCTCTGAGGAAACAGGAGCAGGAATAAGCTTCTGGACTCCTCAAACCTGCCTTGCCACAGCCCTTGTGGTTCATGCAAGAGGAGAGAACTGGCTGGCTAATGTTTTACTTGGAATAAGGGAAACAGAAAGGAACTCTGTGGTGACCTGAAAGAAAGAGGTTATCATCTGGAGAACCCTGATGGGCAAGTTTCGTCAGCAAGACATTGAGGTGACTGAGGGAAGTACCTCAGTTGTAGATGTCCTGGAACAACACATCTCTCTCTCTGAAAACCTACAAGAACCTTCCTGAGTGGTAACCATTTACCTTTCAAGCACCAAAGCCTGGTAAACTTTATACATGTTACATTCTGTACACAGTATAAGAATTGACTGCAACCAGTGAACTTGGAGGAATGAGAAGTGAGATTGGACTGTGAACCAAAGAACTTTTCTGAACTTACACACACATTATACACATGTGCACTTAGAATTAGAAGAGGGTTTAGTAAGGTAAAGTAAGTTAATAGTGATAAGTTAAAGTGTGATTCTGTTTTCATGTTTAAAAATAATTAAAATCAACTTTTGTCTTGGTGAATATCTTTTGCTGCTGGGTTTTGGGGTCCTTTGGGTTTGTAACATTTTGCACCTCAATTTTAAATTACCATCTTCTTATTTTGTAGCTATGTACCCTTGTTCATGATCCATCCACTAGTGAAAACATCTCAACATCTACTATGTTAAACCCTGTTAGGATTGTAGGATTGTGTATGTTTGAATAAGGTCATCCCATATTTTTCTAAACACCAAGGAATAGCCAAACTGTACAATGTTTCTGATGGAACAACCCTCTCATCCCAGGAATTAAAGTGGTAAATCTCTTATGAGCTCTCTCCAATGTGATATCCTTTTCTTGGTAGGGGACCATAATTCTGCACAGTATTCCAGGTATAATTTCATCAATAACTGGGCACGTGCATAAAAAACCCCACCCTATTTTTAAACTCAGATTCCTTCACAATAAAAGCCATAATGTTGTTCACCTTCTTCACTACTGGTTATAGCTGCCTGGGAACCTTTTGCAATTCTTGCAGAAGAACTACATAGATCCCTCTGAAGTTTACTCATTTGCTACTCTTTATCCATTTAGATGATAATCCATGTTTTGATTCCTCCAGAATCTTGCAATTCCTCACATTAAACTCCATTTACCAGATTTTTGCCCAGTCATTTGATCTATCTATATCCAGTTACAGAATCACTGACCTCCTCACAAGATACCCTTTCACCTATATTTGTGTCATTGGCAAACTTTCATTTCTTTCTCCAGGTCATTAATGTAAAACAATTTAGGATCAAGAAATTATTTTCTAGAGTACTCCATCTTAAAAAATACTCAACTCTGTGACTTTTTTTCTGTAACAGCAGTTTTTAATCTATAACAAAGCACTTCATCCAGTACCCTTTGCTCTTAATTTATGCACGAGTGTCTCAGTGTGTATCTTGTCAAATGTTCTTTGTCAATCCCGTACTGTCTGTAAGGAGTTTGTACTCCTGATTCTCCGAGAGTTTCCTCCCAACCTTCAAAAAAGATAGTTGTAGGTCATTTGGGTGTAATTGGGGCAGCAGGGGCTCATGGGCCAAAAGGGCCCTATTACTATGTTTGTTATAAGCCTAAATTTAAATTTAAAACAATCCATCCAAGATGATTTTTAAAGCAGCCAGTTCCAAATGCTAAACAGTTTACTGGAGGAATATAATGAGTCAAGTGGCATCTGTGGAAGAAAAAGAATGGTTAGTATTTTGAGACGAAACCATTTACTAACTCTTGAACTGGTATGGGGAGATTGGAAAAGCAGAATTTGCAAACATTTTCCAAAGTTTTTGTTAAACTGCAGCCAGCAGTCAATTTGGTGTATCACATCTTTGAAAATTCTTAGGTTCCAACTAAACAACAATACTTTGGAAAATTTTCATACACGAAAGTGAAGATTGTTGGAATTCCTTTCATTATACTGTATAATACTTGTACTGCAATGGAACTTGCAAAATTAGTGTGCAAACTCTTGCTTTTCTTTATTCACAGGGATCCAGAAGGCTATGGTAAAGACTATGTCTATTGCACTTAAGATTCCTCATTTTGGCTATTGTGATGAAGTAGATTTAACTTATCTTATAAAACTACGAAAAGAACTGAAAGTTGTGACTGAAGATAGAGGGATTAAACTTTCTTTCATGCCATTCTTTCTGAAGGTGAGAAAAACAACAAATTATTTTGATCAAATTCAAAAGTTCCATTAATTATGTTTAAAAACAGTAATGTAAATTAGGTTATATTATGGTGTTCTTTCTTCTATAATTCAGTCTACTGATGCCAATTAATGAAACTTATGGTATATGGCACCATCAGTTTGTCAGGGATGAGATTTTATACTTTTACAATTTTATGGATGTTTTGAACTCTGCTGCATTAAGTGCTTGAACGGTCTATTTAAAAAGTTGATGCTCCTATCCATTTTTGGTTGTCTCTAATACACCTGAGGTTTCATTCATTTTCTGTTGATGAATAGAATATCTTTAATTTGTATAAAAATGTTTAGAATGTGAATTCAAAACTTTCTTTCACCCAATAATAGCCGATATCTGCAAACAATTTAATGGTAAGGTTGAATGAAAAATAATTCCATTACATAACATATAACATAACAATTACAGCACGGAAACAGGGCATTAGGCCCTTCTAGTCTGCACCGAACCAAACACTCCTCTCTAGTCCCACCTACCTGCACAATGACCATAACCCTCCACCTTCTTCTCATCCATATATCTGTTCAGCTTTTTCTTAAATAATAAAATTGACTCTGCCGCCACTATTTCTCCCGGAAGCTCGTTCCACACCGCTACCACTCTCTGAGTAAAGAAGTTCCCCCTCATGTTACCTCTAAACCTCTGCCCCTTAACTCTTAACTTATGTCCTCTTGTTTCAATCTCTCCTACTCTTAACGGAAATAGTCTATCCGCATCCACTCTGTCTATCCCTTTCATAATCTTAAATACTTCT